>NC_072386.2:104238509-104541539 GCF_028885625.2 Pongo pygmaeus
CCATCTGCAGCTGGAGCTGGAACAGGCAGTTCTCATGCACATCACCTGTGTCCTACCACCAGGCTTCCACTCCAAGTGCCTGCTGAAGCTTTTGGTTCCACCCTTCCTTCCTTCCTTTGGAAGGACAATTCTGAGGCATATTCTGAACAATTCTTCAGTCTCCTTGAATTGAGCCCTGGGTGCCCCTAAGTATATCCAGCTGGGTTCCACACCTGCCATTGGCTTTGCTTCTTTCCCTTCTTCTGCTCTGTACTCCTCGGCTCTGTGTCCTGAGATCATTGCCCAGATAAACACCCTGCTCCCATGTCCTTGCCTCAGGTTGGGCTTTCAGGGAACCCAAATCAAGATACCTCTCCTCTCATCCAAACAGGAGTAGGTGCCCTTCTATTATCCCTCCTTAAGCCATGTACAATTCTTTGTTCTATTTATCTGTCTAGGTGTCCCCCTCCCCAACTTCAGTGTGAGCTAGAAAAGAGAAGCAACCTGGCTGTCCTATTCCCAGCACACAGCACAGGATGTGGCATGCAGCAGGAACCTCAGCAGGTGTTGTGGAATGTGTGAGAATTAGGGTGTTCACGACAAAAACAACACACTGGGAATGCAGGGAACTTCCTCAACATGATAAAGGGCATGTGTTAAAAACCCACAGCTGACATCATAATGCTGAATAACTGAAAGCTTTCCCCCTAAGATCAGGAACAAGACAAGGATGCTCACTCTTGCCACTTCTATTCAGCATTGTACTGGGGGCTGGGCGCTGTAATCTCAGCACTTTGGGAGGCCAAGGTGAGCAGATCACTTGAGGTCAGGAGTTTGAGACCAGCCTGGCCAACATGGTGAAATCCTGTCTCTACTAAAAATAAAAAATCAACCAGGCATGGTGGCACATGCCTGTAATCCCAGCTACTCAGGGGGCTGAGGCAAAATAATCGCTTGAACTCTGGACACAGAGGTTGCAATGAGCTGAGATCAGGCCACTTTTCAGTATGAAAAGGACTGATTTTTTTCTTTATTTCTTAAATTGACAAATTTACATATTGTATAAAACGTTGTTTTGAAATAAGTATACATTGTGGAATTGCTAAATCAAACAAAATATGCATTACCTCACATACTTATCATTTATTTGTGGTGAGAACATTTAAAATCTATTCTCTTGGCAATTTGCAAGTATACAATAGATTATTATTAACTATAGTCACCATGTTGTATGATAGATCTCTTGAAAGGGTAATTTATTTATTTATTTTAAATTAATTAATTTTGTGGGGACAAGGTGTCTCTCTGTCACCCAGGCTGGAGTTGCCGTGGCACCATCATGGCTCACTGTAACTGTAAACTCCTGGGCTCAAGCAGTCCTCCCACCTCAGCCTGCTGAGTGGCTGGGAGTACTGTCACACACCACCACACCTGACTAATTTTGGACAATTTCTTAAATGAAATAAAAGACATCCAAATTGGAAAGGAAGAAGTTAAATTGTTCATATTCAAAGTTGACATAATCTGATATATAGGAAATTCTAAAGAATCAACAAAAGACTATTCAAGCTAATAAATTCATCAAAGTTATGGGATAAAAGATAAACATGCAAAAATAGTTATATTTCTATATACTAGCAATGAACTGTCCAAAAAGGAAATGAAGACAATAATTCCATTTAAAATACCATCAAAAAGAATAAAAATGCATATGAATAAATTTAAAGAGGTACAAAACTTGTACACTGAAAGCTACAAAATATTACTGAAAATAATTAAAATCTAAATCAAGGAAAGACATCCCATATTCATGGATTAGAAGATTTAATATTGTAAGATGTCAGTACTCCTCAAAGCAATCTACAGATTCAATGCAATTCGTATCAAAATCCCAATGGCCTTTTTGCAGAAGTGGAAAAGCTGATTCCCAGATTCATATGAAATTGCAAGGGATCTTGAATACCGAAAACAATTTTGTAAAAGAGGAACAAAGTTGGAGAACTCATGCTTCCTAATTTCAAAACTCACTACAAAGCTACAGTAATCCAAATAGTGTGTTACCAACAGAAGGGTAGATATGTGAATCAATGGAATATAATTGAGAGGCCACAAATAAACCCATATAACTGTCAATTAATTTTCCACAAGGATCCAAAAAACCCCTCTCTCACATTATATATGAAAATTAACTCACAGTGGGTCAAAGACCTAAACATAAGAGCTAAAACTAACTGTTAGAAGAAAACAGGGGTAAATCTTCATGAGCTTGGATTTGGTAATGGATTCTTAGATATGACATTAAAAGCAGGAGCCAGAAAACAAAATAGATGAACTGGACTTCATCAAAATTAAAAACCTTTGTATACCAAAGGACAATATCAAAAAAATGAAAGACAACATACATAACGGGAGAAAATATTTACAAGTTGTATATCTGATAAGGAAATTGTATCCAGAATAAAGAACTCCTGAAACTTAACAACAAGAAGACAACCCAATTTAAAAATGGGCAAGGGACTTGAAAAGATTTTCAATATCATAGTCAACAGAGCATGCAAATCAAAACAGTGAGATACCACTTTACACCCACTAGGATTGCTGTAATAATAATAATAATAATAATTAATGGAAAATAAGTGTTGGCAAAGATGTAAATAAATTGGAATCCTTGTACATTGCTTGTTGAAGTGTAAAATCGTGCAGCCACTGTGGAAATGTTTGGCTGTTTCTTAAAAAGTCAAACACAAAATTACCATATGACCCAGCAATTCCACTCCTAGACATACACCCAAAATAACTGAAAAATTAATTCAAACAAAAACTTGTATATATGTTGATAGCAGCACTAGCCACAATTGACAAAAGGTGGAAACAACTCAAATGTCCATCACTGAATGAGTGAGTAAGCAACATGTGGTCTATCCCCAAATGAAATATTATTCAGCCATGCAAAAGAATGAAGTTCTGATACATGCTACAACTTTGATGAATCACAAAAACATTGTGCTAAGTGAACGAAGCCAGACACAAAAGGTCACATATTGTATGATTCCATTTATATGAACTATCCAGAACAGGTAAGCCCACAGAGTCAGAAAACAGACCGATGGTTACCAGGGGCTGGGAGAGGGAGGATTGGGGGTGACTGCTTAATGGGTACAGGGTTTCCCTTTGGGATTATGGAAATGTTTTGGAACTAGATAGAGCTAATGGTTGCACAAAATTGTGAATGTATTAATGCAACTGAACTGTGCACTTTAAAATGGTGAATTTTATGTTATGTCAGTTTTACCCCAATAAAAACAAAAAAGGTCAGGCGCGGTGGCTCACACCTGTAATCTTAGCATTTTGGGAGGCCAAGGAGGGCAGATCACTTGAGTCCAAGAGTTCAAGACCAGCCTGGGCTACATGGAAACACCCCATCTCTACAAAAAATACAAAAATTAGCCAGGCGTGGTGGCACATGCCTGTAGTCCCAGCCACTTGGGAGGCTGAGGTGGGAGGATTGCTTGGGCCCGGGAGGCAGAGGCTGTGGTGAGCTAAGATTGTGCCACTGCACTCAGCCTGACCGACAGAGCTAGACCCTGTCTTAAACAAATAAAAAAACAAGTGGATCAGCCTTTGGTATCCAGCTACTCCAGTCTTCCCATCCTGCCTTACAGTGGCACATGAGTGGTACACAGACAGAGACCCCTCTGTCCCTGCCTCTCATGATTTCCAAAGACCAGCTGCCTGGGTCTTCAGAGGTGGGGCCACTGTGATCTTGCTCATCTCTGCCCTTTTCTGAAGGGGATGGGAATTGTCTTACATTTTAAATCCTCTGTTTCACTGGGAGTGCCCATCAGAATTTGACTAGAACTGTTGCTCTAGGTCACAATTACTTCTGCCAAAGGTATGTGCATATTTATCACTGTGCACATGCTTTGTGTTTACCATGTCTCAGCAGCACTGTTTGCATTCATGCTGATAACAAAAACTCAATTTATAGTAAAAACAAGCGTTTTGTTGTGAAATTGGGTTTTAAGGATCCTATAAAGGCATTGCAGAGATTTATTTTAGCCTAGTAAATATCTTGCTCTAGGGTGAGACTTTAGAACCTTCGAACAGTTCATTTTGAAGGATTTGGTTATTAGAAAACTTTTATAGTCTCTTTAATTTAATCATGGAAGAATAACAAATTGAAGGCCTTCCAACAACAATGGATTTCCCATATCTGGAATGTCTTGGCATCCTACATAGGCTGGATGGTACAAGACTATGGTGGTAGCTGGGAGTTGGGAGACCTGGGTCCTAGGCTACTCAAAGGCTAGATGACTGTAGGCACATCCCCTTTCCCCTCTAGGCCTCAATTTTCTCTTCTGAACAGCCTAGGGGTTGAATTTTTACATAAAAACTTTTGATCCTGCAATTCCATACTTAGAAAATGTTCCCGAAGGAAAAAATTTAACAAAAGCAGTAAGTTATATGTTTAAAACTGTTCAATGCAATGTTATCTATAAAGGCAAAAAAGCAGAAGCAACAAAAATATCCCATGAATTGGAAATAGATGATAGAATTATAGAAACACTTGTGACAGAATAATAAATTGACATTAAAAATAGTAATTGCCATATATATATATTCCTTCTCTCTCAACACCAGTAAGACTGGCATAATGCTCATTAAAACGAAACTGGTTATTTCTAGATGGAATTATGGTTAATTTTTGTTTTCTTCTTTATGCTTTCATGTATATTTCAAATGTTCCATAATGAACACATATGACTTTTATAAAAAACTACTGTCATTGAAGTAGCAATTAATTTTATAAAGAGTAAGTGACAAAGAAGAAAATAGTTAAGTTATAATGTGAAATGAGAAGGAAATAGAAGATGAAATGAATACTCAGGTTGCAACTAGGTTGAAATGGCAACAGACCAAATCCCTGAAAATCACTTTGCTAATTATCAATCCATTCAATAACCAATTCTCTAAAAATTTACCATCCTGCCTATAGGTGTTTTTGTGTCTATTCAATTACATTCTTTTTTCATTTTGCCATCTTTTGACCTGTTAAGTATTTTAAATAAATTGTCTAAGGGTACTTCTGATTTTATATTTCTTTTTTTTTTTTTTTTGAGATGGAGTTTCACTCTTGTTGCCCAGGCTAGAGTACAATGGTGTGATCTCGGCTCACCACAACCTCCACCTCCCAGGTTCAAGTGATTCTCCTGCCTCAGCCTCCTGAGTAGCTGGGATTACAGGCATGTACCACCACGCCTGGCTAATTTTTTATTTTTAGTAGAGACAGGGTTTCTCCGTGTTGGTCAGGCTGGTCTCGAATTCCCGACCTCAGGTGATCCGCCCACCTCTGCTTCCGAAAGTGCTGGGAGTACAGGTGTGAGCCACTGCGCCTGGCCTTGATTATATATTTCTAAGAGTTCTTTTAAACATGTGCACCATCCCTTGATTATGGGATTGTTCTTATCCTTTTGTGTGTAATTGTTCCTTTTTAATCTACTTTGGAATAATTTAATAAGTTGTGAGCCTGTTTGCTAAAAACCCTTTCTTTAAGATTTAGTGTTTTGCTGGTCATGATGGCTCAAGCCCATAATCCCAGCACTTTGGGTGGCCGAGGTGGGCAGATCACTTGAGCCCAGGAGTTGAGACCAGCCTGGGCAACATAATGAGACCTCATTTCTAAGAAAAAAAAAAATCTGGGCATGGTGGCGGTGGCATGTTCTATTTTTTAGGACATTAGAACATCCATCCTTGTCTTGCTTGCTCTATAACAATGGTGACAGATGCCAGTGAAGGATCAGGACAGAAGGAGCCTTTACAATTGATTGTCCTTAATATCTTGGGCACCACTGAAAAGTTTGTTAGAAATACTAAATCTCTCTCTTTTTTTTTTTTTTTTTGTGCGTGTGCATGTGTGTGTGTGTGTTTGTGAGTGACAGGGTCTTGCTCTGTCTGCCAGGCTGGAGTGCAGTGGTGCAGTCACAACTCACTGCAGCTTTGACCTCCTCTCGGGCTCAAATGATCCTCCACCCCAGCCTCCCGAGTAGCTGAAACTATAGTTGCACACCACCACGCCCAGCTAATTTTTGTATTTTTTCTATGGAGTTTTGCTATGTTGCCCAGGCTGGTCTGGAACTCCTGGGCTCAAGAAATCTGCCCGCCTTGGCCTCCCAAAGTGCTAGGATTGCAGGTGTGAGCCACTGCACCTGGCCATAAGTGGGATTCTTAATGATGAACCTGAAGAACTTTCGGGTCCTACTTCAAGATCAGCCCAGTGCAGAAATCAAGGCTTCAGTTGCTTCCTATTTCAGCATCTGCATGTGAATATACCAAGAAAGAGAGGAGGAAAGAGAGAAAAGATAGAAACAGAACATTTTATAAGAACAGCCTATCTATCCTTCCTAGTTTAAAATTGAAATAATTAGATTTAGTTATATTTAAATTTAGCAACCGAAAAAAATGGAATGGAACTTTAGATAAATGTTTCTTCAAACAAGTGAAATTGGTTGGTTAAGACCCCTTTAAAGTTAAAAGAAGAAACATGAAAAACTTTAATTGGTCAGAACCATTGTTATTTTCTTTCAATTAAATCTGATAGTCTCTACTGCTAATGCCAGTTTAATCTATTTATATTTATTTGATCCCTGATGTTTGGACTTATTTTCAAATTACTCTTTTATTTGTTTGTTTTTTTTTCTTTGCTTTCCTTCCTTCTTTTGCATTAATAAAGTTTTCTATATATATATATATATATATATATATTCCCCCTTTTTGCCCCTGCTTATTGGAAGCTTAGATTTTATTTATATTTCTTTAGTGGTTACAATTAAAAATTTAACATATGTATTTAGTAATTAGTTTTGCAAATACAATCTAAAGTTATTCAATACTTCTAGTGATCTTTTGAGCAATCTTGACATACTTTTATCACATTTCATAACCAATTATCCTTGTTACTGCAGTCTAGTTATTTAGTTCCATTTCTGTTTAAATTATAAAAGATGATATGATTATTACATGCAGTCAACAGTTAATTACATTTTATCAATTTTATCCATTTCTGTGTTTATCATTTTCTTAGTCCACTCAGGCTGCTATAACAAAGTACCATAGACTGAGTAGCTTATAAACAACAGAAATTTCTCATTGTTCTGGATAAGGGGAAATTCGAGATCAAGGCACCAACAGATTCGGGCCCATTTCTGGGTTCACAGATAGCACTTTCTAGCTGTGTCCTTTCGTGGTGGCAGGGGCTAGTTTGCTCTCTGGGGTACTAAGGGCTCTACCTTCATGATCCAATTACCTCCCAAGGCTCCACCTCCTAATACCATAACCGTGGAGTTTAGGATTACAATCTATGAACTGGTGGGGGTGGGGCACACAAAAATTCAGACCTTAGTCATTTTCTTTGTATTCTATTCTCTTTGATTTCAAACTTCTTCTTGATGAAAAGTCATTAAGTAGTAAATGGTACATCTGGGGGGGAAATTTTTATTTTACCTTCCCTCTGGAATGATCGTTAACTTTTATACTTAAAGTATGAAAGTCTAGGTTAGTAGCACTTTTCCTTAGCACTTTTAAGTTAATTCTTTAATTTTCTTTCAGCTTTTAATTTGGCTAATGAGGGCTGGCTTTTAGCATAATTTATTTGTTTTCTGGCAGCTTTTAAGATTTTCTCTATATCCTTCATTTACTGACACTTCTTTATAATGCATCTAGGTGTGAATTTATTTCTTTTGTCCAGTATTATGTACTTTCAAGGTTAGGACTTATATCCTTCTTTAATAGTGAAAAATTCTCAGTCATTATCTCACTAAGTATTGTTTCTTCACTATTCTTTCTTTTTTTCTTCCTTTTTTTTGAGATGGAGTTTCACTCTTGTTGCCCAGGCTGGAGTGCAATGGTGCGATCTTGGCTCACTGCAACCTCCACCTCTCAGGTTCAAGCAATTCTCCTGCCTCAGCTTCCTGAGCAGCGGGGATTACAGGCGCCTGCCACCATGGCTGGCTAATTTTTGTATTTTTAGTAGAGACGTGGTTTTACCATGTTGGCCAGGCTGGTCTTGAACTCCTGACCTCAGGTGATCCACCCGCCTCGGCCTCCCAAAGTGCTGGGATTACAGGCGTGAGCCACTGCACCCGGCTCACTATTCTTTCTTTTTTCCTGTTTTGGCTATTCTCTTAGAAGTATGCTGAATCTCTAGGCCAGGTGCAGTGGCTCACACCTGTAATCCCAGCACTTTGGGAGGCAGAGGTGGGTGGATCATTTGAGGCCAGGAGTTCAAGACCAGCAAAACCCCATCTCTACTAAAAATACAAAAATTAGCCAGGTATGGTGGTGCATGCTTGTTGTCCCAGCTATTCAGAATGCTGAGGCATGAGAATTGCTTGAACCCAGGAGGCAGAGGTTGTAGTGAGCTGAGATCGTGCCACTGCACTCCAGCCTGGGTGACAGAGGAAGACTCTGTCTCAAAAAAAAAAAAAAAAGTGTGTTGGATCCTCTAAACTATCCTTTCTCCCTTAACTCTTCATTCTTCTGTGTGTGTATACATATATATGTATATATGTGTGTATGTGTGCACATGTATATATGTGCATATATATGTATCTACCTTGTGCCGTATTCTAGATGAATTCCTCAATACTATCTTCCAATTTATTAATCCTCTCTCCTATTGTATCCACTGTAGAATTTATTCTCTCCATTGTGATTATAATTTATTTTTATTTTATTTTTGAGACAAGGTTTTGCGCTGTTGTCCAGACTGGTGTGCAGTAGTGTGATTATGGCTGCAGTCTTGACTTCCCAGGCTGAAGTGATCCTCCCACTTCAGCCCCTGCAAGTAGCTGGGACTACAGGTACATGCCAGCATGCCCAGCTAATCTTTTTTGTTTTTTCACTGTTTATAGAGACAGGGTCTCATATTGCCTAGGCTGGTCTCGAACTCATGGGCTCAAGTGATCCTCCCACTGTGGCCTCTGAAAGTATTGGGATTACAGGTGTGAGCCACCATGCCCAATATTTTTAATCAAAATGGTAAGATTTTTATTTCTAAGATTTATAATTGGTTCTTTTTAATATCCACCTGCTCTTGTTTTATTTACATCAGTATTTGTTTCATAAATTCTTGTTCCCTTTTGACAAATGACAGCTTTCATTATCTCACTGAGAACCTTAAACATTCTTATTTTAAAGTCTTTTCCAGACTGGCTCATTATATCAATTTTGATTGCGATTAATGTACCCAATTATTAATTTTGTTAACTTTCTTAGGATTAGTTTATTTCATATATGTTTTTTGTTGTTGAGATATAAATCACATACCATAAAATTCACCTCTTTAAAGTAAATAATTAACTGGTTTTTAATAAACTCACAAGACTGTGCAACTATTACCACTATCTAATTAAAAACACTTTCATCACCTCCCAAAGAAACCTCATATTCATTAGTAGTCACTCCCTATTTCCCCCTCTGCCTTATCCCTAGAAACCACTTATCTACTTTTTATCTCCAAGATATGCCTATTCTGAACATTTCCTGTAAGGAGAATCATACGATATGTGGTCTTTTGTCTCTGGGTTTTTCTACCTAGCACAATGTTTCATCTTATAGTTCACCTAGCATAATGTTTCATCTTATAGGATGAATCAGTTACTTCATCCTTTTTAGGGCTGAATAATATTCCATTGTATGAACAGACCACATGTTATTTAACTATTCATCAATTAATTGATGGGCATTTGGGTTGTTTATACTTTTGGGATGTCATGAATGCTGCTATGAAAATTGTATACAAATTTTTGTGTGGATATATGTTTCTTTTGCCTGCTAAAATATTGCATTTATGCCATATCTGGAAATGAAGTTTTTATTTCAGTTATTATATTTTTCTATGCCAGAATATCTAATTGGTTCCTTTTAATAATTTTCTACATTTTTACTGATATTCTCTATATGGTGAGCCATCATTCTCATACTCTCCTTTAGTTCTTTGGACATAGTTTCCTTAGCTCATTGAACATAATTTAAATAGATGATTTAAAGTCTTTGTCTATTGGAGGCTGAGGTGGGAGGATTGATTGAGCCTAAGGAGTTCGAGACCATACTGGGCAACATGGCAAGACCCTGTCTCTACCAAGAAAAAAAAAAAAAATTAGCCAGGCATGGTGGTTTGCACTTGTGGTCCTAGCTACTCAGGAGGTTGAAGCAGAAGGATTGTTTGGGTCTGGGAGGTAGAGGCTACAGTGAGTCATGTTTCTGCCATTACACTCCAGCCAGCACAACAGAGTGAGACCCTGTCTCACACACAAAAGAAGAATGAATCAATCAATAAATGAATAAATAAATAAAAATAAAGTCCTTGTCTAGTAAGACCAGTGTCTGGTATTCCTCAGGAACAGTTTTTATTGACTGCTTTTCTTCCTGTATATGGGCCATACTTTCTTGTTTCTTTATTATTATTTTTTTTTCTTAAGTCACCCTGAAAATGAAATACTTTGTTTCTTTAAATGTCTCTTAATATTTTGTGGAAAATTGGAAATTTTAAATTTGGCAACTCTGGAAATAAGATTCTCCAGGATTTGTTGTTACTGTTTGTTGCTTTTGTTCATTTCTTTAGTGACTTTTCTGAACTAATTCAGTAAAGTCTGAATTCCTAGTTCTGTTTAGCCATCTAAGTCTCTTACCTTAGTGGTGAGCAAATGATTGGACAGAGATTTCCTTAAACTCCTTAAACTCTTGCAATCAGTAAATCTCCCTCTCTTTGCCAAAGGACTGTGTGTGTGTGTGTGTGTGTGTGTGTGTGTGTGTGTGTGTGTATGTGTGTGTTGGTGCATGCTTTCCAAACTCAGCCAGGCTGTTAGCAACTCTAACTCTTCACTTCTTACTTGTGCAAGATCTCAAGATCAGCCCAAGGTGGGAGCTTAGGACCTTCTCAGGTTTTTCCTGCGTATGTGCATAGCCCTAGGTATGTGTGTAGCCCTATGCATGTGTGTGGCCTTCTAGAGTCCCAGGAACATGTCAAAACTTTTTAAAGCCCCTGTGGACATCTCATGCCTCAGCTTTTCCTTTTAAGCTTTTTGTTTAGCCTATTGTTTACCCCAATTATCTAACTGCCTTGGGAAGCTACAAATGTAATCAATTGCCTCTAATTGTTGATAACAAACACCCCCCCAGGGAAAAGGCTTTTTGTACTGTGTGGGCTTTGAGTCAGGTCAAATAAAGACAGCTCTTTAAAGTGAGGGCTTCCAAACAACTGTTAGACATGTCAAATGATGACAATTTTCTGGAAATGAAGCTTTGAAGGAACAGCAACCCTGTTAAGCCCCCATGGTGGCTGGCAGGCTGCTGATTTTTACTATGATTTTAGGCTGTTAATTTTCAAGTCTACTGTGGAGCTGGGGAGCATGAGATGGAAACAGGGCAAATTAAAATGCCACAACACTTGCTGTCTTTACTAAGATTTAGCTGTTTTTCTTTAATAATTGCTCCCTAGATTGCTGCAAGAATTTGATTAACTTCCAGACTTCTAAAAAAGTTGATTCTAAAAATTTTTTGCCAGTATTCACATGACATATTCGAAGCATTAACTCTTCCATTTTCACTGGTATCAGCTTTTCAGGTGTTTTTAAATTTTGGTGTACAAGTTCATTTTGAATGGGAGAGATCTTTCTCCCTGCATTCCTCCCTGTCTAGCAGTTATGTGGCCATCTCCACTCAGCCCCTCGGGACCCTTAGTTCAGAGCCATGTTTTGCATTAGCAGGCTGGAGCTCTAGCCCAGTGATCACACTGGGGTTACTGCAGATACTTTCATCGAGTCAGCAGCTTGACTGTTGTCCTTGTTGTAAGGATCTGTCCTTCCCATCTCCCTAAGCTTGCAGTTTCATACGGGATGTAACTGGGAGCTGTCAGCAGACACTTCTAGCTTCCTTTCAAGAGCAAAAGGTACCACTGCTTCCCTGGTTTGGAGCAGTGAGCCCGACTCAAGTGCCCCACCTCATGTTGAAGGTTGTTACTTCTGGTTACACCCCAGAATCCAAATTCCCACTCTTTCTGTTTGCTTCCCAACCTTGAGCCTAGGAGGCTCATGGTTACACCTTCCTCTTCCCACTTTTTATTTCCAGTTCATAGAGATTCTTCGATTCTTCTCTTGTTTTGAGCATGCCTATGTGTTTTTAATTTTCCCTCTTTACATTTTATTTATTGTTGCTGTGTGTTTGGAGCAAGAGGGCTGAGGGGTATAGGAGTAGGCAAAACACAAGCGACCACTGTTATCTTGACTATGCATTGTATAAAATCTTCCGTCATTTAAATTTTTAAATTATTTGTTAGCCTGAGACAGTATCTATTGATTCTCTGCTCTGATAGATGAGGAAATTAACCCAAAATGATTAAAAATGATAATACCTATCTAGGTCATGCTTACATATTGGGGGCAGTACTCCTGAGTCTATTTCTCTGACAAAACTACTCCAGCTGCTTTCAAAGTTGTATAAATATACCAAACATCTGTCTTGATTTTGCATCTAGGAAAATGTAGAAATAAGGCACCAATCACCATAACAAGGAAATTTTCCTTTTCTCTTGTCAACCACATTTTATGAGGGTGAAGAGGTGGCTCTGGAGGAAAGAAGTAAATCCCAGAAAAACCATGATTTCATCTAATTACAATACTCACACGCATACCTATGAACCTTGATGAAAAACTGTGACGCCCAACTGAGTACAATTTCACTAACTAGAAGTGTAAGGAATAGATGAGCCCAATCCAATTTGACCGAGTTTTATTGAATTTTTACAAGGTATAACTGGTGTTAGGCATCGAGAGGATGCAGAAGTGAGCAAAGACCATTTCTGTTCTCTAGGAGATGAGAAGGGAAGTAAAATAACTTGAGGGCTCATAGTGTGGTCTACGCCAGCTTGATGTCCTTCAGTGAAGTTTCTGAGTGCAGGCCTGCGGACCAGGCAACTCCTATGGCACCTGGATATTTAAGAACAAATCTCACCATCCTGTTGAAGCCCTCACCATGAGGAGACAATTAGTGGCTTTATTTGAAATTTTCCTATTGACTTTTTATCAACATGGTCCCATTGACTTTGGATCAACTCAGTTCTCCAAAAATGGAACTAATATTAATTGGCTAAGGACACAGCTCTGAAGGGTACAAAAGTTCAGTTATTTTAAATGTTGAGATCTAGAGGTGGGGATAGATGTAGTTCCAGAGAAACCTCTTTCTAACAAACATAAAATCAAACCTTCTCTTGAGTGTGAGTTCTCTTAAGTTAAGGGGTGAGATCCTGGAGAAGAGTGTGGGATGTACCTTCAGGGGCAGATGGGGGACACCAGCCTGGGAATCAGGAGACCAGCTAGGTTCTCATAAGCCATCCCTAATCTGGCTCTTCCAACCTTGTGAAAACTGAGGCCAGCATTGTCTTTATAGAGCACAGTCTAACTCTGTGTTTTAGATCAGGGGTCCACAACCCCCGGGACATGGACTGGAACTGGTCTGTGGCCTGTTTGGAATCAGGCCACACAGCAGGCAGCGAGCAGTGGGCGAGCGAGCATTATTGTCTGAGTTCTGCCTCCTGTCAGATCAGCGGCATTATTAGCTTCTCACAGGAGCTTGGACCCTATTGTGAACTGTGTGTGCAAGGGAGCTAGGTTGTGGACTCCTTATGAGAATCTAATCCCTGATGATCTGAGGTGGAACACTTTCATCCCCAAATCATCTCCCCAACCCCCTGTCCACGGAAAAATTATATTCCACGAAACGGGTTCCTGGTCCCAAAAAGGTTGGGGACCGCTGTTTTACACAGTCCATTCACCTGTCTCAAACACTTCCATGACTTTCCATGAGGAAGGAAATGGGAGAGCATTTCAGACAGGAAGACGTACATGGGTAAAGGTCTGGATTTCCTCAACGTTTCTTGCCATTTGTCCATCTTTGACATCACCATCTCCCTTGTTGGAGTGGTTAAGGCAGGATAAAGTCCAAATTCTTTCACTTCCATAAAACACCCTGCCTGTTCTGGACCCTGCCAGTCTCTTTCACCACTCTCCTTCCACCCTAGATTTTTCCCCAGACATACCCAGCTGCTTGCAGGCCCATGAATTCATCCAGCTTCTGTACCTGTATCTATGCTGTGCTGTATACCTGGAGATACATCCCTGCCCTTCCCTCTTCCAGGAAGCCTTCACTCCTATGACAGTGATAAGCAGCTAGTATTGGCTAGGATAATTCTGGCAGCATATAACAGAGACCAAATAACAGTAGTTCACATAAAATAGTAGTTAATTTGTTTCTCACCTAGTTATTAGGAAGGCTCTGCCTTACAAAGCTGCCTATAATGCAGATTCCTTCTTTGTTGGTCTGGGATGCATTCTTTATCCGCATGATCCAAAGTGGCTTTCATTTGTCAGTGTTATGAGGAAAGGCTTCTGGGAGGAAGGGCAGAAATGAGTCCTCCAACACGGAAAGGACAGGCAAGCAGGAAGGGCAGTTGTCTTCTCTTTCAAAGGCATGGCCTGGAAGTTGTACGCATCACTGGCACGCACTCCCCATTAGCCAGAACTGACTCACGTGGGCACAAAACCCAGCTGCAAGGAAGGTGGGGAAGTATAGCTTTTATTCTGGGAAGGCTCTGTTATTATGGGAGAAAAGGGGAAGGCTGACATTGGAGAATGGCTGTATGTGGATGAGAGCTGTCAGAAAAGAAGGACCACCCAGAAGGAATGAAGATGAAGACTTAACCACTCCAACAAGGGAGAGGGTGATGTCACCCTTCCTTCTTAAGGAAGACTTAACCACCCCACTAAGGGAGAGGGTGACGTCAAAGATGGACAAATGGCAAGAAATGTTGAGGAAATCCATACCTTTACCCATGTACATCTTCCTGTCTGAATGCCCTCGCATTTCCTTCCTCATTTCTCCAGGCCCAATTTATGCTTGATTTCCTCACGGAGGCCTCTACTGACAACTTCAGTCTTTCCCGGGCCTAGATAAAAAGTCTGTGTCTGGGTTACTAACTGGGCCAACATGATTATAATCATCTTTTATTGATGCCTCTTATGAAACAGGTAATTTATATACACATACATATCTCATTTTCTTCTCACCATGCCTTTATGAGACTTAATTTTTTTTTTTTTTTTTTTTTTTCAAGAGACAGGGTTTCACTCTGTCACCCAGGCTGGTCTCCACCTCCTGGCCTCAAGCGCGATTCTTACCTGAGCTCTGACATTACAGGTGTGAGTCACTGCACTTTGTCCCTTGTTAGACTTTAAGAGGTTCATTGAAAAATCACTTCTCTCTCCCCTTCTGAAATGAGGATCAAATCCAGGAGACTGGCAAATGGACATCAATGTTAGCTTTTTATTGATAAACTGATTGGAGAGCATGACTTCCTATTTGTGGTCAAAGGGCTGGCTCATAACCCTCTTTGCACCCATACAGGGTCCCATACAAGGTCCCCCATACAGAACTTGGAAAGGCCTACTGGGGGAAGTTTGGGCTTCAGAGTCACTCATCTACTGAGGATTCCTGCCTAGCACTGGTGTGGAGAAAAGGGATGGAAAGAGGAAACATCCCTAGTCTTACAGTCTTTTAATAACTTAGCTCTGCCCACCAAGAACTGTGGTCCCAAGGCTGTGGCCCCACATCAGGTAACTCATTCACTTCCCCTCTGAGGGGTAGAGGGGACGGGGTGGGGCAAGAGGCCAGGAGTGTTACTCTTTTTGCGTTCCGTCCATGTGGAAATGGGAGGCAAGAGGAACGAAGTTTCTGCCATAGCAATCCCTAATGAGAGGAATTGCTTTGCCCATGTTATAGGCGAGGAACTCAGTACCGCGAGAAGTGCCGTGACTTGCTAGGGTCACTGAGATGTCATCCAGGTATTAGATGGCAGATAATTTTGGAACCAAATCTATCTAGCCTTGGCCATTAGTCACTAGCTGTAGTAGCTTATAAGCTCTTTGAGGGAAGCATTACAATCAAACATCTCTACTTTCCCAGCAGCAGCTAGCAAAATGTCTATTCATTAAAAGACTCACAGCAGAGTCTGGTATAAAGGGTCTGGGTTCTGGTCCACATATGTTGCCTGTTTGTCCTTGTCTCGTGTTCAGTCAGTCTCTTTACCAGTACATTTCACCTCAGAGCAGGAACCAGTGATGCTACCTGGGGACCTTGTCAACCCTGCTGCCTCTGAACAGTCCCTTGCTGGACTTATAGTTTGAGGCACTTTGTTGTATTTTTTTGAAATCCACTTTCTCCCTTGAGCCTCCTACTACTCTTGAGGAGGGAATAAAAGGGTGGTGAAGAGATTAAGGGCAATGTGGGATTAAGGACCATGGGTGGTCCAGGCTGGTAGTTTAGTTCGTAACCCTTCAAACAAATATCCTTAAATATTTGCCCAACTTTTTGTTTTTTTTTGAGTCTTGCTCTGTCACCAGGGTGGAGTGCAGTGGTACGATCTCGGCTCACTGCAACCTCTGCCTCCTGGGTTCAAGCGATTCTCCTGCCTCAGCCTCCCGAGTAGTCGGGACTACAGGTGCCCGCCACCATGCCCAGCTAATCTTTGTATTTTTAGTAGATACAGAGTTTCACCATGTTCGCCAGGATGGTCTCGATCTCTTGAGGTTGTGATCCACCCGCCTTGGCCTCCCAAAGTGCTGGGATTACAGGTGTGAGCCACCGCGCCAAAATGTATTTCAAGAGGATAGAGAGAGACTGGCTGTTAATAGAAATTGCACAGAAAAAGGGATTCTCTTACTAATGAATCTTGGGCAGAAGTGGTGGTGTCTCCGTCTAGAAAATGGCCTACCCAGCATTTCCCACTTTTCTGTGGTCTTTATACTCTCTGTAGTTTTCTTTTGCAACTTGTTAAACTGTACAGATTTTTGGCGGGTATATTAAATGATTTTATATTTAGATAATGAAATAAGTCACTTGTTCCCAGTAAACAGCCCCACTCCGTGGAATACATCTTTACAGAACTTCTGGTGCCTCCTGAAGAACAGAGGGCTATGCTTAGGAGAAACGCTGTATTTTTATCTTCCACTGGAGGGCGCTGTCTACTTTGATGGAAGTGGAACCATCGATTCCACCAATTTATTCTAGCAGTTTCAGCTAGCTCCTCTGGTGAATTTGTGCCCTGGGCAGTTGTCCAGCAATCTACTCCTTAATCTGGCTTTTCCCAAGGTCCCACAGGGCAGTAGTGTCAGGGCTCGGATGAGACCCCAATCAGTGTCATTTCTACTGAGCTGGGCCACTGAACTCTAAGAATTCTTGTCTTTGAAAAGAAGGCTTTTCAGAGCACACCGCAGCCTCATTCCATATGTGGGTATCTGTTACCCATTCCTATACTGTCTGCGACTCAATTTCCATGACTTTGCATCCTTTGCCTTTGCAAATATATAAACTGGGCATCTTTCTTTCCCTTTCCCTTTCCCTTTCCTTTCCTTTCCCTTCCTTTCCTTTCTTTCCTTTTTTTTTTGATAGAGTCTCGCTCTGTCGCCCAGGCTGGAGTGCCGTGGCGTGATCTCCGCTCACTGCAACCTCCGTCTCCTGAGTTCAGACGATTGTCCTGCCTCAGCCTCCTGAGTAGCTGGGATTACAGGCATGAGCCAAGGTGCCCGGCCTGGGCATCTTTCAAATAGGATCTGCTTCCTAGGTCATGACTCTGCCTCTGGATCCACTGCCGCACAGTCTCCCAAGTTGTCAGCACATGGCTTTAAAGTAGGGCTTCTCCAACTTTAATGTGCGAAGGAAATGTCTGGTATCCAGTGAAATGCAGATTCTGATTCAATAGGCTTTGGCAGTGGGGCCTGAGATTCTGCATTTCTAAGAGGCCCTGGGTGATGTCACTACCGGTTAATGTACCACTTTTCAAATGTCAAGACTTTACCTATTTATCCCATCCTGGCGTTGTCCCATTCATTTTTGCATATAGGAGGTCGTTCCCCCCGTCCCTATAAACTCAAGGATGGAGGCTGGTCAATATCTATTTGGAGCTTTGCCTCTTACTTTGTTCTCATCAATTGCTCCTGCAGGGCCCCTCTCCCTGGCTTTGCTCCATCTCATCTATTCCTCTTTCCCTAACTGGGCAAGCATGAAGCATTGTGTTGGTGCTTGTGTCTGCCACATCTGTCCCCTGAGTGGTCTTTCACTATCATGCAGAGTAACTTCTTTTCATTTTCTCTGATCTTGCCTTTTCATTGAGAGCCTGAATCAGGACACAACAAATGATAGCATAATGGCAATGACAGATGTCACCTGTGCGTAAAGTGCTTTTATACCCACAAGGCAGTACTGGTCGAGGCTATGGGCTGGGGCTCCACAGTCTGCCTGCCTGTGTTCAAATCCTATCTCTGCTGCTTCCCAGCTGGGTGGCCTCGGCTTAGTTACTTAACCTCTCTGTGTCTTAGTTTCCTAATTTTCAAAATGTGGCTGATGCAGCTTTATGAGGTCCTTGTAAAGATTAAATAAGATAATGTATGTGAAGCATCTAGAATAGGCCTGACACACAGTAGGCACTCAATTATAGTCAGGAATGTTATGATTCCTTTATCCTGTGGGAAAGGTGAATTATTACTTCCATTTTAAAGATGAAGAACTTGAGGACCAATGAGGAGAAATGACTTGCACTCAAGAGCCCACAATAAGAACAGCAGCACAGCAGGGACCAACCCTGACTCCAACCCAGTGCTCACTGTACCCTCTCCCAACCCTGACTCCAATCCCAGTGCTCACTGCACCCTCTCCACCAACCCTGACTCCAACCCAGTGCTCACTGCACCCCCTCCCAACCCTGACTCCAATCCCAGTGCTCACTGCACCCTCTCCACCAACCCTGACTCCAGTCCCAGTGCTCACTGCTCCCTTTCCACCAACGCTGACTCCAATTCCAGTGCTCATTGCACCTTCTCCACCAACCCTGACTCCAATTCCAGTGCTCACTGCACCCTCTCCACCAACCCTGACTCCAATCCCAGTGCGCACTGTACCCTTTCCACCAACCCTGACTCCAATCCCAGTGCTCATTGCACCTTCCCACCAACCCTGACTCCAATTCCAGTGCTCACTGCACCTCTCCCAACCCTGACTCCAATCCCAGTGCTCACTGCACCCTCTCCCAACCCTGACTCCAATCCCAGTGCTCATTGCACCTTCTCCACCAACCCTGACTCCAATTCCAGTGCTCACTGCACCTCTCCCAACCCTGACTCCAATCCCAGTGCTCACTGCACCCTCTCCCAACCCTGACTCCAATCCCAGTGCTCACTATACCCTCTCCCAACCCTGACTCCAATCCCAGTGCTCACTGCACCCTCTCCCAACCCTGACTCCAGTCCCAGTGCTCACTGCACCCTCTCCCAACCCTGACTCCAATCCCAGTGCTCACTGCACCCCCTCCACCAACCCTGACTCCAATCCCAGTGCTCACTGCACCCTCTCCCAACCCTGACTCCAATCCCAGTGCTCACTGCACCCTCTCTGTGCTTCCAAACACGGACTTTCATTACCATCAACTCACAGCCCTGAGTGTGACTGTTTTCCAGGCATCCTGCTGATCTTTTGTTTTCTCTTTCCTTCTAGTGGAGCATTTCCAGCTGGGGTGATTCATGGATCTGGGACCGCATGGCTCCCATTAACTTCGAGGAAAGTCATAAGGCAAAACCCACATCAATCAAGTCTCCAAATTACTCATCCATCTTTTCAGGTGACACATGGATTAAGATGAACGTGGAGTGAAGTGGGTATCATAGAATAACTATTTAGATTTATGAAAATCATGTCAGAGCTTACACCAAGTCCCCAAATGGAAGCTTGCTCTGTTTTCACGGCGTGGTTAAACTTCAGGGATAAGAGACAGAATGTCATGATAGAAGGGCCTAGAAGCTTGAAGTCTGAAGGGCTGGGACTCTCAGCTTCACTATTTGCTAGACTTTTGATCACCAGCAAGCCCTTTAACCCCTAAGAATCCGTTTTCTCATTTTATTGTTCATCCTTCAAACAGACCAAAGAGTGAGTTATCCCCATTTCACAGATGTGGAAACTGAGGCACAGAGAGGGTAAGTGACTTGCTCAAGGTGACAAGACCACCAAGGAATGAAGCAGGGCTTGATACCCCTATATCTGGGTCCAGAAACCTATATCCTTGTACCACTCTATCTCATAAATGAGATGGTGAGTCTAAAAGCACCAGATACTGGATAGGAGCTTAATATATCTTTATTGAATCCCAATCTTGAGGATGAAGCCCATATCTTATCAATCCTTATTATTATTATTATTATTTTTGAGACAGAGTCTCACAGTGTCACCCGGGCTGGAGTGCAGTGGTGTGATTTTGGTTCACTGCAACCTCTGCCTCTCGTGTTCACGAGATTCTCCTGCCTCAGCCTCCCAAGTAGCTGGGATTACAGGCGCACAGTAGGTTCTCAATTAATAGGAGTTGAGTTGCATTATTCCCCCATGGAAATGGTTCTGTTTTTATTTAATGGTTTGCTTAGATGCATTTTAATATGCAGACCACAATGCTTCTTGTACAATATCTTCTGGACTGCGAGGCGCGGGTATTCGTTATTTTATGAGACGCATATGTCATGCATAGCACAAGCCCTTTTCTTAAACCAACACAACATGCAAATAGAAATTTCATGTAAAATCACATTCAGACAGTCTCAAAGTAGAAACAGATGTCTGAAAAATATGAACGCCAGGCTTATTAAATATTTTATCATCAAATATTTCATACATTTCAAAAATGTCATCTGTGAAAACACTGAAATACCGCCTCAGGAGAACCAAAATATTTAATCACTTTCAAGAAATTCTTAAAAATAAGTCTTCACCTCAGAACTATTCCAGGCAGAGAACAAATTTCCAGGTGCTGCAAGCTATATTTATTATATTTTCATCAAAATCAGTAACCTAGTTGAAGGAGATACAGTAATCAGTAAGGTCATTATTAGGTAAGATAATGACTTCTGAATGAATTCTCTCATTAATCTCATTACAAAATGGTAATGGTACCTGACTAATCATGCCGGAGGGGAGAGCTGTGTTGAATCAGAGCAAAATTAAGGCTGTAATCCCAGAGCTGCCCCCACCATTTCTTCATGAAAACCTCACTTGGGGTTTGGGGATGGGCTGGAAGCCTCTGACAGGGCAGCCTGTTGATCTGAAGGTTGGGGCACCCCATGTGGCCAGGGGCAGAGTGAGACGGCTGAGCAGCAGTCGGGAAAACCAGCCTCTTCCTGCTTCTGTTGCTAACATCCTGGGTTCCTTCGGAGAGGTCATGCCTTCCTCTGGGTTCAATTTCTGGGTTTTCTGATTTTTGTTCCCTGCTTCCACCCTTGCCCCTTTTATAGAGTCCGTTCTCTACCCAGGAGCCAGCATGGCCCTGAAACTCATAAGCGTGGTCATGTCATTCCCAGCAATGTGTGCATTTCACCCAGAGAAGGGGCCATACTCCTATATGGACCACGCCCCCTGTGTCACCTGCCTCCATTGCATCTCTGACCTTATCTTCTACCATCTTTCCTGTCACTTGCTTCCCTTCAGCAACACTGACCTCCTTGCCGTTCCTGGGACACTGCAGGCATGTGCTTGCTCTTCCCTCTGCCTGGATTGTCCCCACCCCCATCCCATGTGTCCACATGACTCACCTCCTCCCCTCTTTCAAGTCTTTGCTCAAAGGTCACCTTCAGCAATGCCTACCCTGACCACCACATCGAACCCTACAAACTCTGCATCAGCACCCCAATCTATGTTTTCTTTCTCTATGTCCTCACTGCCTTCTCACACACTATAAAATGTATTGTTTCTTGTCTGTGTCTCTCACCCCCACCCCTCCCACCCCTGCTGGAATGTAAGTCTGAGAGCTGGGATCCTGGTAGACTCATTGACATGTCCGGTACATAGCCGATGTGCAATAACTCTGATAAATGTGGAATTTATCACATGCTTGTAGATTCCCAATGTTGCTGGACACTAAGGGAGGAACCCCAGTGTGTGAGACCGATGACCAGGGATGACTAAGTGTACATTCACTGCAGCAAGGTCCTCTGTTGGTGGGGCTGGCTTTGCTTTCTCATCCTGTTAGAAATCGGAGCCTCATCAAGTTCCTTTATTCCGATGAGAGCTAGCCTGAGTACACACATGCTTGGTGGCAGTGTCTGGAATCAGAGAAATCTCAACAGCCAGGAGAGCTGGGCCAAATGGAGTGAGATGGAATTGACAGAGGTGAAAAGGAAGCCTTGTTCCGGGCTCCAACCCCAGTGTACAGGTGCAGGGTGTGGGTGATGGGGTTCCACAGGCACACGCATGCAAAAACCTCAAGGGTCTTAGCAGATGGGAATTCAGGCTATTTGAATAGATTTCTCATGACAAAAATAAGACAGGTAGCAATCTCATACTAACCTTTACTTGTCCAACCACCTAGAATCAAGTCAGTTCTGCAGTTTACATTGGTGCCAAAGATAAAATAGAACATGGCGTGGTGGGGAGGTAGTTTTCATTAAATGCTCGATGAGTTAAGCTCTGAATTAACACACGAATATATTTGTTTCTGTGTGCCCCATTTTATGGGGATGCAATAATAAATTGTCCAGAGCTAACAGGGAACCTGAAAACCATACCACCGAAGGGACAATGAAAAAAACAAAGGGAAGTTTAACCTGAATAACAGAAGGCAGGGTGAAAATAGGCCCCGTCTTTAGTAACTGCTGGACCAGCACGTGAAAGCCGGATTACTTTAACATGGCTTTAGAACAGGGATTGCTGGTAACCAATCCAAGTGCCACCACGTGCCACTTCCAACCCAGTGGCAAACATCATTAATCAGTCATAAATACTTTCCCATAAAGCCAGACCAAGTCTCAGAACCCTTCTCAACACAGTGTCCCAAACTCCCTCACCCAAATTGAATGAACACACAAGGTAAAATAAAATTGTGATACTTTGCCTAGAACAATGATTGAGAGCTCATTAACATTAAGAAAAACACATTTTGCTAGACACCAAGATGGAGTATCCTGGGATGGGATGGGGGGCAGTGAGTTTCTAGAACATTATTGTTTAAGAAGAGGTTGTTTCTCTCCCTTCCTTCCCATGATGGTGTCCAGTGACAAGGTTAGCATCTGAGCTCTCACTGGTACATGGGATGCATTTCCAGTGTTGAGAGCTCAGACCTGTAGTTATATCTGACAAAGCACCTTAACAGCTAAGGATAGTGATTAGTGCTCAAAAACAGCAGGCACAAGGCCCTTCAATGCAGTGAGCGGTGCCCTGGAAATGCTTCCTGATTGCTCCCAGGAAGTTCTGCCATTTTCCGCTGCTAACCAGATCCCAATGTCAACAGCTCTTGCCAGTACTGCATTCCTTGGATTTCGGCTCATTTACTACTTAATGTCCAGGTTCAGTGGTTCATCTTGTAGCACTCCTGCCCCAATGTCCAGGTTCAGTGGTTCATCTTGTAGCACCCCTGCCCCAGGGCCCTTTTGCCAGTGACTATGGGTGTCTGTGGTGAGCCTACACCCTGGCAACTTCAGTCGTGTTTCCTGCTAGGGCATATGGGAACTTCCAGCTCCTCTATGTGATAGAAAGGAACTGGGCTCTCTCTCAGCCTAATTATACCACACCTGAATTCCTTTCAGCTGCCCATGTTGGTGCAGGAGTGCTCTATAAAGGTTCTGCTTCCCAGAGTAATGAAAGATACAATGGAGCATAAGTGTATTCTCCCTTCAACTTTCCACCTATGATATACAAAAGACCTTTCTGCCACCTATTCCTTCCCTGCCCCATCCTGGGATTTCCACTGTAAAAGAGAGCCAGGACACTTGAGTCTCTTCTTGGCATATTTCCTCCGCTCTCCTCATTTTTCCTTTCCTTCCCCTTTCTCTCTGATGGGAACTTACCTTATCAATCATCATCTTCTCTGTAATGCGACTTTATGGAAAAATTGCACAATCCGAGATCATCAGGCTCTGTTCTTGATGGTAAAGAAGCATTTAGAATTTAAAGAACTTTAATCTTTCTCAACAAAACCTATCTTTTAAGCTATTGCCTCAAAACTCTAGTCTGATTTAAAGTAGAACAATGACTTTTGTGGCCTAAACTCTAGGTGGTACATACACCTGTTTCTGAAGAAATAAAGATCATTGAGTGAATGGAAAGCCACAGGACAATATGACTCATGTGGAAGGAAAAACTTGATTTTCTATCTTAAAAAGTTGTTTTCTATGGAATAACCAAAGTGTATAGGAATATTTGTGTTCGGGGATGTTCACTGTAGTGTTATTTGTCATTAAAATAAAATTGGAAGCAACCTGAATGTCCATGAAAAGGGGATCAGTTGAGTTGGGGTTTTTAATGTTATAGGACATTGTTCATTCACATGGGTAAAATTTTGTATTATTAGATGAAGAAAGCACATTATAAAATAGCATATTCAATATGACTGTAAAAAAGTATATAACTGTCTATCTCTGGATGATAAAATGAGTGATTTTTAAAATGTTCTTCTTTGAGCTTTTTTATATTTTTGAAATTACTATTGAACATCTGTTAGTTTTGTGGTCAGAAACAAATGACAAATGCTCTGTTTATTTTGTGGAGAAGAAAATACAGATGATCTCTTGATGGGGATGAGAGGGCACAGAGGATGCTGTGACCATTCTAGTCTCTCCAAGTCCAGAGACTCTAGTTCTGTGATGCCCCCAACTTTGGCCTCTGGCTGTGTGGTATGATGACAGAGTGGAAAGGTCCACTCCAGGTTTGGTGGTTCCCAAGCCCTTGGACAATAACCAGTGCTCCAACCAGTACAGAGAGTGCCTGCTCCCAACAAAGCCTTCCCACTATAGCAAGACTCCAATTGATTACAGAACTATGGTGCCAAGAGAGCTTTCTGCCTGTGCTCAAGCCTTGAGTACACTGGAGCTTCAATCTTTTATGAAACAGCTTTTCATTTTTTCCTTCTTTACTAACGGCTTTTACAAGCCACTGAGTGGTTCTTTGTGCATCAATTTTTAATCTTGTTAAGGTTTCTTTTTCCACTTGACCAATCCTCAGTTTATAAATAACACATCAAAAATTTGCTCCAATTCTTTCTGTAGGCTTTGTTTGTGTTTGTTTAAAAATGGTCTCCTATTGAGAAGGAAGAAAGTGGTGAACACATCACTGTCTGCCTGTGTCCTCCCCCATGTACAGACTTTCCATGGCTCCCTATGCCAGTCAGAGCCAGCCCAGACTTCTCCATGTAGCACTCAAGGCCTGCCATGACCTGGCCCAACCATCTTTTCTAGCTCAGTTCCTCCCATCATTCTCCCAACACACCCCAGAAGCCAGGAACAACTGCTGTTCCAGGCCGTGTTCCACCTTATAGTCTTCCTCCCTGTGCTCACCCCATGTCCTCTCTTGGGAGTGCCTGAAAAGACTTGGAGTGATTTTGATTTAACATGTTTCTGTATGGTTCTCTGTGAGTTAAGTTTCAGTTTCTGATGTACTAGATTTGCCTAGTTCCTTTGTAGATATGGCTACAGTTTAATAGAGTCTGGACTTGTGGATCAGACAGATCTGTGTTTGAATTACACTCTGTGGCATTGGTCAAGAATTGATAGCTTCATTCATCTATTCATAAAATGGAGAGAGTAATGCCCACCCAACAGATCAGTTATAAGAATAAAATACAATTGCTTATGTAAAACTATGGAGTAATGGGCCTGGTACATAGGAAGAACTCAAAAATTATGAAATCTGGGTCTTAGGCAGTATTTATATATCCAACTGCTTAAGTATGTTTGAAACACCTGTATGCTCACCACCTAGATTCAACAGTTGTTAACATTTTGTCATATATGCTTTATCTATCTATATCTATTCATCTAGCCATACATTATCTACATATCTATCTGTCTGTCTGCTATCAATTTAGAGCTATGTAACCATCTCTCTCTCTTTTCTTGGGGGGTGGTGGCTATAGTACTTTAAAGAAGTTGCAGATATAATTCTTCAACACTCATGCATCTAAAAATAAGAATATTCTCTTACACAACCAAATGCCACTTTGAATCTAAGAACATTCACAATAATTCTATATTATCTAATATCAAGTCCTCATTAAAATTTCCCAATCATCCCCAAAATGTTTTTATAGTTTGCCCTTAACCAAGATCCAATTAAGGTTCACATATTACATTTGGTTGTTATATTTCCTCTGTCTCCTTTAATCTTGAACATCTCTCACCTAGGCCTTTATTGACTTTTGAAAGTATTAGGCTACTACTGTCTTGTAGAATGTTTCACATTTTGGAGTTTCCTGCTTGTTTCCTTGTCACATCATTTAACATTTTACCCCCATCTCTTGTATTTTTCATCAACTAATTGGCATAGATTATAGATCCCCCTAAAATGGCCAAGTAAAGACTTAATTATCTCATTACCAAGTTTCAGAGTAAGGAGTTGGGGTAACAGTCCCTTTTGTGCTGGCCTCTGAGTTTCCCTCTTCTCTGTCTCTTTTTCTCTCTTTTAAAGTATTCACTAAGATCTCTTGGATCTTTTTTTTCTTCTAACCATCCCTCTATCCATCCATAAATTCATCTAGGTATGATGTAACAATCCAATTTTATGATTTCCCAAGTGACTAGTTGTCCTATATTGTTTGTGTTAAAGTTCATATTTCTCCAAAGATTTGAGATTCCTCCTTTAGTAACATCAAATTTCCATGTGTAGTGGGACTATTTCTGGTCTTTTTATACTGTTCTATTGATATATCTGTTAAATTATGTGTTAATACTATGTCATTGTAATTTTAGAGGTTTTCTTATATATTTTAGTATCTGAGAGAACTAGCTCCTCTGGCTATTGCTTTAAATTCTTGATGTCTTCCTGGCTGTTCTTGTTTGTTTTCTTATGAACTTTAGAATCAAGTTGTCTAGTTTCAGAAAAAAAGTGTTGGTATTTTTACTGCATTTGGCCTAAATTTATTATTTGTTTATTACTTTGGGGATATGTTGAGTTGTATTATCTTAAGAGTATTTATGAAGATAATCATATTATTTTTCTTCTTAGAATTGTTAATTTTTAGAATTACATTAATTTCCTAATATTGAACCATCCTTGAATTGTTGTAATAAAACTTGGCTGTATGTATTTTTTCAATGTGCTATTGGATTTTTTGATACAATTTTTGTATACTTATTGATAAGTGAGATTGGTCTGTAACTTTTTTGCACAATATTTATTGGGTTAAGGTATTAATATTATTTTCATATATAAATGAAATTCAAAATTTGCATTATTTTTCTGTTATTTGGAACAGGTTACATGGCATTGGGATTATCTGATTTTTGAAGGAATAGTGTAATTCCCCTCTTAAACTGTGTGGACCCAGTAGTTTTATGGTTGGTTAGTTATTCCATAACTTTCTCTATTATGGACATTGGTCTATATAAGCTATTTCCCTTTGTGTCAATTCTGGTAAATTATATTTTTCCTAGAAAATCATTCCATCTAGTCTTTAAAATTTACATACACTTGATTGTACAAAGTGATCTTACTAATTTCTTCTGTTTCAATGGTTATTTCTTCCTTGTCATTTCTTATTTTGTGTATTTGTACTTTCTGATTATTTTTCATGACAAAGTTAACTGTCTATTCAGTCTGTCTATATTGTTTTTCCAAGAACTTATAAAAGTTTCCACTGTAATGCAATGTATCATTAATTTTTATGAATGTTTCATGTGCACTTGGATAAAAGATGTATTCTCTACCATCAGGGTGTAAATTTTCATAGATATACATGAGATTTATCTTACTGATTATGTTGTTTAGAAATTTTATCCATTTTTATCTTTTGTCTACTTCAACTTTTTGGAGTGAGAGTGGTATTTAAAATCTCTCATCATTAGTGGTTTCTATACATTTCTGTTTGCATTTCCTGTAGTTTCTGCTTTCTGAAGATTGCTCTGTGTCAGGAGTCCCCAGTCCCTTGTCCGTGGCCTGTTAGGAACCAGGCTGCATAGCAAGGGGTGAATGGTGGATGAGTGAGCATTACCACCTGAGCTCCACCACCTGTCAGATCAGCAGCGCCATTAGATTCTCATAGGAGCTTGAACTGTATTGTGAACTGTGCATGTGAGGGATCTAGGTTGCCCACTCCTTATGAGAATCTAATATCTGATGATCCGACGTGGAACAATTTCATCCTGAAACCATCCCCACTCCCACTGCCATCTGTGGAAGAATTGTCTTCCACAAAACTGGTCTCTGGTGCCAAAAAGGTTGGGGACTGCTGCTCTATGTTATTTGCTGTGTTGATATCCATATTGTTACATTTTCATTGTGAATTGCAGCCTGAAATTATTAAGTGCTCTGCTTTGTCTCACTTAATTTTTCTGGCCTGAATTTTACCCTGTGATAGGTCAAGGTATCAGATTTCTTTTCACCTTTCATATTTTGGTTCAATCCTTTATTTTTAGCCTTATCTACTCACTTAGTTTCTGATATGTATCTTGAAAAACAGGATAGAGTTGAGTTTTGTCTCATAAGCCAGTCTGAAAATCTTTTTATTCCAGTAGGTAAATTAAGCCTATTTACATTTATTGATATGATTTTGGTCTTAGTTCTGTCATTTGCCATTAAAATTTTTTGTTTTGTGTTTTTATTTCATTTGGTGTTTAGAAAGGTTTGAATATTTGCTTTAGTGGTTATATTCAACTAACAGCTTTACTTAATGCTGTTAGTCTCCTTTCCTTACTTATATTAACTACTATTTGCTTTTTTGACCTTAAATGATATTCTTTGATTCTCACCTATGTAGCAATAATTAGCTTATTTTACTTTTCTCTTTTTCTCTCCCTTCCTCCTTTTTAGTCATATCATTTCAACTTTCTCAGAATATGATATTTACATACTATTCTTCCATCTTTGTGGAAATCTAAATTTTCATCATACATCTATGATTAAATGCATCCAATGATCAAAACCTGTTCTGTCAACATTTCTCCAATCATCTGGTTGGAAAAAGTTCTTGTAGATTTCTTAGAAGGGACTCATGAATGCAATATTCTATAAATTTTTTATATTTAAACTATTTTTCTTAGTCTTGATATTGAAAGACAGATCAATGGACATAAAATTCCTTCCTTCCAGGTTTACTTTAACTTGAGTTTCTTGGAAACGTTACTCTATTGATGACTAGCTTTGTATGTTGCTGCTATAGTCTGAATGTGTGCCCCAAAATTTATGTGCTAGAAACTTAATCCCCAGTGCAACAATGTTGGGAGCTGGGGCCCTTGGGAGGTATTTAGGTCCCAGGAAGGGTCCTCATGAATGGATCAAAGTTGTTATAAAAGGGCTTTCCGGAGTGGGTTCACTCTCTTCTGCCATGTGAGGACACAGAGTTCATCCCTTTCTTGTCCTTCCACCTGCCACCATGTGAAGACACAGAAACAAGGCACCTTTTGAAAGCAGAGAGCAGCCCTGACCGGCACCAATGTCAGCACCTTAATCTTGGACTTCTTAGTCTTCATGATCATGAGAAATAAATTTCTGTTTATAAAATTACTCAGTCTTAGGTATTCTGTTATAGCAATACAAACTCACTAAGACAGTTGCTATTGATAAAAGTCGTGCCAAGATTATTTTATTTCCTTGGTCTTTATGTTTGAAAGCTCAGAGAGTATTTTCTTCTACTTGAATATCTAATATTTTCACTAGGGTATGACTTGGAGTTGACTATTCTGAGCAGCCTTTTCAATGAGTAAATTCATGTCTTCTTTTATTTCAGGAAAGTTCTTGAATTATAGTTTTAATTAAGGGTCCTGTTCCATTGTTTTTCTTTTTTAATTCAAGAACTCTGATGATGCATATGTTAACCTTCTTTGCCTGTCTTCAATAGCTAGCATGTTCTCTCCAGTCCTTATAACCTTTTCTTTTGGCTTTGTTTTCTTGGCTCTTTTCATTTCTGTCTTCTTGGTTGTAGCTCTTCTCCCTTGGGGTATTTTGTAATTTAGTCTTTATTTTTCATATGCTTTTATGTTTCTTTCCATTTCTCGAATCCAGCCAGCTCCTATTTCATGCCTTCCTGTTGTTTACACTATTTATTTTTTGAGTTTTGAACTTGTCAAAAAGTGTCAATCTTTAATATCTAAATTTTATTTTTTAAGTATTTTTGCCCCATTGGAGTGTTGTTATAGCTTTCCTGTGTCATGCCTTTGTTTGTGTATGTTTTCATCTGCTGTAATGTTTTGATTCTCATTTTCCATTTTCTTTTTAAAGTAACTTTGGGTGGATGTTGGGTTATTTTAATGTTTATTATTATTTATTTCAGTTGGACTTTCCTAACAGATAAGCATAGAGATAGGAGGAAGGGGTTTGAGTGGCTTACTTGGTTCTAAGTTCAAAATCTCTTTCTTTTGTTGCTACAGAAAAGAACAATTCTTTAAGAAATAGGGCTTTTAATGTGACTTTTTCTGATTCTTTGATACTCCCTTGTTTGAGGAATTTTGTGGAGAGGGGTCATGTTTTTCTTTCTTTTCATCTTCAAGCCCTCAAGGGATCCCCTCCTTTCTAAGAATCTTCCCTCTTCCTGGAAGCAGCACAGTCTCAAGGCTGTCTCCTACCTGTAGTAGGAGAACCTCTTTATAGCAATCTTATTTTTGACTTCCCATAGGAAACATTTAATCTCCCAGGTCTCAGATCTGTTCTTTGTGGTGCTCTCTTACTCAGGCTGGAGAAATACCTCTCTTTCTTGGGATGAGATTGGTTTAGTGTCATCTCAATTCTACCGCTCTAGGACCTTGCTGCAGTCTTTGCCTGACCTTCTGCTGTGCTGTGCATTCACAATCAACCTCACTGGCTTCAGATGTTTGTTTTCCCACTTAAATGTAAATGGAAGCTTCTGATGTTTTCTGACTCCTAGCTATGCTATAGGCGTGGGCCAAGAGTAATTTTATTTGCTCTGCTTTTTTGTTCTGTAAGATTTTCAGGAGGATGTATGGACAAATTTGAATCTAAGTGGCTGCCGTTATCCTTAGTAATCCTGAAGGCCAAACCTGAGTCTTTGAAATGTATTAATGAAGGTAATAATTGGTCTTAATTGGATAATAATTACCAATGCAAATATTTTTATTCCCTCAAAAGAATCACCATATCATTCATTTAACTATTTACTGAGCAACAATTATGTGCTTGTATTAGGCAAAATCTGATCCACTACTTGCTACTTGTTAAGACTCTGGGAGGGAGCTAATGCAGACATACCTTATCCCCATTTCACACATGAGATTTTCCCCTCACCAATTATTCTGCAGGCACATTGGCCTTCTCCCGATTTCTGAATGATTTATGCCCCAGGACCATTGCACAGCCATTATTTATCTGCCTGGAGCACTCTATCACTGACTTTTTTTGTAACCTTCAGACTTTAATATTATCGCTTCATTATTTTCTTCCACACTCACCTCCATTATTTGTTGTTACTATACATTGTTCAGTTCCTTTGTAGCTCTTGTCACAATTTGTATTGAGATACTTAGATATTTGGCTGTTTACTGATGTATTGTCTGTCTCTCCATTAAACTGTAAATTCTGTGAGGACAGAAATCACGTCTGTGTTCAATTTTGTCTGTGTTCAGCCACGTCAAAGTGCTGGGAACATGTAGGACTGCAACAAATATTTGCCAAATGAATGATGCCCAGAGAGGATAGGGAGTTAGCCCAAGGTCACACAGCAGGTTAACGGAGGATCCAGAATTAGAATCCTGGTCCCTCCAAGCTAAGTGGTTCATTCATTAGTGACGTTGCCTCTTCATGGAGGATGCCTTCCTCTCTCTGGGGTTAAAAGACAGATGTTCTCGCTCATTTTTGCCTCAATTTACCTTCTAAAAAATCTCCATACTCAATGAGTATGGGGAAAACCTGATTTTAAAAATTAATTAACGTCAGACCCCAGTGTTCTAAAGTTAGCCACGAAACCCAATCTCTGTGCTCAGCTGGCAGCCTAAGGGACTGACCAGAAGGTCTCAGGGGACAGGGCAGCTGTGGTCCAGTGGCTGCAGATATTCAACCACTTCAAAGGCAACAGGACTGTATTGGGCATTTATTGGCTGCCAGGTAAGGCACTGGGCACTGGGGATTGGAAAATAAACAAGACAGAGATTTCCCTGCCTCTGGTTGCTCCCAGTGCAGTCAGAATTCCAAAGCAGCGCATCGAGTGTTGTGAATGGGAAGGACCAGGGGCAGTGGAAGCCCAGAGGAGACACTAGGCCATTCTCAGGGCTCAGGAAAGAGGGCTTCCAGGAGGAAGGGACTTGAAGGATGAGCGAGTTAACCAGATGAAGGACAAAGAAGAGATAAGTGTAACAGGTAAAGGGCTAAAGAAAGGCCCAGATGCAAGAGGGATCAGAGATGATTCCAGGGGCGTGAAGATGGAACCCAGCCAATTGGCAGTGTGGTGGAATGACCAGAGAGGAGGCTGGGGCCAGGTCAGAGAAGGCCCTGGAGGCCGTGCCAGGAGTCAGGCTGTGACCTGGAGGTCAATGGGGAGCCATGACGGGGTTCCTCCGAGGAGTGACACAAATCACAGCATCTGAGTGCAGAAGGGACCTCACCTGTGATCCAGTCCCACCACCCTCTCAGCGTAGGAAGCTCTGCTGGAAGTTGCACACCTCTAGTGACAGGAAGCTCATCTCTCTGGATTGCCTATCTTGCTAGATTGCTCTGATAAGAAAAGAATTCTTCCATATAATGAGCTAAAATCACGGCTCTAAATGCAGCTGCTCTAACACGAAGGACAGAATAAACCACAGCTGCTCTGATATTGTTCTCACTCCTGAGTTCTGTCCATCTGTCCCCACCCTTCCCACCCTTGCTTACCTTCACTCCACATTTGTGTTCTTTGCACCTCTTAGTCACCTACCAGTCACTCCAGTTCCTGGTTCTTGGTTGATGTGGAGACCCCGGTTTTTAGCTTTCTGTATCTTGGTCCCTACCCTGACCCAACCTGGGCCCTCTCTGGGTCCCAGCCCCAGATTCTCGCTTCATCTTTCAGGTTCTGCCCAGCTAAGCCCACACGACGCTGAGTTATTAAACAAATTCTGCCAAATGGAAGTATCTGCCACCAAGCACATTTCACACGGGAAAAGAGAATTTTCATCTATCAAAAGCGCATTTATTTCAAGGGAGCCTATCACTCACTGAAATTCACAGGAGAAAGAGAGTCCCAAGAAAATCAAGGGCATTTGCATTACAATCCACCTCAATGCCCAAAAATATCCCGCTGAACATGCAGAATTTCAAGGAAAACAGTATGTTTTGCTTATTTGCAGGAAAGAAATGAATGTTCAAGAGAGAGAGGGGGCTGTGGTTTAAAATCTCCAACTTGCAAAGGAAAGCGTGTGTTAACCAACGAATCACCTTTGACCCTGCAGATTTTGGAGCTGGTCATGTCGGGGTGGGCAGAGGATGCCCACACAGTATGGAGGGGAAGGCACCGTGTTTGGCGACAGACTGAAAGGATTTGCAATCCTATTGTTTGGGAACAATAGCTGACACTGAACACTTCCTTTATAACAGGTATCATGCCAAGAATTTGCCAAATATATATTTTTTATTTAGTAAGATTAAGTAAATTGCCCAAGGTCGCATGGCTAGAAAATTGCAAAGTAGGACACACAATCCTGGTTTGACTGCTTGCTGGATGATCTTAACCTTTATGTGCCTCTTCTTCCAGATTGTTAAAAATGGAGCATGGTAAGGATTCTATCTGTGCTCCGCAAACTTGCCTTTCCAATTCTCCCTAATGGTAGAGGAAAGTGAGCAAGAACTTGACCTACACGGATGCACTCCCCACCCTTCACCTGGAAATGGGGAATAATGCCCACCATGCTTATTCCAAAGCAGAAAATATCTTTGAAGTCTTGCACTTGAGGCTAAAAATTAATGTGAGCTGTATCCTACTCCATAATAGTCTGTCATTAAGGCAAAAGAGCTTGAAATGATTCCCAACTGGGGAAAAACAAAAATCAACAGAAGATTTCCTATCTGGCTACTGAGATCATGGGGAGCTGCTCTTGATAAAAACAATAGCTGACACTGAACACTTCCTTTATAACAGGTATCATGCCAAGAGTTTGCCAAGTATTTATTTAGTCAGATTAAATAAATTGCCCAAGGTCACATGGCTAGAAAGCTGCAAAGTAGGACTCAAAATCAAGCTTGTGTGCCTCCGCAGCCCAGGCATGTAAACTACACACTTTATAGCACTGAGATTACCAGTGGCAGGGAAGGAGGTAAAAGTGAAGAGCAGTGACATCCCATCAGGTTGGCAGCCAGGCCATTTTCCCTCTCTGTCTTAGAGTCATAATATTTTAAAAATCCTTTAGCCAGGTGTGGTGGTGGGTGCCTGTAGTCACATGCTGCTTGGGAGGCTGAGGAGGGAGGATCACAGGAGTCCAAGAGCTCAAGGCTGCAGTGGGCTATGATCACACCACTGCACTCCAGCCTGGCTGACAGAGATCTTATCTCAAAAAAAAAAAAATATATATATATATATATACACACACACATATATTAAAAATTCAGACTTACTTGAATATGTGCATTCAGGATTTATTTTCCAAGTTATTGTTTTATGAGCCTTATTCATGATTTGTAAGAGGACAGGCTCAGAAAGTCACTAAAGAGGTGCCATGCTGTAGCATTCTCAGGATGATCTTGGAAAAAAATTTCCATGAGGGCCCCATCCTGCTGGGAGGTCAGTTACCTCCCTCACTGAGCTCTGGTCATTCTTTTCTGTCTCAGGGAAATGCTCAGCTTCAGTGACTTCAGTGAAGAGAGCTGACTGCTGCTAAGAGCCTCGATTTTCCCCATGTATGCTGTCATTTTCATTGCACCATCTCTCTTCCCACCTTCAACTTTCACCACATTCTCAGACTTGCCTTGGGCAGTGGATAATTCGGTTTGCCTTGCAGTGGTTGTCCGAGAGTGGCCAGCCTTGAAAACTGCTAAATACTTTTAGATGTTAAATATCTGTGAACCACATTTCTCAGTTTTCATTCATTTTTGATATCCAGCATCCTGCCCTTCCGCTGTATAACTGGTTCATGGAGCAGTGTGGTTCTGTGGGGCTACAGATGCGAAGGAGTTTCTTTTCTCCCTTATGATGACCCCCAGTAGCAGGTGTCTTACTGACATCTCAGAAAGTCCCCCTTGTGGGTGTCGGAAGTCCAGTCCTGGTCCAAGCCCACTTGAGTCAGCGCTTTTCCCCTCTCACAACAGGCCAGACCTGTGGTTGGTGGGACTGCAGTGGACAGATGTGATTCTCTCTTCTCTCTCCCCCTTGCTCAAGCATCAGAGCTTGGGAGAAGAGAGCCGAAGTCTACTTCTGGGATGCCTCTTTCTACTCTCCTTTTTGGACCTACTATCCCTGATGTTTCTCTTCTCAGATCTAGCATCCTCCCCCACCATAGTTAAAACACATGTATATCAGTGTAGTTAAGAGGGCTTTCAAAGTTACTTCCTGTTTCATTACGTATTTGTCTAAAATGATGATGAATCAAGCTATGCTATTTTTAGCAAAAGTTGTCTTTTTTTTTTTTCTTTTGGCCTCCCCAACACACTGAAAAAAATTGAGTAAAAAACACTTCCAGGCAAATATCATTAGTGAATGATGTGATAACTAGTGAACGCCTCATATTTTGCAGGGGCTTTGATAAGAGCTCTCTCACTTAAGCTTCAATGACTGTAGAATTCAACCCATCTTCACAAATATACTTTAATTTTTTCAAGTTGACACTGTACTTGATTAAAAAATAATGTCAGGTAATGTTAAATATTCTTCAACATTATTTTACCATCCAGAAATGTTATCCAAAACCATTATTAGTAAAACAATCAAGGATGTAGCAAATGGCCAAATTATTAACACCTGTTTTACCCAAATGTATGGTAAATAAATAATGATAGTTTCTAAAAGTTTTATTGAGCGTGTACTAGAGTCAGGTCCCAAGCTAAGTACATAGTATTTCATTTAATGCTTACAAGTCTATCCCTATTTTATAGATAAGGAAACTGAAGCTAGAGAGACTAAATATTCTCAGTTTTTGTACCAGCTGTCCAAGGGGGTTGTCTTAGTCCCTTCAGGCTGCTATAACAAAATACCATAAACTAGGTAGCTTGAAAACAGTAGAAATTTATTTCTCATAGTTCTGGAGGCTGGGAAGGCCAAGATCAGGGCAGATTCAATGTCTAGTCAGGGCCCATTTTCTGGCTCACAGATGACACCTTCCTGCTGTGTCCTGGAGCATCTTATAAATACTGAAAAACAAAAGTAAAAACAATAAAGCAATGCCCCCCAATAATAGGGTATGTCAAAGGGACACAGGAGCCTCCAGTGACCAAAGCTGGGTAATCTGAACTAAAAAAAAAAGTAATATTGTATTATAACCTAAAGTATAAAATAAAAATCTATGAATCCATTCTGATACAAGTGAATGAATAAGCAAATAAATGGGGGGATTGAAAAATCTTCCATGCAGAACTCTAAATAATTTATGTAGTTATTGCTTTCTCAAGAAGGTGAAATGTAACTCCCCACTCCGGGAGTGTGGGCTATGCATAGTGACTGCCTTCCAACGAGTACAGTAGGCAAAGGGGAAGGGGAAATGAGTAACTTTGTAGTGGAGAAACCTGAAAAACACCGCCTCAGCTAGGTGATCAAGGTCAGTGTCAATAGTGATAAGTCATTGTATTAGTCTGTCTCGCATTGCTATAAATACATACCTGAGACTGGGTAATTTATAGAGAAAAGAGATTTGGTTCACTCACGATTCTGTAGGCTGTCCTGGAAGCATAGTGGCTTCCACATCAGGGGAGGTCTCAGGAAACTTACAATCATGGCGGAAGGGGAAGCAGGCACATCTTACATGGCCAGAGCAAGAGGAAGAGGGAGAGAGGGAAGGTGCTACACACTTTTTAACAGATCCTGTGAGAATGAACTCTGTCATGGGAACAGCACTGGGGGATGGTACCAGATCATTCATGAGAAACCGCCCCCACGATCCAATCACCTCCCAGCAGGCCCTACCTCCAACATTCGGGATTAACATCTTTTTTTTTTTAGTGTAAAAATATGCACTTTTATTGTCCTATTTCTGGGGAAAAATGGTTCTACTTTCCACACTGAACCAGCAGTGGGCTTGAGTTATAATGTGTAGATTCCTTTTGGTTATAGTCACAGAAGACGCTATCAAATTCTTGAGTGTTTGACATCTCCTGGAAAGAAGCAAATTAGAAGATGGACCAATGATCTGGATTGCTTAGAATGATAACATTTACCGTAGGAGCCTAGTTGACATGCTATTAATGTTGAAATAATCATGCCTGTACTGGTCAGTGAGTTCAGTATGCTGGTTGGAATAGGAGTTCGAGACCTTTAGGTGACACGTTTGAATTGAGTTCTCATTGTAGAGTCATGGCCTTGACTCCATCAGCTGCGGTTATCTTCTTTGGTCTGAATACCTATCAGTCCTTACCAGCTGTAGCAGCCACTGCTTGGTCAAACTTTGCCACGAAGTCTGGCTCATGGAACTCCAGCTGCCTGACAAATGCATTGCACTCCTGCTCAGCCCAGCCTTGAGACCACTGATCCCAAAAACATAGCTGGCACTCAAAGATACAAGGTGGTCCATTTGCCCTAGACACACTAAGCTGCACCAGACTATTTGGCAGTAGCTGTAATTTTCCTGGCACTGCCTTAGCTACCAGGTCCTCCAGGAAATGTTCACACTGGGGACCTGACTAATTGGCAAATCAGTGAAGAATACACTTCATCTCCTGGGAGGTGATGTAAGACATTGGAGAAGGGGAAGAACTAATATCGTCTGGTACTGAGGGTAAAAGAGAAGGGAAAGATAGTGGCGTCAAAAAGGAAGATGACTCCAGTGGCATCCTCCCCTTTTCTCTCAGAAGGCACCTGAAGATTTTCACAAGAGTCCTTAGATTCCAACTACTGCTGCAGCTTCTAGGGATTACAATTTGATATGAGATTTGGGTGGGGACACTGATCCAAACCATATCAGTCATGTTAATAGTATGTACCCTTAATGTGATGTGATGAAAATGTCACTTTGACTCTGTGATTTTCCTCCCCCAAGCCTTATTCTAATTGTGAGGAGGAAAATTATATAAATCCCAATTGAGGGACATTCTATAAAATACCTGACTAGTACTCCTCAACACTGTCAAGGCCAAAAAAAAAAAAAAAAAAAGAAAAAAACAAGGAAAGTTTTAGAAATCATCAAAGCTCAGGGGAACCTAAGGAGACATGGTAAATAAATGTAATGTGGGATTCTGGATGAGATCCTGGAACAGAAAAAGATAAAAACCAAAGAAAAATCTGAACAAAGTAGGGATTTCAGTTTAAAATAATGTATCAAATTGGTTCATTAATTCTAATAAATGTATCATAATATATAAAATAATAGGGAACACTGTGTGTGGAGTATATGGCAACTCTCGGTATTATCATCACAATTTTTCTACAAGCCTAAAACTATTTGAAAACCTAATTTTATTTAAAAAAATTGAACACAGCTTCAGGGACCTAGGGCACCAGAGCATAAGGTCTAACATATGTATAATTTGAGTCTCAGAAACAGAAGAAAGAGAGAACTAGGCAGAACAAAAATTGAAGAAATAATGGCTGAAATTTTCAAAAATTTGGTGAAAGATAGAAATTTAGATTTAAAAATCTGAGTGTATTCTAATTATGAATATGAAGAAAAGCACATCTATGCATAGCATAGTAAAACTGCTGAAAATATATGTATTGGCAGGTGGCAATTTATTACTTTAAAGTTTATATAGAAAATAAGAAATACTAAAAATGATAAAAAGCAAGAAAAGGAGGAAATAATCCAAGCACAAAAATTAATAAAATTGAGAAGAAATATATAATAAAGATTGAAGAGGCTATATAAGAAAACCTTTAGCAACCAATGAAGAAAAGGGAAGACACAAATACAAAATATTATAAATATAAAAGAACAATAGCCACAGATGTAACAGACAGTACCACAAATAACTTTTTGCAAAGAAAATTAAGTGCTTAAATGCAATGGACAACTTCCTATTAAAGTGTTATTATCATTGAATCAAGAAGAATAGAAAACTTGAGTAGTTTATTGCATTTGAAGAAAGGGGATCAGTAGTTTAAAATATATTTATCTTCAAAATGCCCATCCTACACAATTTAAGCGATGAGTTCTAACAGTCTGTCAAGTAACAAACAATTTCAACCTTTCACAAACTCTTCCAGAAGCTAATAGATTAAGAAACGCTCATCAATTCATTTTATGAAGCTACTAAGTCCTTGATGCAAAATAGACATGCACACCATGAGGAATGTAAGTTACACACCATTCTCATTCATTAATATAGCTGCAGAAACAAAAATATTTGCAAACTGTATGTGTATATGTATATAAATGTATATAATCATTATTAAATTGGTTATATCTCAGGAATACAAAGATGGTTCACATTAAAGGAGAAAAACTCATGGTCATCAGCACACGCAGAAATCATCTGAAAACATTTAACGGTCATTTGTATTTTTAAAAAATTGGGAAAGAAGAAACGGAATTTTCTTAACTTGATAAAGAGATTAAAAACATACAAAAATATACAGCAAACATTATATTTAATAGGAAAATGTTAGGAGAAATTGACTTAAATTCAGGAAAAGGCAAGGGATCCAACAGCATAGCTTCCACTCAGCATTGTACTGAAGACTCTAGCCAACCCTTTAAGACAGGCAAAAAAAAGGTAAAAGGTTTGGAAAGGATGAAATAAAATTTGTAGAGTAAATTATTATAGATTAAGACAACATAAGAGACTCTTCAAATATTATAATTAACAAATTTTGCAAGGTTTCTGGATATAAAGTTCAAAATTTTAAACTCATTCAGTTTCTGTGCACCAGTCACAGATACTAGAAAATGAAATTTTAAAGGTTTGTGATACCTTACGGGACATAAGAAGCATAAGAATAAATCTAACCAAATATGAGCATAGCATTTGTGAAGGAATGTTTAATCCTTTATTGAAAAAAGTTAGAGATAAATCTAAATAAATGGAGATATATACCATGTACATAGATAAGAAAACTCAATATTATAATACTGTAAATTCTCTATAAATTAATTCATAAATTTAATGTACTTCCAATTAAAAGCTTTATAGTATTTTGTGGAGCTTGACACATTGATTCTAAAAATTTATAGCAAAAAGCAAAGGGCCATGATAATTAAGATGAGTTTAAAGAAGAACAAGGTTGGAGGGATTTGTTCTGGTAGGTATCCAGTCTTCTTATATGGCTACAGTAATTAAGAGTGTATTTTCTGGCAGGTACGAATAAATTAGTGAACACAATTGAGAACTCAGAAACAGACCAATGATTACACGAAACCTTACTATGTAACAGTTGACAGTGCAGATCAGCAGGGAATAATAGGGTAATAATTTAACAAATGGTGCTAGGACAATTGGTAATGCAATGAAAAGAATCTGATCTCTATCTTGCACTACAAACAAAAACGAAATTTTAGGGGGATTAAAAACCTAACATAAAAAAAGAAAAAACTGAAAGCTTTATAAGAAAATGTAGAATATTTTTATGAACTCAGAATAAGGGAAGGCTTCGTGTTTTTTTTTAACTTAATCCCAAATGTGATAGTATAAAAGAGGGTTTCTTAAACAAGAAAAAACAAGGCATCATCTATGAAAGAACTGATTGATTCAACTACATTAAAATTTAAAACTCTTATTCATCAAAAACACTGTAAAAAAGTAAAGACAATGCATGTATGCCCATAAAAGAATTAGTATACAAAATATATAAAGAACATCTATACAACATTTGTCAATATAACCCAATATGAAAAAAAAATTGTGAAGCATAGGAAGAGGCAATTTACAAAGGAGGCTATTAAATGGACAATAAATACATGAAAAGATGCTAAACTTTATTAGATATCAGAAAAATGCAAAACAAGACTACAATAAGCGACCGTTTTACCCTGTCAGCTTGGCAATAATTTAAAAGTCCAACAATATCAAGTGCCAGGTATTGTCTATTTGCCCCTCCAGATCCACTCCCCACCCTTCTCTGTACAGAAAATGGAAAATGAAAGGACCTTGAATTTGGGATTTGTTTCCCTGGTTCCCTCCCTGCTTTGCCTAGGGCTGATGATGGCTGTGATGCTCTACTGAAAACTACAGCTCTTGTTAAACATCCATTCCCACAGGTGCATGTCTCTTAAGTTCCAGTAACACTCCCATGCCTACCAATTCAGGCCTGGGAGTGTCAATGACTCCTCATTGTGGATGCTTTACCAACTCTTGTTGGTTCCTTTACCTCAGTTCACAACTCTGAAAAAAAAATCCCTTCATTAAACTCTCTTTAATTATCCCATTTGAGTGTGTCATCTTTCCTACCAAGACTGCTTAATATACTAGGTACTGGCAGGAAGGTGAAACAGTAAGAATCCATATACCACTATGAGAGTGTGAATTGGTGCAAGCACCTTAGAGAACAATTAGACAGTATTTAGAAACTTGGAGATGTGCATACTTCATAAACCAGCTATTCCATTATATAAGCTGAGAAAAATGATCTCTGCATGTTAGGAAACATATGAGAATTATCTTCACAGTAATGTTGCTGATAGCAAAAAGTTAGAGATAATCTAAACATCTATCAAGAGGAAAAGGATAAATACTAGAATGGCCACATAATGTAATGCTATTCCATAGTGAATATTAGTGAACCAGGAGTTATATTAATATGCATTGACATGGATGAATCTCACAAACATATTTTTATTTTTTATTATTTTTAAGCTCTGTTGGACTTGACTCACATTTTTAAGGTAACGAGAGCAAACAGCAAAAGAACACACAAAGAATGGTACTATAAAGCTTTAAAACATGAAAAACAATACTAATTACTGCCCAGAAACACAAAATATATATAACAAATTTATGAAGAAATTGTATGGGAATGATAAATATGAAATCTAGAATAGTGGTTACCTCTAGGAGGGAACAAGATGAAGTGATTCCAGGACATATAAAAAGAGGATTTAGCTGTGTTGGCAATATTTAATTTCTTAAGGTGGAAGATGTATAAGTATACATGGTATTATTTTTAAACCTTCTTGTAGGTTTTGGATATTGCATATACATTTTAAATTTTAAATAAAGAAGACAAAGTTTATTAATAAGATAGATTGTTCACATGAGGCTGCAATGTAGTTAGGAAAAAATGAGAGAAATACATTTAAAGCAAGTTTTAAAACCACGCATATAATATGCTAGCATTTGTATATGGTCGTGTATGTTTAAATTATCTCTGGAAAGATACACATGAAACTGTTAATAGTGGCTCTTTTGGACAAGGGGGCTCAGTGGATGGGGCAGCATTTTTAGATAGGTTTTTATGTCTTTTGAATTTTGTATCATAGGCATCTATTATCTGTTCTTAAAAAATAAAATGGGCCATCTGCAGTGGCTCACGCCTGTAATCTTAGCACTTTGGGAGGCCGAGGTGGGCAGATTGCCTGAGCTTGGGAGATCGACACCAGCCTGGGAAACACGGTGAAACCCCATCTCTACTAAAATACAAAAAATTAGCCGGGCATGAGGGCATATGCCTGTAGTACCCGCTACTCGGGAGGCTGAGGCAGGAGAATTGCTTGAACCAGGGAGGCAGAGGTTGCAGTGAGCCAAAATCGCGCCACTGCACACCAGTCTGGGTGACAGAGTGAGACTCCATCTCCAAAATAAAATAAATAAATAAAACGTTTGAAAATAGCCTATTGTCTTCTATTGACTTGGTGAGAAATCTCATCATCCAGCCACTCTACACCAGCTCACCAGCATTGGTGTTTAAAACAGCAGAGAGTATGGTGTCCAGCAGTCATGAGAGAGATTGCATGGCCCTCAAAACTGAAAACATTTACTATCTGGCTCTTTAGAAAAAGGCTTGTCAACCCCTGACTTAGAAGGATGTGGATATGAGAGACGAGGGTAAGAAAAGTGTCAAGAAAGATGGCCAGGCTTTGAGTTTGAGTTATGACCTGAGATGGTTGGAAGATGCTCACTGAGCTAGAGCATACAGGAGGCAGACAATTGTAGTGAGAGGGGTGGGGAGGAAAGGAAGTAGCTCTAGAAGACTCTAAGTGTTTTGAGTTTGAGATGCCATGGGATGTCCAGTTAATGATGTCATTAGGCAATTTGTTATGTGGATCAGGAGTCATCGAGAGGGATCAGAGCTGGAGATTCAGAATTGGGAGTCATTGGCATAGAGCTGGGGCATGAAGGAGATCATTGAGGCAGTGAGAAGAGATGATCCCAGGAAAATCACAGCTCTTTAGATGGAGTGAGGGGAAGAATTGAAAAGGAGACTAAGGAGAAGTGGCCAGAGAATTAGGAAGAAAACCAACAGAGTATGGAGTCACCGAACCTAGGGACAGAATCTTTCTAGAAAAGAAACAGGTCCACATATTGAATGCTGCTGAGAAGGGCTGATGAGTGAATATGCCTGGTGATCTTGATGAGAATATCTGGTGAAATAGTGGGATTCTAGTGAGATTTTGGTGATCAGAGAATGAGAGAAAGGATATTCCAGGCTGAGGGGACTGAATCAGCATAAAAAGCGACCCAGCACAGAATAAACCATGTCTAGGGAATGGAGAAGAGAGAGTTGGAGAAATTCCAATTCCAGGAGGAATTCCAATTTCAGGAGGTTGGATTATATTCTGTAGACATTAGGGAACCAAGGCAGATGTTGAGCACAGGAGTGTAATTAAGAGAAGATAAACATTTCTTTAAAAGAAGACTGCCTGCATGGCTCCTGTCTGGGAATACTGAGATTTTGCCAGGTTTCTTTGAAGATTAGTGTTTCAAGAACTAGGACCCAGTGGCTCTATCAGTCCTGAAGATTGAGCAGGGGAAGAATTCATTTCATGTGATTACATAGAACGAAGCCATTTCCTGATACACCTACACTTGAGAGTTGGGGAAATGGGATGTGGAGGATATGGGTACTAGTAATTCTGATGAGGATTTAATTAAGAACTCAATTTTCCCAGACTTCCAGTACTTGACTGCCTGATGTTTCTTTAATGGGAACTGTTGATATGTTCTAATTATGGCGGGTTATTTATGGGATCAGGTCTCATCTCTCTGCTCAATTATGTTTTGTTTGGGAGATCTGCATTCTTTTACGACTCTAGTTCTTAAGTGAGTCTATTGTCTTCCCCAAAGACACACTTAGTCTGGGGACCTCTCATTTGTGGCTTTTCCTCTACCAGAAATCCCACCACCCTTTTCCTTTCTCTTCTATTCATTGATAAACTCTGAAGCTATAGGGAAGGCAACTCCTTTCTCTCATATTCACAGCGCTATCTGTGGCTGTACTCTTGTCTGGCCCTGGATTTGCCCTGAAGACTCAGCTTAAAGGCTTCCTTTAAATTTTTGAGACAGGATTCTTTAAAATTATCTGAGTATTAGATGTCTTTGAAATTCTGAGAGAAGTACAAATTCCAGTTGCTCAGAGTCAAGACACACATTCGATAGTCTAAATCAGAAATGACTTACTGAAGTTTCTTCATGGAACAAAACTTCTGGTTCACTACTTTGGAGATATTCTTATAAATTACACTGGGTCCTAGAAAATGTGTGCTCCCATGGACACAAATTGAGGAACAACAGACATTGGGACCTACTTGAGGGTGAAGGGTGGGAGGAGGGAGAGGATAAAAAAAAAAAACCATTGGGTACTAGGCTTAGTACCTAGGTGACAAAATAATCTGTACAACAACCCCCATGATGACACAAGTTTATCTATACAACAAAGCTGCACATATACCCCTGAACCTAAAATAAAAGCTAAAAAAAAAAGAAAAAAAGAAAATGTGTGTTCCTTCTAGATCTGGAGCATCTTGAAAGCAAGGATCATTCTATTTATTTGTGCTCTGGGAAAATAATTTTAATAGCAGAGAAGGAACTGTATTTTGAAAACTGCTTGGGAAAGCCTCTTGGAGGAGGAAATTGAGTCCATAAGAACATTAGCTGGAAGGAGACCTCAAAACAAGCTAAAAATTCTTCATAAGGAACAAACAAGAATTTTGATTTGGCAGAGAATAGAGAAGGGGAAAAAAAGAGAGTAAAGAGAGAAAAGAAAAAGAAAGATGGAAACCTGGCATCATGGCAAGAGGCTGTAATATGGTTTGGCTGTGTCCCCACCCAAACCTCATCTTGAATTGTAGCTTCCATAATTCCCACATGTTGTGGGAGGGACCTAATGGGAGATAATTGAATCATGGGGGTGGTTTCCCCTCTCACGTGATCTAATGTTTTCACAGGGGTTTCCTCTTTTGCTTGATTCTCATTCTCTCTTGCTTGCCGCAATGTAAGATGTGACTTTCACCTTCTGCCATGATTGTGAGGCCTCCCCAGCCACGTGGAACTGTGAGTCCATTAAACCTCTTTTTCTTTATAAGTTACCCAGTCTCAGGTATGTCTTTATCAGCAGCATGAAAATGGACTAATACAGGCTGGAAACTATGGAAGAGAGTGACCCATGAAAAATTTCTAGTGGTGAAGTGGCCAAAAGACTTCAAGTGACCAGGGATGTCAGTTTTCAGTGTGAAGTTCCTGTGATGTTGTAGTGTAAATGCCCTCCTTCACACCTAAACCACAAGTCATAGTCTTCTATTTACATAAATGACCTGTGTGGGTGATCTGGGGGACATCAAGAAAATGGAGCTGGTTGCAACTCAAGATAAGATTAGTTGGAAGAGGCAGAAATACAGAACCAGAGGAGGAAGCATCTAAAAACCTTTGGAGATATTGGGAGGGGCACTGGGTTTTACTCTGAGTATCAGTCGGAATAGGAAACTTTATGCTGTGGTAATAAAGAACCTCCCCAGTGCCAATCTAAGTGAGCCACAACCACAAATGTTTATTTCTCACTATGCTGTCATCAACCTGTCTTCACTTTGGGATTCAGGCTGATGGAGTAGCTCTTATCTGGGACATTGCTGATCAATAAGGCAGAGGAAAAAATGAAGGTGATGAACCACACATTGACTTTTCAAGTTTCCTTCCAGCAATCTCACTCCTAATCGTGTTTAATTGGTTAAAGAAAGACACCTGGCCATGCCTGAGTTCAACAGGGTGGAATGTGCACAATGCCACAGAAGAGGTGCCAACCATGGTGAACAGACACACACCCTACCACACGTTCTATCTTGGCTGTGGTTTGAACTGAAGTTTACTTAAATCTTAAAGGATAAAGTAGTAACTTAATACTTAGTAAATAAGTACATAGCATGTGGGGTTTTTGTTTGCTTTCTCCCTGACCATCCACACTGTTTCAATTTATTGGAGAAATGCTCAACCCTGTACTATCCTTGTTTGTGGGGCCTAGAAACTTGTTTCCAGGAAAGGTGCCTGGAAGTCAGATATTTGGCTCAAATTGACTATGTAAGGATAGAGAAACCAGGATGCTTCTTTTCTCTGCAGACCTCCTGGCCTGGTCCATGACCATAGCTCAGTCCTTAGGACACTGTGATCTGGACCAGCCCTAGGACACTGTGGGGTGTAGGAGCAGTGATTTCCCTGGCTCCAGTCAACAGTTTCACAGGTATCTCTCCATGGTTAATGTATGATAGACTATAGCTATGCTTGTTTTCTTCCAACAGAATGAGATGTGGGTACCACCTTGAAGGATACTGCAGTCTTGCCAGGGAGAAAAATAAAACCAAATATAAGGCAAACCATGGTCACTGCCAAAATAGGGATCCAAGAATGCTATGTGAGGCCTGTGCCAGGGAAACCACAGTTAAGGCAGCAGGGACAGCTTCCTGGGAGTGGATGACATTGAAATGTCTCTGGATGGGCATTGAAGGATGGAGAAGGGTTTTCAAATTTAGTTCCATTGTTAATAATTTTAAAATAATCCAATTTCACTATAGAAAATTATATCTGAAGAAGAAAAATGTTAATAATTTGGAGTATACCATTCTGGACACTTCTTATATGTAGACTATTTTATAAAACTGTGATATTATTATGTTATTTTGTAAACTGGATTCCTTCTAGCATTATAAGTTGACTCTTTCCATAACAATAAACATGCATCTACGTTATTTTGAATTGTGACCTAGATATTCTGTTTGGATACATGAAAATTTGTGTAAACAATGTTCTATTGGGGTATACTCAGGTGGCTTCCAACCTTGTGATAAGTAATGTTAGACATGCACATCCACAGTTACTACAAAAGGATCAGTTCCTGGAAGGCAAATTGCAGACTCCTAGGGCATGTACTATGTTAAGACTTTTAAAGACCATAGACTGTTTTTCCAATAACCCCCACCAAAAAGAAAGAGAAAGAAACAAGGAAGGAAAAAGAAAATAAAGACTGTAGGCTGTCAAGTTCCAACAGATGAGATTTTAAGTGGAGCTGAAGGTATGAGTGGTAGAAATGCATGCTGGAGGATGGGTATGGCATAAATGAAGGTATGAGAGCAGAAATAGAGCATGTGTTTCAGTATTGCTAATCTAGAGACAAGCAGAACATCATTTCAGTCCACACTGGTCATCATGAGATCAAGTCAGTGGGGGGAACTGTCTCCCGTTCAGGCACAAAACCTCTGCTCCCCCACGATTTCCTAAATGCCCTTATTCTGCTTCCTTTTTCCTCATATAGCACTTGGCACACAGTAGGTATGTCGTAAATGCTGGACTGAACTGAGTCAGCAGAGACGTCTATAACTCTGTTGCTCCCTCAAAGCCCTTTCGCCTAGACTTGTAGGATAAAAACGCAACAAAGGAGAAAGTGACAGAGGAGCTTGATTTATCACAGTTTTGTGATTATGAAGAAAGAATTTCATCCTACAAACATCCCTTTTCTGGCCATTTACATTATCAATTTGGATTCTATGGCTTTTCAGAAGACGAGGAAATATGTAATGGGACGCAAATGTGAAATACTAGTATAATCATTTATCATTTTCATTGAAGAGAGGTATCGATTCTCTGGAATGCTCATGAACCTAGGGCTGCTTCCAGAATGTAATGATTGCTCCCCCTGGATGTATCCCCTCTCTGCTCAGCAGGGTCATCTCAAGCCCCAGATGCTCTTCTTGGCACTAATATGAGTAATCTCTGGGGACCAGAAAAGATCCCCCACCCCCCACCCAGAAGGAGCTCTCCCTCCTCCATCTCCAAATCTAACCAATGCTTCGAGGTCCCTTCTCAAGTAACAACCCCCCTTAAGCCAGCACCAATGGCTTTTCTTTCTGAACCTACTTCTGCACACAATGTAGAACCTCATGATGTCATATACTGCCGTTTTCTCTCAGTGATCTCAACCTGCAACAGGAGGTATTGATTGAGACAGGGTCTTGCTCTGTTGCCCAGGCTGGTGTGCAGTGGTGCAATCTCGGCTCACGGCAACCTCTGCCTCCCAGGTTCAAGCAATTCTCCTGCCTCAGCCTCCCGAGTAGCTGGGACTACAGGTATCTACCACCACACCTGGCTAATTTTTTTTGTATTTTTGGTAGAGACAGGATTTCATCATGTTGGCCAGGCTAATCTCGAACTCCTGACCTTATGTGATCCACCCACCTCAGCTTTCCAAAGTGCTGGGATTACAGGCATGAGCCACCGTGGCTGGCCCAAGAGGTCTGTATTTATTTACTGTTGCTGCTACAACAAATCACCACAAACTTTGTGGTGTAAAAGAATCTACATTTTTTTTTTTTTTTTTTAATCTCACAGCTCCTTGGGTCAGAATCTGGGCACGATACCCAGCTGGACCTCTCTGTCTGAGGTCTTGTATGGTGTTAGCTGGGCTAAGTGTTTATTTGGAAGCCCCGGGGCAGGTTCTGCTCATAAGCCCATCCAGGTTGTTGGCGGAATTCAGTTCCTCTTGATTGTAGGACTAAGGCCTCTCTTCCCTTGCTGGCTATCAGCCAGGGCCCTGTCTTTAGCTGCCAGAGGCTGCGTGCATTCATTTTTGCTGTTTTTCACATGGTGCCCTCCAGCAATGGTGGGTCAACTCTGTCTCATGCTTTTGATATCTCTTTTTCTGCTGCATCATTCGAACTCCAGCTGGAGAAAGTTCTCTGCTTTTAAGAGCTCACATGGTTCGACTGGGTTACCTGAACAATTCAGGATAATCTCACTATTTTAAGGTTTGCAACCTTAATTACATTCTCAAAATCGCTTTTGCCTTGTAGCCTGACATTATTACATGGTCCAGGGACTAGGGTGTGGACATCTGGGAGGGTAGAGTAAGGAGGTGATGGCAGGAATTCAGGGCTTCCTCACTGGTGGCTCTCCCGCGAGCTCTGGGATGGGCCCAGTGTTTCACCATCTAGCTTCACCTTTCCTCATTTTGTGGAGCTCTCCCTGAGGTCTCTGGTTCCAGTCACAGTTTAATAGGAAATTGGCTTCTGTGCAAGTAATGCCAGTTGTCTCTTCTTTTTGTATAGCACTTTGCAATTGCTAAAGCAAGGCAGGTGAGAAAACTGAACCTCAAAGCGGGCAAGTTACTTGGGGAATGACAGCATTGATAGGGCATGAGGTCGCCAGTGCAGGCAAGAAGTAGGTTTCAAGTCTTCAGACTGTCAGGCCATTGCTCTTTCCAAATCTGGAAAATTCTCTATGACCAGAAGCCAAGCAGCTAAGGAACATATTTTCCAGGTTTCTAAGAGAACCTCAAGAGGGAAGCTGGCAAGACAGAGGAAGATTGGCAGGCTATCGCTGGACCCCAGCTGCTGGGAATTTGCCGTGGCTGACCTCCCCCACAGTGCATGTCATACTGGTCACTGGCATGACCTAAATGGAGAGACCATCTTGGGCAGAGCTTCCCTGCATTCTGCAAGCTGACACATGGGTCTGACTTGGCCATGGTTCATCTCAGGGTGGCAGTTTGAAAGAGAGGACAGAAAGTCAGAGACCCCCAGAACAGTAGAGCTGGGAAGCAATTTAGAGATCATCTAGTCCCAACCCCTTCCCCTGATATTCAGTAAGGGAAACTGAGTCCCACAGGTGTGGAGAGATTGCCTAGGTGAGTCACGACTAAGACGCAGCCATTCTGCCTTCCAGAGCAGAGTCTGGTCCTGAACTCTTCCTATGTCTCAGCCCTTCCTATTCAGTCAACCTGTGAGCCTATGCTTACAAACCACAGCATTATGGTTTGTATGCCTGTGTGTACACAAGTGTGCTTGTCTGTGTACACCCAGACACATACATGTGCCAGCAATCTTGGTAGAGTATAATGACTGAGAGCCTGGACTCTGGAGTCATGCCATCTGGGTTCAAATCCCTATAATGCTGATCTTGGGCAAGTCACTTAACCTCTCTGTGCCTCAGTTTCCTCATTTATAAAAAATATAATAGTACCTACTTCATAGTTTTGAACCTTTTCTAAATTACTATACGTAAAGGGCTTAAAACACTGTCTGATAGAGTACCAGTGCTGGGAAATCACTTGGTCCTGTTATCTCCAGAAAGCTTACTGTCATGCCTGCCTATTGTTCTCTTGGTTGGGAAATAACGTTCTAATAAAAATAATCCCATACAACAATACTCATAAACTGAAATGCCTAGAGGGGTTGGGTAGAAGTGAGCAGGGCGTAAGAAGAATTGTTTGACTCCCTCAACTCTTATTTGATTTTCCATTTTGAAAGAGAAACACAGGGAAATATTTCTCCACTCTAGGAAAAACAACAGTGCACACCCAGTGATAGATGGTGACTGTACCCTGGCGTCAGTGTTAGGACAATAGAGAGTGGTGGGGACTGTGGTACACGGGAGAGCCCAGGCCGTGTCTAAAGGTGTGGTTGCCACTCAGTTTAACTGATGAGTGCCATGTGAAAATTCAGATCTGGGGTTGTCAGCTCTCCTGATTTTCTCAAGAGACGCCAGAAATCTGCATTTTAAAAATGTAAAATGTCCCAATTATTAAATGTTGGCTCAATTCTTTGAAAACATTGGCTGAGCCAAACAAAACATCTGTGGACCAGACTCAGCCACAGCTGCCAGTACTCAATTTCTGCCTGATATTTATGTGCTATAGTCATCATTTTTACTTAATCCAATGGTGGCCATGTGAGTAACATTGAGTTCCTATCAATGCCCCATCTAAGGATGAGATTAAAAAACCAGCTCAGAGGGTGGCAGCTCACTGCAGGTAATTGGTTAAAGAGAAAAATCTGAGATTATAAACTGGATTCTCCAAAGAAGGCTATACCCCTGTTTCTGAGATAGGTCCTTTGTTCCACTCTGGGCTTCAGTTTCTCCATTAGCAAAACAGGTTAAAAAAACAAAAACACCCTGTGTACAACTTTGGGCTATTGTGAAGATTATGAAATTATGAATGAGGAAGTACCTCACAAACTTGAAGTTTGATGTAAGCCCACGTGAAGGGCTCTTATCACAGTGTAATCATAATAATAGCAAACAGTACATGCTTCTTTGAATCCTTTTCTGCCGAAGGAGAATACGTGCATTTTAGACTAGTTTTTAACTCATAGGCCAGGCAATAAACCCGAAGCATTGTTTGTAATAGCAAGAAATTGGAAATGACTTAAATGCCCATTGATAAAGGAATGGATAAACAGAGTATGTAAACCTCAGTTGAAATATTATGTGACATTTAAAAAGAATTAACTGTGAGTGTGTAAAAATACAACATGATCTGGAAAACAATACTGAATGACAAAATAAATTGGCAGAATAAGCATAGCATAATGACATTTAAGTAAATTTTTAAAACTCACCCCAAACCCTCTGCATTGTTCACAGATACCTACTTATATATTAAAGTATATAGATATGCATCCTGGCTAACACGGCGAAACCCCGTCTCCACTAAAAATATAAAACATTAGCCAAGCATGGTGGCGGGCAACTGCAGTAGTCCCAGCTACTCGGGAGGCTGAGACAGGAGAATGGTGTGAATCCAGGAGGCGGACCTTGCGGTGAGCGGAGATCACGCCACTGCACTCCAGCTTGGGCAACAAAGCGAGACTCCGTCTCAAAAAAAAAAGTATGTAGATATGAGAGGGCGAAGATGCACCCTCAATTTATGATAAAGATTGCTTCTGGGTAGGAAGGGAGGGGGACAGGCTCAGGTGGAGGACAAAGAAGCTTCAACTTTATCTGTAATGTACAGTTTCTTTTTTAAAAAAATCTGAAGCAAATGCAACAAAATGTTAACATCTGTTAATTTTAGATAGTACATGGGTTTTAAAAAATTGTTTTCTAATTTTTTTTTTGCTTTTCTTTATAATTTAAAGGAAGGAAGAGAGGGAGGGAAGAGGGAGGGAGAGAGGAAAAGAGAGAGAGAAAGAAAAAGAAACAAAGAAAAAGAGGAAGGAAGGAAAAAGGAAGGAAGAAATAAAACCACAACACTCAAAGTCATATTTAGAGCTGGGTCCAAAACTTTGGTCGAATTTTAGAACATTTTGAGAATAAAAGAATAATGGACCACAAAGAATTACTGGTGTGACTGGGACCCCACTACTTGTATCCATACCCATTTCTGTGAAGACCTTCATCAGGTTGAATTATTAAGAATTCTCTTCGGCAGGGCATGGTGGCTCACACCTGTAATCCCAGCCCTTTGGGAGGCCGAGGCAAGGGGATCACAAGGTCAGGAGTTCGAGACCAGCCTGGCCAGCATGGTGAAACCCCATCTCTACTAAAAAAAAAAACACAAAAAATTAGCTGAGCATGGTGGTGCACGCCTGTAGTCCCAACTACTCTGGAGGCTGAGGCAGAATTGCTTGAATCCAGCAGGTGGAAGTTGCAGTGAGCCAAGATCGTGCCATTGCACTCCAGTCTGGGTTACAGAGTGAGACTCCATCTCAAAACAAAACAAAAGAAAACAAAACAAAAAATCTCTTCATTTCTGGGGGTCTGTACATGGTTAGGATCTTAGGCCAGTGGGTGGGTGGCTCTGATGATAAACATGGAGTGTTATTTCTCTAGTGGCTATTGGCTCAAGCAAGGGGAAGAAAGGAAGCCCAACTTCACTCTCAAAGAACCCTCTTGATACATTTATCACTAAGTGACTTAGAAATACAGACAGTGTCCACTTTGAGGTTTGATAGGATTGCAGGCACCATTAAAGCTCTTGAAATTCACCCCAAGTTAGAAGAAAGGCAGCTCACAGTTCTTACATCAACCAAGAAGAGTGTTTCCTGGCTTTGAGAATGAGCCTGGTTTTCTTGCTGGGCATGGCATTGGAATCAAGAGTAACAATGAAGGTGGCAAATGATGGGGTGGACTGTTTTTCCCAGGGTTTATGGAGTACCATCATCACTTAAGTTATCCCTCATTGCACACTTACTACCCTTATCGCAGCACTAGGCTCAGTGCCTTTCATGGTGAGACATCTGCTGTCTTTGGTTTCTTTGTTTCCCTCCTGTTGAGGAATACTTCTCCTCTCCATGTGTTTCTGGTGGAGCCATTTATCATAGTACACAGCAAACCTCAGCCATTGGCCACATGTCCGAAGCCTGGCCAATCACAGTTCCCCATCTTCCTGGCAACAAGAATGAATTAGTTCAAGAGGTGGGCAGGTGACCTTTGCGGAGGATAGAGGGAATTTGTCTGGGATTGCCAAGCGGATGCTGAGATAAAGAAGCATTTTCTTGGCGTTGCTAAGCTGGGGCTACTGTGGCCATGTCCCCAACATGGGGAAGGCCTCTCTGCAGTAGGAGGGAAAGAAGCCAGCATGCAGAAAGGCAGAGACAAGATAAATGCAGAGAAAGAGTCAGTATTTAGTGGCTCAGGATTTGGCCCTCAGTTCCAGATGTGAGGCCCTCGTCCCTGCAGTTATTCCTCAGTTTCAGTGGGCTACCTCAGTATCCACTGAACCATAGGAACCAATTGATCCCTTGTTATCTCTTCAGCAAGTTGGATTTCTGTTGCTTGCAACCAAAAAATTCAGAAACTTAGACAATGACCTCAGAATCTAAGATTCACTAAAATCTAACAGTGCAAGAGCAGGCCATATCAGTGCTGTTCACCATTGTATGTCTAGTGCTAGGAACAGCCCCTGTTCCATAATAGTTTTTCAGGAAATACTTGTTAAATGAATAAATAGTACTTAAGTATTACATCACAGAATTAGTGTACAAACCCTGATAAGGAGGTGTTACTATCAGAAGTTCCCAATGCTCAAATAAGGGCTCAAGTTCACCCAGCTGGAAAGTGGCAGAGGTTAGTTTCTGACAAGATTCTTAAGCCTGATGTATCACCTCCCAGTCTGACAGCTCCTTTCCAACTGCTCTCCTTAACTGTACTCATGTGGAGAACCAGGGTGATCGCAAAAGCACAGACTTAATTCAATCACCTCCTGCTTTCGTCCTTTACTGGTTGCTATTGGTCTGCTGCAGTCAGTTGCAGAGGCTAGATTGCATCGTAGGGGCATTCCCGTATTGTCCACCTTTCCCACTGCCTCCTACTGCCTTGGCCTCACCCTTCAGCCAAGTCCAGCTTCCAGATGGCATTTTCTTGCCCAGTGATTTTTTTCCCCTAAAAGTCTAGGAATCTGTTCCAAGTTTCTGGAAGTTATTGGATCCTTAGTTTTAAATCTTTTTCATATGCAAGCAGTTTATTCTCATTAAGAGAAATCCTATCTTCTGCTTGTTTAACTCTGTCAGTTAAATCCGTTAAGTTTATTTGTGTTTGCCCAGTGGTAATTTTTATTGAGGGAACATCTGAAACCATCTGCAGGGAGGAAGTTGAAGAAGCTCTTGGAGTGCCCCAGCTCTGTTACTGATTTTCCTGACATCTTCACCACCCAGAACGGCTCCTTCCATCCACGGGAGGCTGACCACAGGGTTGCTCATCTCTGAGTCCTTTTGAGTTTTGAATTTGGAATAATAGGAACGGCCTTAACTTTTGAGATTTCATATTGTGTGCTTTTTTTGTTGCAAGGGGTTTCAGAGAGAGAGAACCCTAAAGAGCTAGGTTTAGTGATTTCCAGTGCAACTTACTAGGGAGCACAGGCAGAAGGGACAGAGTCCCTGTTTCCTGCTTTCAGATGAAGGGAAAGGATGCATAATTCATCCTTCTGGGAGTGATCATTCTGTCCTCTGAGTTCCTATTGCATTTTGTATCTTTACCAGACCCCTGGCGCTTCCTCCCTCAGGTCACGTTCATCTGCCTTATTCCCCTACTGGACTCTGAAAGCCTTGAGTGAAGACTTTGTATCATTCATTGTGATACTGTATCATTCATTGTGATGTGTATCATTCATTGTAATATTGGACCCCCTCGTTTATCCAATAGAGTGTTTTGAGTATAGAAACTGTTTTTAGCGTTTGGTGAATGGTGAATGAATGAATGAGTGGGTGAATTCATGAATACCATTCCCTGAATATAGCCACTGACTTCCCAGAATGGGTACTGTCATTGCATAACTGAGACAACCACATGTGAATAGCCCTGGGGTTCCAGGGAAATGATTATTGTTGCATTATCATTGCTTCTGTTTTACAAGACTTTTAAACATTTATTTGCTTAACTTCATTTTCTTTAAGGAAAAAAAAAAAAAAGATACTCACCTAGCTAATCAAAAGTCTTGCGGCTGGGCGCAGTGGCTCACGCCTGTAATCCCAGCACTTCGGGAGGCCAAGGTGGGTGGATCACCCAAGGTCAGGAGTTCGAGACCAGCCTGGCCAACATGGTGAAACCCCTTCTCTACTAAAAATACAAAAAAATTAGCTGAGTGTAGTGGTGTGTGCCTGTAATCCCAGGTACTTGGGAGGCTGAGGCAGGAGAATCGCTTGAATCCAGGAGGTGGAGTTTGCAGTGAGCCGAGATGCACCACTGCACTCCAGCCTGGGCGACAGCAAGACTCCATCTCAAAAAAAAAAAAAAAAAAAAAAAAGTTTTTTGCATTGGTTCTTTCAATACAAATAGCAATTTCCAAATGATGTAGAACAAAGATAACCACAATCACAAAACCAGGCAGCTCAAAAAGACAAACTTTATATTTCAGGGCAAAAAAAAAAAAAAAAGAAAACTCAAACAAAACTTCACCTGTCAACTCCCCTGATTCCCATGCAAATTTTTTAGAATCTCATTTTGACTTAAAAGAAGTTTTTAATAGATTGAGCTTTCAACTGTGAACTAGGATGTCAAGATAGGTAGTAATCTGTCCATTCCTGGAGGTAGGCAAGTAGAAGTTGGATGACTACCAAAGAGGAAAATAGAACAGGAAATAATGACTAGAATACAGTGAAAAGTCCAACAACATGATCTAGGAACAGAGAAATGACAAATTCAACTCCACAACTGGTAAATAGAATGAGTAGTGGAAAATAGCAGAAGATTTAGGCTTGGACCGTCCTGAGACTGAATCTTGGCTCTAGTATTGGATAGCTGTGTGACCTTCAGGAAGTTACATAACTTCTTTGATTACATGAGATATACATCATAAAGAATCTAGCACAGTGCCTGACAGAGAGTATGTTAGACCATGTTAGCCTCTTTTATTTGTTCTTATAAGAGGAGGAAGAGTATAGTAGATTGCAAAATTGACCCAAATTCCTCCCATCCCTAAAATCGTATGCATTTACAACATGACATTACCTCGCCTCTCATCTACAGGTGGAGTCTCTCCCCTGGGGGCTTTGGGTGCCGTCATTTGAATTGGTCACTGAGGCCTTGGCAAATGTGGCACAAGCAGAGGCTTAGAAAGGACGCTTGGGAACCCTGAAACTGACCATGTGAGCGAGTCTGATCTAGCCTCTTCAATATGGAGAGAGCCAAGTGACAGATTCTCCCACTCCTTCTAGCCAATATGTAGTGAGGCCATCCCAGATCTCTCAGCCCCCAGCTGACCCACTACCTGACTGTAGAACTACCTGGTTGACCCAGAGAATCTGGAATAATAACAAAATAATTCTTGTTTTCAGTCACTAGGTTTTGGGGTGTTTTGTTATGCAGCAAAAGCTAACTATTACAAGTAGAGTCAAAAAAGTATCTAATTAGAAATAATTGGGATCAATGAGTAAATGGAATTTTCTTTTCAGAAACTCATTTGTTAGGTGACTTTGCCATAATGTAGATATATCTCTTGACACAAGGGCCATCTGTGTGAATAGAACTGTCCAAAACACAGCTGAATTGTCTGTCAGGCTTTTAGCCAATTTAATCCAGAACAATGAATTTTAATGCTTAGGCTGCTAAATGCAAAAAGAAATTTAAGCCATATTTACACAAGTGCTGTGTTCCCTGGAGATCCTGCAGGTCCTCCTGGAGCGGAGGCTGGCTGGGGACATCACTGGTGTTCTTTCTCTAGGAAAGGTGGCTGTGATCCCTGGGAAAAGCAAAGAAATATTCAAACACTATTTAGAGCCCACTTTAATATTACCTAAAAAGCACGATTCACAGGCTTTGATGTCTTGGCTGAGTAGAAATAACACTTCCCTCATCAAAAAAGTTGTTTGATCCTTGAATTCTGTTTTTTTTTCTTTTTAGATATTAACTCAGAGCATTTCAGTCTCCCCTGGGTATGAAGTGAGGAAAAGGGGCAGTTGATTTAGTGAATAAAGTTATTTAACTTCATTATTTTTGCAGCCCTAAAAGGGGGGGACTCTCCCTTTCCTGTTGGCAATTCCAGGGAATTGCCTGCCACCATCCCCACACAGCACCTGGACAGTTGTCACATGATCTCACACATGGTAACAGTCCTTCTGTCCTCCAGGACCCTGGGTATTCACATGATGACCAGAGTGATCTTTTAAAATACCAAACCATGTGATTCCCCTGCTCCAAAATCTGCAATAGCTCCCTATTGCCTTGGCCACAGAGACCCATCTCCTTTCCCTGTTGTCTTTGTTTCTTGCTGCAGCCAAATTCCACAAACTGGGTGGCTTAAACAACAGATATTCAAGGTCTCACATTCTGGAGTCTGAAACCAGGGTGTCAGCAGACCTGGATCCAGCTCTGAGGCTGGGAGGATCAGTTCTCCATCTCTCTTCTAGTCCTTAGGCATTCCTTGGCTTATAGATGGCAGTCTCCCTATGTCTTCACTTCAGCTTTGTCTGTCTCTGTGTCCTTCTCATCAGGACTCAGTCATATTGGATTAGGGCCTGCCCTAATAACCTCATGTTTTTTTTGTTTTGTTTTGTTTTGTTTTTAAGAGACTGGGTCTCACTCTGCAGTGGCACGATCATAGCTCACTGCAGCCTTGAACTCCTGGGCTCAAGTGATCCTCCCGCCCCAGTCTCCCAGCTAGCTGGGACTACAAGCATGTACCACAATGCTCAGCTAATTTTAAAAATTTTTTGTAGAGACAAGGTCTTGCTACGTTGCCCAGGCTGAAGTACAGTGGCCCAATCATAGCTCACTCGAACTCTGAGGCTCAAGCAATCTTCCTGCCCCAGCCTCCCTGCTAATTATTTTAAATTTATTTTTTGTGAAGACAAAGTCTCCGTATGTTGCCCAGGCTGGTCTCAAATTCCTGTGCTCAAGCAGTCCTCCCACCTCAGCCTACCAAAGCATGAGATTACAGGCATGAGCCACCACATCCAGTCTAATGTTATTTTAACTTGATGATCTTCAAAGACCCTATTTCCAAATAAGGTCACATTCACAGGTACTGGGGGTGGGGCACAGAACTTCAACTTCTTTTGCGGAGGACACAATTGCGCCCATAGCAACTGTGTCTTAAGGCCCTTCGTAGGCTGAGCCCACACTCTCCACCCTGGAACAATCCCTGTGCCTTCACAATTCTGGTTCCAACATCATCAGGCATCGTTATTTATGTCTGAGTTCAAATTTCTCTTCTGCAACCTATTAGGTCACTTGCCCGCTCTGTGCCTCAATTTCTTCATCTTTAAAATGAGAATAAAAATAATACCTACCCCAGGGCAATTATTCGGAGGGTTAAACGAATTTATGCAAACAAAGCCCTCTGAATAGTATCTGGCTCAAAATTGTTCAGTGAAGATTTGTTACTATTATTTTTATGTTTTTTGAAGTTCTCCTTCTTTTCTTCCCCTCCAATGAGGCTCACTCTTTCGCTGTCCCCAAATAGGAGGTTGGGGCATCCCAAGGTCTCACCGCAAGTCCACAGCATTAAACCCCAGACCTCTTCCCTGAATCCAGCACTGGTTCCACTGCCCCCCACCACCCGCCCTGCCCCAGGCCTCCCCTGACCCTTCCACACGCTGCCCACACTCTTTGGCTCCTTTCTGTGTTCCCAAATGGTTCCAAGTTTGAGCCATGAAAACCTTCATGTACTTAAAAACCTAGCTTCCAATCTGAGCTAAATGTGCCCTAAGTGTTAGCAGCCGTTGTTCTGTTATGTGTTAATTTGTCACTGGGGATACGGAAGGGATGGGAAAAGCGTGGAGCACTAGAAAATGGTTTGCCTCGGTCTTCATCAGCATCCTAATTATTCCACACCTTTTAAATAGAGGAAGTATTAGCATTCCTAAACTGCGTAGGGTTCTGATTGAAATAATGTCTCCTGAATTACTTTTCCATAAACTGAAAAAATAAATAAATAAATAACTAGGAAGCGCCCCAGACACCGCCTCCTCCCAGGCTTGTGCCTGGCTGGGGTCTTAGGGGAGGCGCATGAGGGGAAAGTGGCCGGGCTGTGGCTGCATTTGACCCACTGAGGTCAGGAGATGTTACCTGTTCTTTCTGTTCCTACTCCTCTCATCCTTCCACATTATGCTCTTCCCTCTGGGCCCAGCTCATGTGAACCCTCCTCCTTCAGGAAGCCTTCCTTGACAGCATCCCTTCCTGGTTTCCACCAGTCTTGGCTTTTGGTTCTCTTGAGTAAAACTCCTGTTGCTCTATGCAGGTGGCCCTTCCAGCTTGGGTGCTAATAGCTCAAGGACAAAGCCTCGTTGGAACTTTGTCTTGTCTTCTGTGTCACTGCCGGCACAAGCCCTGGCCCCCAGGAAGGTCCTGCTATACAGCTATTTACCTACCTTGGCAAAACGGTAGACAGCCTGAAGTCTCAGTGTGTCACAGCCCCTCCTACTCTCTCCCATTCCAGCCACCTCTCCAGATATGACTACTCCAGAGGACTCAGCTAGCATCAGTGAAATGGAGAGTGGAGCTTCAGATACAAGGAACATTTTCCCAATAGCCAGTGGTCTTATCACAGAATGAGCTGCCTTATAAGATATAAGGTTCACCGCCCCTAGGAGCTTCAGAGCAGCAGATGGGAGGCCCTCTATGTCTCCAATGTCCCACAGCTCCAGGTCCCATGACACCAAAGTTCCATTCTATATTTCATGTCATTCTTTGCAAAGGAAACTCAGTCCCTTTTATTAGCTCCCAGGCCATGCATTAAGAAGGAAATCTGTAGCCACTTTGTTAAAGTTGGTACAAACAGAACATCTCACATTTCAGAGCTGTCACTCCACTGAGAGTCATTCACATAAACAACGAGGTCCTCGTGGGTTTGATGGCAACACAAACACCACTTGTGACTCAATTAAGGAAGCAGTAATTAAAAAGGGGGAACAGCATGCAGTCTCTCCAATCGTATTTTCCCACTGAGGCCTGGGCCGCTGACGGGCAGAATCTAGGGGACTTATGGGGGATCTTTGCTGGGGCCTGTGCCCCTGCTCTGGCCAGAGCTTGCCCAGGGTGAAGTGGGGAGAGAGAAAAGACATGGACACATGGGCCTTGACCTCAGTTAGTGACCCATCTCTCACACCAGCAAGCGGTGTAAGTTAATAAATTTTTTTTTTTCTAAATGAACCAAGTGCATCTAAGGAGAAAAACATTGACCCCAGAGATTAGTCACAATGTCTTGGTTCTCAAATAATAGTAGCCAATATCTTTTATTTTTACTATGTTCTAGGCACTGTTGTAAGAAGTTTATAGGCATTAAGTCGTAACAACCCCATGACATAGCTACCATTATTAGCTCTATTTTTCCAGATGAGGAAACTGAGGCACAAGCACAAGGTCTTTCAGCTAAGAAGAGGCAAAGCCGGGATTTAAACACAGACAGTCTGGCTCTAAAGCCCACCCTTAAGCACCATAATCAATTTGCCTCTTACTTTCTGAAATGCTGTTTCCTGGCCCTGGCTCTCCTAATAGTCAGCTTTACCATTTTTAAAACACTTACTGTGTTCCAGAAACTGTGCTGTGTACTTCCTGTGGAGGATCTCATCTTATGAAGTATGTTCTGTAATTATCTCCATTTTACAGGTGGAGAAACTGAGGCTCTTGGAGATTAAGTGCCATTCCTCACCTAGCTAAGTGACAGGGCCTGGAATCAAATCCATATCTGTAACTCCAAATATTCCATCCTGCATTTCTTACTCCCACCTGTGAGTAGCGGAAAGCCAAATAGTGGGCTAACAGGTATTTTCCATTTGTCTGTTGGTAGGATATAGGTGTGGGAAGAGAGGACACAATAAGATGCTCCTGTCCTTGAGGGTTGCTATAGACTAAATTATGTCCCCCCCCCACCCCGCCCCCCGCCAAATTCATACGTTGAAGCCCTAATCCCCAATGTGACTGAATTTAGAAATAGGAATTTTAGGAGGTAATTAAGGTCATAAGGGTAGGGCTCTAATCCAGTAGGATTAGTGGCCCTGTAAGAAGAGAGAGAGAGAGATGAAGATCTCTCTCTCTCTTTCTGTCTCCATGTACACCCACCAAAGAAACCACGTGAGCACACAGCCAGAAGGTAGACATGTGCAAACTAGAAAGAAAGCCCTCATCAGAACCATTCTGGTACCCTGATCTTGATCTTGAACTTCCAGCCTCCAGAAATGTAAGAAAACACATTTCTGTTGTTTAGCAACCCAGTCTATGGTATGCTGTTATGGCAGCGGAGCTGACTAATCCAGGGGTATTTTTGAAGCATTAAGGTGAATGTACAGTGGCAAGCAAGGAATATGGCTGAGCCATCATCCATTCTATGGTTGGATAGATGGATGCATGAATGGGTGGATGGATGGGTGGATGGATTGATTGGATGGATGAGAGATGGCTGGTTGTTTGAGTGGGTGGATGGATAGGTAGATGAGTAGATAGGTAAACAGATAAATAGATGAATGGGGAGATAGATGGATGGATAGATGAATAGATGGATGATGGATGATCGGTTGAGTGAGTGGATGGATGGACAGGTAGATGGGCAGATGGATGAACAGATAAACAGATGGACAGATGAATGGATGGATAGATGTGGATGGATGGATGGATGGATGGATGGATGGATGGATGGATGGATGGATGGACGGACAGACAGATGGAAAGCTGGGTATACATGTTATTCACCCAGAGTTAGGGGCAATGCCCCTGGATCAACACTGCTCTGGGGACTATTCCAAATCCATCTTGGTAGCTTTTCCCACCATTGCCTCTCAATTTTCATGGATGACTGAGAGCATGGAGAAGAGCCCTCATGGGTGTCAAAGAATCTGGATGTTTCTCCATGAGCTGTTGCTCAGATTGCATGATCAGTGGATTAACATCAGTCCCATCCCCACCAGGCAGCTCTGACTAACACAAATACGCAGAACAGCCGCATCCTGAAATTACTCCAATGTATGCCTTCAATTCTACAAATCACATCCCCTGACTTCAGAGCAGGATGTTGTTTGGGAAGATTAACAGCTGTGGGAATCATGCTGGGGGTTCTGGATCCAGGCTTACCTGAGGGCTTGGCAAACATTCTGTACACCTATTGTGCACTGGCTCTGAGAGGGGTACTGGGGACAGAGGTGAACAGGACCCCATATCACACTGGAGGAGTGCTAAGTCTGGGAATGGTTTATGCAGCCTCCTCCCTCAATCCTCAGAGGCTCAGTAGGCTCATAAATGTCCCTGTTGACCCTCACCTCCCACCCCCACCTCACCTAAGCAAACTGCAGGAAGACAATTCCCTCCTTGCACAGGGAACAGAGCACCAAACAAAGGGGAAGGAAAGGCAGTGTCCAGGAGGACAGCAGACTTCAAAACAAAGAATGCTCAAGGGCCATGTCCAAAGGGCTGAATAAGAGGAAGAGAAGGAGCAACACTGGATCAGGAAGCTAGAGTAACTTTTAGTTTCTGGGAGGAGTAGGGTGGGGCAAGGTATTGGTTGGGTAGAGACAAGAAGCTTAAACAGAAGGCAGGGCCCAAAGAGGCAAGCAGGCAGAGGGAGTGAGCCACTCTTCAGAGCACCAGAGACGTGGGGCAGGCAGGGAGGACCATTGAGACAGAGGGTGGTAACCATGGCAATTTGCTGAGCACCATGCATCCGGCACACTGTGGCATACCACACGTGTAAGATCAGGTCTGAAAATGCTGGTAAAGCATTTAGCCCAGTGCCAGGCCCATGGAAATAACAATCCTATGGAATGGGCTGTAGCTTTCCTCTTTTTTCATTTAAAATAATATATTAAAGGTCAGAGAACCAGAGTTTCAAGCCCTTGGTCCTGCCACAAATGGGCCAGAGCCACAATTCCTGCCCAGGTCTGTATGATCCAAGGGCTGTGCCCTTCACCCCCAGTTTTGCTACCTTCCAAGGAGAGCTCTGAAACTAACAACATCCACCAACCTCTCTGGGTCGACATCAATTTCCTTGTCTGTAAAATGGGTTGTCTAGGGATTCAGAGTTGAAGGAATCAGTGTGACGAAGAAGTATTTGTCAAGTGGGGTGCATTCTGCAAGTTTGTGGGGTGTGGCTGCTAGTTAGAGGCAGCAAAGGGAGGAAACAAGGGCAGGAAACATTGGTATAGCTCTTAGTAAATGCCAGGCACTGCTCTGAGTACTGTTCATGATATGAACCCACTCAATCCTCACCTCATCCCTAAGAGTGGGGGGACTATGATCATCTTCATTTTACAGGGAACCAGAGGCACAGGGCATTAGGTAACCTTCCCAGTGTCCCACGGCTGCACCCGCAGAACCAGCTCCCACACTTGGCCATCTGCCTTGGGGCCCAAGCTCTTCCCCACTCCAGGCTGCATGGCACAGCAGAAACGCAGGCCTGGTGCCAGATAGGCGGTGACAAGCCTGGCTCGGCCTAATAGTTCTGTGCCTTTTGCAACTCACTGAAACTCTCTGGGACTATTTATCTCTAAAATGGAGATTTAAATGCAAGCACCCAGCTCACTGGGCCTATCAGGAGGATTTTGGGACGTGATGTAGGCAAATCACTCAGCTCCATGCCTGGCACATAAATGGAGGGCTAAATGAATGGCAGCAGCTATGATGGTGAGGAGGAGGAGGAAAAAAAGGAGGAGGAGGAAAAAAGAGGAGGAGGAAAAAAAGGAGGAGGAGGAAAAAAAGGAGGAGGAGGAAAAAAAGGAGGAGGAGGAAAAAAGAGGAGGAGGAAAAAAAGGAGAAGGAAGAGGAGGAAAAAAAGGAGGAGGAGGAAAAGGAAGAGGAAGAAGAAAAGGAAGCAGAGAAAGAAGAGAAAGAGGAGGAGGGGAATGGGGACACCCACTGCCTACTCAGACTCGTTATTTCTGGCCTCTGCCTTGGCTTAGATGAGCCAATCTGCTGTGACAGCCAAAGGCAAGAAGGGCCCATTCACCCACAGTTCCCATGCAGGGGGCTTCTCTCCCCCATTTCCCCCTGACAGCCCCTTCCTTGATCCCAACAGCCCCCAAAGCCCCAAGTATAAGAAGCCCCATAAACAAATCCATTTAAGGCAAGGTCATCCTTTGGGCCTGTAAATCAATAGGCTTTCCATGGCCATTTGCAGAATCAAAGGCATAGTCAGCTCCAGATAATACATCATGCTAGAGAGGCCAGGGGGCGGGAGCTGTCATCTCCACTCCACAAGCAGGAAAATCAATGTCTTCTCCTGGGCCCTGGTGCTAGTGTCACTGAGGGCTGCCCACTTGGGCTCTTGCACGAGCCAAGATGGGGCAAGTGGCTATAGCTGCTGTGAGCGTGTGTCTGTAGAGAAAGAGAGATTTGTTGTGTCGGTTTTTTGGTTTGTTTGTTTGTGTTTTTTTCCTAAGAGGCCATCAGCATTCTGGCGGCGTCCTGAGAAATTCATCAAATTATTTAACCTTTGCTGGAATAAATAATACATGTGCTTTCTCAGGATTTATTCTGATTAAGCCGTTCTGGAGTGGTGCCAGGCCTGAGCCCGCCCCAGGAAAGGCAGGAAAGAGGCTGGTGGCACAGGATGGGAAATCAGGAGGCCAGCTGAGGGCTGGATGGGAGGGGGCCGATGAGGCTGGAGGGCCCTTGTGGCGGAGATGGACCCCTGTGAGCCCCTCCAGGTTGGTGGGTTGTTGAGGAAGAAGAAGAGCTCCATTAGCCTCTGTCTGTCCACCTGTAGGCTTTCTGCCTTCCTCTGGACATGAAAAGGCAGGTACAGTGGAGAGAGGGCTGAATTGGGGTTTGAAAATGTGGCTTAGAACTGCGAAGTGACCACCCGCATGTCCAGGTGTCTGAGAACCAAGCTGACCTGGGTTTGAATCCCTGCTCCATTCTGCCATCTGCTTCCATAGGCACTTGCCCAGAGGGTGCTTGGGAAGCACAGGATCTGCCCACGGTGAGTGCTCACCCTGATACTAGGTTGCTAGGATTGAGGTGATACTAGGTTTCGAGTGCTCACCTCAATACTAGGTTGCTAGTATCGAGATGCTACTAGGTGATACTAGGTTTCGAGTGTTCGCCTCCATACTAGATTGGAACATATTAAACTGATAGGTGACCAGATTTAACCTACAAAAGGACCATTTCATATGACTCAACTTATATATGCATGGAGTGATGATAATTAGAAGCACTAACATTGAGAGCTTTCTAGATGCTCTAATCTATATGCTTTCAACAAATAACCTTCTTTAAACTTCAGTCCTACAAGGTCTATACCATTATTATCATCCTCATTTTATAGGTAGGGAAACTGAGGCCCAGAGAAGTCAGGAGCCTGCTGAAGGTCATCTAGTTGACAGAGGGCTGAGCTGGGATATGAACACAGTCTAGCCTCAGAACTCCTGTCAATGATATACCATGAAGTCATTTCTGCTTCACCTTCCCTGGAAGGACATTGTCACTGGAAAAGGCTAGAAAAGGCTCTAGATTTCCAGAGTGGATTGCCTACGTGGAGGGTAAATGATAAACAAAGGAGATAAACTGCAAAATCTGAGCCCATCAGTGACATGAAATTTGCAAGAACTTGATTTCAGTGAGAATCTAGATAATTTACAGAGACTTCAAAAGTGGGGAATCAGAGTGTCTGGAACTTTTGCATATGCAGAGGTGTTGGAGGCTCCCAGAAATGTTCTAGAGAGATCTAGAAGCCACCCACAGCAATCACATCTCTAGAAAAGGCTCTGGATTTTAGGAAAAGGAGATGCCTCTTTGGCTTGCTGAGCACCAGATATGGAAGCCTGCAAGTCTTAGAGGTCAGTACACAGGACCTAGGACAGAGCTGGTCTAAACCCAGAGGTGAGAGGGGCCCGGGAAGCCGGCCTCACCTTCCTTCCTGGGGCCTCAGTTTCCTCTGCTGCTGAGTTGGTGGGTGGCCTCTCTCCACAGTCCCTCTGAGTTGTACCATCCTGTAATCACCATCCTGCAATCTCCATGCATCTGCACAGCCAAGGAGAGCAGGCAGGGGCTCTGGGGCAAGTCAGCTTGGATCCTAATCCGCTCCACCACTGAGCAGCTGTGTGACCTTGGGCAGGTGACCTGACTCTTCGGCACTCATTTCTTTATCTGCCTCAACAGGGGAGCAGTAATCCTACCTCTAGGCTAGTAGGTTTGGTTAAACAAGAGGATTCTGTAGAGTGCCTAGCTACAAGTGGGGATGACCGAAGTAGCAGCTGCCGTCTGGATGGCCAGGTAGCCCTGGGCGAGGACAGAAGGAAGAGAGGAGAACAGAAATACCAGAACCCTGGGGAGTGTCCCAGGAGAGGAGACAATGGGGTGCTGGCTAGGACCCCAACTCCGTCCTTCCCCAGGGATTCAAATTTCAAAGCTTCATAGGACAGAAAACCACAGCATTCCTACAAGTGCCAGTGGACTCTGGGCCCTTGCTCAGGAGCAGAAACCTGGGTTTGGAAAGATTCGCAATTGCCCAACGATAACCCCAAATAATCTTTCTTGAAACCACATATCATTTTCCTCTTAAAGAAACGCAATCTCTAATTAGAGGTTCCTCTGAACGTTTTCTCTTTGAAAAAAATTAAAAATGTATAAACCCTCCTGTATCGTGTATGTATATTTCATTGCTGCATAATTGGGATCTTTGTCAGTAACTGGGGTAGCAAGCGACAGCCTTTTAATCGGCTACAGATGCTAATGTAGAAAGAGACATTTTCCTCCTCTTTGCTCAACTGTTCCAGCCAGAGACTAGAGTCCTCCCTAATAAGTATTTATGTCAAAATCTTTTTTGGGGAGTGGGGGGAGAGAGAGCAGCTGTAGCATAGTTGAAAGACGTGGCTCTGATTACAGTCGCCAGCCAAAGGGGGGGGATCACTTTTAGAGTGAAACAGTGTTAATCAAGTTAATCACAAAACCCGTGCTATAATTGCTTCTGCTCTCAGACAAAATTTTACTTTTATCTAAATTACTAAAGTGAGGAGAGAGCAATCCACTCTAATTTAGCTTTTGAGCTAAGGAGAAAGCGTGTGTGGAAGGCTGGAGAGGTTTTTAAACATCAGGAGAACTCATGCCATGGAATTCAGCTCTCCTCCTCCTTCCCTCCCTCCCTCACTACCTCCTCCCACCCTCCCTTCCTTCCTTCAAGACAGCTTAGTCCAATGGTTGAAAGCTTGGACTCCTGGATCTGCCACTTAAGGCTGCGTTAACAAGTTCCTTGGTCTCTCAGTGTCCTCAGTTTCTTCATCAGTGAAATGGGGATGATCTGCCTCAAGATTGTGAGGCAGATTAAACAAATTGACGAGGATGACGTACTTGGCGTGTGCATGTGCACACACGCATACACACCCCAATACTCAAGAAGTGTTAGCTGGTATTGTTAGCCCTCCATTTTTCCTTCCTCTCTTCCTTCCTTTGCCTCTGCCTCCTCTCCTTCCTCCAACCGCTCTCCCTTTCCCTTCTTTCCCTCTTCTCCTCTCTCTTCTCTCTTCTCTCTTCTCCTCCTCTCCTCTCTCTTCTCCTCCTCTCTCTTCCCCTCCTTTCTCTTCCCCTCCTCCTTCTCCTTCTCTCTCCCCTCCTGTCTTCTGACTCCTACCTCCTGTTACTAAGCACTCACTCTGTATGAGGCATGACCTGTCTTCAGAGACTCACAGTCTGGTGCTCAATCAGTTCAAATACAAGCAGGGAATGAGTAAGGCCTCAAAATAACACAAAAAGAGCTATGGGCTTGAACCAGAGAGGACCCCTTCTTCCGGAGGCAACATCCAGAAGGGCTGCATGGGAAATGTGGTTTTGTAGCTGGGCATTGAATGACATAGCTACAGTGACATAACAAAGAGTTATGAGGGTGGGGGGAACTGGGACCAGATAGAAGGACCAGCATGAGCAAAGGTCTGAAGTGGGGAGCAGACAGTTTAGGGATGCTGTGGCAGTGCTGGGTGCCATCGGCTGGGACTCAGTCCTGATGACAGGCCCAAGCTGTCATTCCTGCCCTGTGCAGCCCTCAAGTTTCATCCAAGTCAGCTCTGAACATGGGCAGAAGAGAAGTCTTACTTTCCTCAACCTCCAGGAGACCCCAGGTTGGATCCCGCAATGGCCACTCGTTGTGTATGGACACAATCCTGTCGTCATCGGCTGTCATACCCCACCTCCCCTCCTCCAGCCTCACTTTCTCCTGCAGCAGCCTCTTGGGGTCTTCCAAATTCATGCTTAGTCCAACGAGGAGCGGATGCCATCCAACTTGCCCGGAAACACAGATTAGAGAAAACACACACAGTCAATTTAACTGGCAATTAAACAGGCTCCCCTATGTAATTAGCGTCAAGACAACTCACAATTACTACAGGGCGCACATTCGCAGCCGACGCTCCACATTTATATAGAGCGACAATTACTGGGCGCTAATATCTTAACAGGAAGCAGAGGAAATTTGTGAAACCATTTCAAGGAGGCAGCCCATCTTGTCCCTTTACACTGTAAATAACTCCTTTGTAAATGCAACTGTAAAATTAAAGAGGGAAGGCTTGAAATGATGCAGATGAGGAGAAATATTTACTCTGTTGGAAGTAAGTGATTGCTATTTTGAGATGACTGATTTCAGGAGACTAACTAGTTGTGCCATATTAGTAATAACAAACACACATGCTGAAGGCTTCTGCCAGGCCCATTACGGACTTTCTTGCATCTGGGTTTCACAATGACTGTCTCACAGAGACGAGGAACTGAGGTCAGGGAGGTGAAGAAGCTTCCCAAGGTCACACAGCTCACAAGGCAGGCAGCAGGATATAAACCCGGGTCTGACCCCAAAAACGTCGTGCAAAATCCATCTTGCACATTGCTTCTGTCTGTGCCACCTGAAAAGAGCTCTCATGTCCACTCCCAAAGACTAGCAAATGCGGGAGGCAAAGGCTCAGAGAGGAAGGGGTTTGCCCCAGGCCGTGCAGCAAGTTCATGGCAGAGTGTGGCCAGGATCCCAGGTTGCTCATCACTGGCCCTCTCCTCTGTGCCCTAGAGTATGTACAGAAAATGATGCCTGTGGAAAGCTACTAATGAAGGTCCCTTCTGGTAAGAACATCTGCCCTAGATCTGCCTTGTAGGTCTGAGGTCCTTGTTTCCAGGAAGAGAGAGGCCTGGGGTGGCTTCAGGGTCAATAGATGCCACACAACATAAGCAAGCAAGAGAACATGTGAACCCGGCAAACACTGCACTGGTCACACAGTGAACATTTTCCTTTCTCTCCCCTTCTTTTAACCTTTAGAAATGCCCGCTACAAGGAATAGCAACCATCCCGTAAATTAGGAACCCAGCAATTAGGAATACTTGGCCAGATATAATATACAAGCTTAGCTCATCAAAGGACTTTAGCAGTAAAATCTACCCACCCCAAAGCCTATGTCGAGTTGGTGAATATATCAGTTAGCTACTGCTGTGTAACAAACCTCCTAAAAACTCAGGAGCTTAAGAACAATGATGTATTATCCCTTCCCCATCTACTGGTCAGCTGGGGCTTGATCTGGGCTAAGCTTTGCTGGGTGCCCCTTCTTCTTGCTGCAGGTCTGTAACTCAGCAGGCAGCTCTGCTCCATGTATCTCTCAGTCTTCTTGGACCAGCAGGTTGGTGGGGGCACAGTCCTCTCATGGATCTGGTAGAGGCTTAAGAGTGTAAGCAAGGCCGGGCACTGTGGCTCGCCTGAAATCCCAGCACTTTGGGAGGCTGTGGTGGGCAGATCACTGGAGGTTAGGAGTTCAAGACTGGCCTGGCCAACACGGTGAAACCCCGTCTCTACTAAAAATACAAAAACTAGCTGGGTGTGGTGGTGCACGCCTGTAATCCCAGCTACTCGGGAGGCTGAGGCAGGAGAATCACTTGAACCTGGGCAGCAGAGGTTGCAGTGAGCCGAGATCGTGCCACTGTACTCCAGCCTGGGCAACAGAGTGAGACTCTGTCTCAAAAAAAAAAAAAAAAAAAAAAAAAAAAGTACAAGCAGAAACATGCAAAAAAGGCCTGGGCTTGGGTCTGTCACTTCTGTCCACATGCCATTTGCCTAGTCACATGGCCAAGCCCAAGTCATATGGCAAGTGTGTGGATGCAGTGAGGGTTAAGAATTGGCAGACAAGGGCATTCAATTTACAGCAGTGGAATAAAACAGCAATGAAGTCATTTTCTTGTTTGAAAAAATCAGTATTTGATGGAGAAGGAGCTAGCAGCTGGGAAGATATGACTTAAAGTTTTAATGTATTACTCTGTAAAACGCAGATAATCACAAATAGCTCACAGGGCTGTTGTGAGGTTTAAATGAAATAATCCATCTAATTTACCCAGCACCAACCATGCCTGACAAGTCACAGGCACTAAATGACCACCCATCCCTAAGGCGACCAACTTGTGCCAGTTTACCTAGGACTGTCCATCCTGGGAACCCCCTCAGTCCCAAGCAAACCAAGATAGTTGGTTGCCCTAACTATTTTCATTGCTAAAATAATATGTGTGAGCTAATCTTTATTTGCCGGGCATACTGCCACGTATGTGGGGAAGATTCTCTCATTTACCCCTTACAACCACTGTACTCAGCAAGGGGCCCCAATTTTGATGCTACTGCCTACAGAACTCAGGGATCTTCAGAGAACATGGAGGTCAAAGATAGAGTTTTTCATGGATTCTTCCTTCAAGGGGCTGACAATCTAGGAAGAAAGAAACAGATGAATAGTAACAGGCATCACACAAGGGAGAAAGTGATTCTGGCAAATCCATCTTCCTCAAGGATAGCAAGGTGGGGATTTAAAAAAATTAACATTCACGTTCCTTTATAACTACTTTTTTTTTTTTTTTTTTTTTTTTGAGGCAGGGTCTCACTCTGTCACCCAAGCTGGAGTGCAGTGGCATGATCATGGCTCATTGCAGCCTCAACCTCCTAGGCTCAAGCGATCCGCCCACTTCAGCCTCCCAAGTAGCTGGGAGCACAGACGTACGCCACCATGGGCCCAGCCTGTAGCTACTTGTCTTGATAGCCAAGGTTGAGTTTGGCTGTGGAAATTTAGGGAAAATTATATCTGACAATGGTTTCCTTGACAAAATGAATTTGACTTAGTTCTCCCATTGGGGGTCTTGTTCTAAATATATGTGTTTACAAATTGGAAAACGTTTAAGTCACCCAAGGGCTGGTGGAGGCTGTTCAGCCCCTTTGCTCCCGGCAGCCCTGGGGATGAAAAGGAATCTTCTCGGGGTGCTCTGGGTAATGTCAGCACTCCCCCACTTGCTTAGAAAGGAATATGAAATCAAACTTATCAGTCCCACTCGTCACCTCTCTCCTTGTGGCTGGGCCCTTCACTTTTACGTTTTCATTGTTTTAAAAAGTCATAGACAAAGCATTATATTACCAGGAACACAACACACGCATGCAGCGTTACCCGGTGAAGCCAATTTTGTACTCAGCCATGATGTCTTCTGGAAGAGCCAAGCCCACAAAGGGCATTGAGGCACCTTGGGTGGACTGTGGTTTCTGAGAAGATCCAAAGGTGAGCTTGGGCACTTAATGCCTCATGACCTTCACCTGCGGAAACCAGAGGGCTCATCTGACCAGGTTTCCACTCACCTTTCCTTCATTTCAGTTCGATAGTGAGTGTTCACTTTCTGGTCTCACTGGCCAAACTCAGGCTCATTCTCAGAGCCTGCGAGTTCATTCATCATTCACCCAGGTTTCATGGAGGGCTCTTGGGACCAGGAGGCCTACACTCAGCTGCACAGATAAACAGGTCAGTCTTGGAGACACACAGCCCGACACGTGTATAAACAGCGAGGCAATGTCAGCCTTGAGAGGTCCGAAGAGCGGGCTGCAAAATGTGTGATGAGGGCAGGAAGGAAGGGGGCAGGGACTCAAGGGAGGCTTCTCAGAGGCAGCAGTATTGGGGCTGAGCCCAGCACATCTGCAGTCCCTCCTCCATGAAAAGAAAATTAGGTTTTCAATCCCTGGCCTGCTGTTTATGGTCGGGGGCTTTAAGCAAGTTGTCTAAGCTTTCTGGGCTCAGTTTCTACATCTGCAGAATGGAGAATGATGATTGTACCTAACTTGTGAAGGCGTCGTGAGAATTAAATAAGACAATGTGTATCATGCACTCAGAACATGCAGTCATTTATTTAACAAGCACTTAGTAAACACTGATTTGATGCCAGGCAGTGTTCTGGGCAACACAGAACACAGAGGCAGACCCAGGCCCCACAATGACTTCACAGGACCCGGAACATGGGTATGGGACAATTAAAGGGGAGTTGTCGTCATTATCATCGCACCTACCTTAACCCAATGGGTCAAAACAGGGCCCAGAAGAAGCACCACCCAGGTGGCCCCAGATCCCCAAACTCCCTCTGCCCTCAACTAGGAGGCACTGAATTAAAGCTTTAACCAACAGGTGCGTAACAATAGTGAGGCAATGTCAGCCTTAAGAGGTCTCATCTTCAAAACAAGAATGAGGGAATTAAGCTTTCTGAAAGCAGGAAGTTAGCCCAGCTTTTAGACAGCAAAACCCAAACAAATGTCAGGCTCTAGTTGGGAGAGAAGTCTTGGGACTGGAGGACCCTATCATTCACCCCAGTTTCCACCTTCACGGTAAATGTGTTGCCACCAACCTTGTAATGATGGTAGTGATGACCACTGGCAGCTGAATGTTCACAGTGTGCCGGGTGCTTGCCTGGTCTGGCTTCAGCCCTCTACAACCTGTGAAGTGCCCCGAGGGAGGTACTTTATATCAAGGCTCTCAAACGTTGGCAGGCATCAGACCCACCAGGAGGGTTTGGGAAACACCCCTAAGGTTTCTAATCAGTAGATCTGAGGTGGGGTCTAAGAATTTGCATTCCCAACAAGTTCCCAGGCAATACTGATGTTGCTGGTTCAGGGACCACTGGCTTAGAACTTTAACCCCATTTTACAGGTGAGGAAACTGAGGCTCCGCGAGGTAAAGTGACTAGTGCATTCACACAGCTAGAAAGGAGCAGGGCCTGTGGTGTGATCGACTGACCTGGTTTGCTTGGGATGGAGGGATTTCTGGGGACGTGGGACTTTCAGTGCTAAAACCAGGACAGTCCCAGACAAACCAGGGCAGTTGGTCACCCTGTTTTCAACCCAGGCCTGAGTGACTCCATTGCCATGTCTAGAGGCACTTCAGAGTTTACAAAGGGCCTTTACATCCATTAATATTGTTGCTATTATTAATAGCCACTATTTATTAAAAGTGAATTATATATTCTAAGTGCTTTACATCCAAGATCACTCTGAATTCTCATAATACCCCTAAGAACTAGGAGTTATTTCTTCCATGTTGCAGTGGTAAACTGGGACATAAAACAGGGTGATTAGTCCAGGTCACATGGCTACTAAGTGGCAGAGATGAGATTGAATGCTAGGCTCTGCCTTGTCTCTGCATGGGGCCTCCCAGTAGAAAGGTGAGCCTGAGGCACTGGGTGTGGAATGGAGTGTGTTGGTTTCCAGCCTTGGTTCTAGAAACGGAGTGTTCAAATCCCAGCTCTGATGCTTGCTGGTGGTACAATCATGGGTAAGTCACTCCAGGGGTTTAGTGTCCCCTACTTTAAAATGGAGATCATAATAACAGTAGCCTTGTTATTGTTGGAGTGAACGTGTACTATGGGCCAGAGTATCGTTGAAGGGTTAAGTGGGTTAATGCCAGAGGGAATGCACAGAACAGGGCTTAGCACTGAAGGCTCAGTAAGTGTCTCCAGTCTGCCAGCCCATCCTGCAGATTGTGGACTTGCCAGGCTCCACAATTGATTAAAATCTCTCTTTCTCTCTGTCTCTATGTGCTATATCTTTATCTATCTATCTATCTATCTATCTATCTATCTATCTATCTATCTATCTATCTGTCTATCTATCTATCTATCTATCTAGTCTGTCTAATCTATCATCAAGCTATCATCTATCTAATCTATCATCTATCCACCTATCTAGTCTGTCTGTCTAATCTATCCTCTATCTATTTATCATCTATCTAGTCTGTCTGTCTAATCTATCTATCTATCTAGTCGTCTGTCTAAGCTATCATCTATCATCTACCTATCTAGTCTGTCTAATCTATCTATCATCTATCTATCTAGTCATCTGTCTAATCTATCATCAATCATCTATCTAATCTATCATCTATTATCTATCTATCTAGTCTGTCTATTATCTGTTATTATCTGTTATAGATTATTATCATAATCTATCATCAATCTATCATCTATCTAATTCATCATCTATCCACCTATCTAGTCTGTCTAATCTATCATCTATCTATTTATCATCTATCTAGTCTGTCTAATTTATCTATCATCTGTCTGTCTATCTAGTCTGTCTTTCTAATCTACCATCAATCTATCATCTATCTATAACCTATCTATCTAGTCTGTCTGTCTAATCTATTATCTATTTGTCTCTCTCTCTCTCTCCTGTTGGTTCAGTTTCTCTAGAGAGCCCTGACTGATATACCCACCACCTTCCAGCAGCTCCCAGTCCTTATCTGAAAGATGAGGATGACTGCAGGATAGACCCCTATCCTGGTTTCTTCCAAAAACCTGTGGACATATGTGAAACTTGGGCCAGAATTAGAAAGCCAAAGTCAGTCTGGGACATCCTTGGGTTTCAGGAGCTCCATGAACTGTCTGAAATTTTAGGTAACACTCTCATTTATTCATTCAAGAAATTATTATTGCTTGTCTCCTTGGGACCAGGCATTGTGCCAGATGCTGAGGATGCAGAGGGGAATGATTCAGAATGGGATGGTCAAGAAACGAGACAATCAGCAAGTGGCAGCTAACAAATAGACAGTGACCCCTCATTCCAAGCGTGGGTGGGAAGAGGATGGGAGCCGACAGGAAGACCCTCAGCTCTAGACAGACTTCTGAGCTGGGGCCTGACAAAGGAGGGGGCACCAGCCAGCCCAGGAGGGAGTGGGGCGGTGTGGAGGGAACAGCAGGATGTGCAAGGGCACTGTGTCAGGAAGGAATTCAGAGAGACAGAGAAAAGACAGTCCAGGATGGTGGGAAGGGAAGTGTGAGGCAGGGAGGAGGCCGGAGAGCTAGGCTGGACTTGATCACAGGACTTGGGATTTTATCTCCAGGCCAATGGGAGCCATTTAGGGGTTTTGAGCAGGGGCGACGTGGTCAATTTGAGTTGCTCTTTGACTCCAGTGTGCCTGGATGTCCCTGGTAGGGGAGCGGGGTCCATGGAGAATGGTTCCTGGGTGCCTGCCTTCCTTTCAGCCAACTCTCCCAGGTATTCTGGGGTGGGAGAGACTGAGGTATCCCCTAGTGGACAAAGGAGGTGCTGCTGGAGAGTGTTCAGGTAGGTTGAGAGTTTTGGGGAAACTGGGGCCCCCAGTTCCTCCCCCGCTTCCCACCCCGTCCCATTGTCGTTTGACCGGGCCCAGGAATTGAAGTGTGGCATCAGATGAGGCACAGTGAATGATTGTAATGAAAGGTTTGTCAGTGTTTCCACTGGAAAGGCAATTTTCCCAGGTGGTCTGTTTTGTATTTTTCCCCCCTCTTTGTTTCCTGTGTATAGAGGAGCCTGGGCAGGACTACTGATTGTGCATGCGAGACAGGTCTTGAGGTAGTTATGCGAGTGTTAATGTTCCGTTACAATATACAATAATGAATTGGGACTTTCAGAGTAATAGCAGTCTGTGCTATTGGCAAAAATGAGTGTATTCATCTTAATTTTTAACATCTATTGCCTTGGAGAAGCTTTTATAATTAAATGTTTGGTTGCACCAGCAAATAAGAGGAAGGAAGTTTCCTTCCATGGAAAGGAAAAACCTTCCTACATTCATCCAGCAACAATTCTGGCCCTGAAAACACAGGTAGTTACTATTGCTTTACCCACAGACGTAGTGAGTAGTGAGAGTCAGTTTTCAGTCCATTACAAAGAGGAACAGAGGCGTTTTAGGATGATTACAATAATCTGGCAATAGACCAAACTCCTTTTTGAGGTAGCGAGTTCCCCATTGCTGGTGGCATTCAAGCATAGCCTATGAATTGATGAGCTGTAGAGGGGATTCTTGCATTAGAGAAGGGTTTTGTTTTGTTTTTGTTTTGTTTCGTTTTGTTTTTTGAGACAGAATCTTGCTCTGTTGCCCAGGCTGGAGTGCAGTGGCGCGATCTCGGCTGACTGCAATCTCTGCCTTCCGGGTTCAAGCGATTCTCATTCCTGATATATCCTCCCAAGTAGCTGAGACCACAGGCATGCACCACCATGTCTGGCTAAGTTTTTGTCTTTTAGTAGAGATGGGGTTTTGTTATGTTGATTAGGCTGGTCTTGAACTCCTGGCCTCAAGTGATCTGCCTGCCTCTGCCTCCCAAAGTGTGGGAGTTACAGGTGCAAGCCATGATGCTCGGCCTCCAGAAGGGTTTCTTATTGTCAGGGTATGGGGTTTTGTGGATGAGACCCACACAGAAACATCTTTTAGCATGAGCTGCAAGGAAGGTTATATGGGGAATTTTTCACCAATTTACAGGACTTTAGTGGCACCTGCCTGGTGACAATAATGTGCTCCTCTTAGATGACTCATTTATTCTGTTCTTTTCCAGTGCTTAATTCCTGCAGGCCTGGCAATATGATGTGTTCTGAGTCATTGTATATATTTCAGAGTAATAAAGCTAAATCTTCTTTAACCTAATTCTAAACTTCAGGCTTGTTGCTCTTCTGATCGGCCTTCTCAAGCTCCGTGAGGTTTGGCAGCAATTTTCCTGTAAAGAAGAGCCTCCAGAGAGAGGGCAAAGGGGCATGGACCAGAGAGTTCAGAAGGACTCAGTGTGGGATGTTCCCTCTTCGTTTACTGCAGAGGGACCTCAGCTCTGGAGTGGCATCTCCACCTCCTTCTACATGTCAGCAGCCAACTTCGAGCCAATGTTGGATTGTTTTAGAACTACTGCAGGGATTTCTGGAATTCTTCATGCAAACTTCAGGACTATCAGTCACTCCCTGGCTGCATGAATGAACTGCAGAAAAAAGCAGGTTTCAGTTTTTAGAAAAGCCCCAAGCTAGGCCAGGCATGGTGGCTCACGTCTGTAATCCCAGCACTTTGGGAGGCAGAGGCAGAGGATCACTTGAGCCCAGGAGTTCAAGACCAGCCCGGGCAACATAGGGAGACCCCCATCTCTATTTTTTTTTTTAAGTGATCTAGACAGAGTGGCCTGCACCTGTAGTCCCAGCCACTCAGGAGGCTGAGGTGGGAAGATGGCTTGAGCTGGGGAGGTCAAGGCTGCAGTGAGCTGTGATTGTGCCACCGAACTCCAGCTTGGGTGACAGAGCAAGATCCTGTCTCATTTGAAAAAGAAAAAAGAAAAGCAAAGCCCTGTGCTGACCTTTGTGCAAGGGGTTCCAGTGCCATCCTAGGCTTAGAGGGCCTTCATCCAACATATGCCCATAGAGGGCCACAGCTGGGAGAGCCCAAGCTGGCGAACAAGGAAGATGTAGACCCCGTCCTTGTGGCGAGTCTATTTGCTTCCCTGTCTTTCTCCAACTAGACTGTGGCTTATCTCTTCCACTCTTCATTCCCTTTGCTGCCCAGCTCAGTGCCTAGCACTCAGAAGCATCAGTGAAATGTCTGTGAAATGAATGAATGAATGAATGACAACCACTCCCCTTTGCCTCCTGAAATCAGCGAAAACAGAGCCTTCAATCCCTTTCTTCTCCTCTCTCTCCCTTGTTTAAGAGCATCTAGCCGGGTGCGGTGGCTCATGCCTGTAATCCCAGCACTTTGGGAGGACGAGGTGGGTGGATCACGAGGTCAGGAGTTCAAGACCAGCCTGACCAACATGGTGAAACCCCTTCTCTACTAAAAATACAAAAATTAGATGGGTGTGGTGGCATACACCTGTAGTCCCAACTACTCAGGAGGCTGAGGCAGAAGAATCGCTTGAGCCTGGGAGGCAGAGCCTGCAGGAAGCCGAGATCGTGCCACTGCTCTCTAGCCTGGGCTACAGAGCAAGACTCTGTCTCAGACCAAAAAAAAAAAAAGAGCATCTAATTGCACTAAACCATAATACCTGGTGTGCTTGCCACACTTCCAGCTGATAAGGCCCTTTTTTCATCATCTCATCTGACCTGTCCATTGCAAGGTTTAGGAAACACAGAGTCTCTGGAGCAGTAGGTAATAGAGAGAGGACCCCAATTCTGGTCCTCCAATCCCCAGACAGAGCCACTGGCAACTATGCATTTGCAAGTCCTGCCACTTCTAAGACGCTGCCCTCAGAAAACAGCAGCTGCGGAGGGGCCCACCCCTCACTTCCATCTCACGCAGACCACCCATGCTTTGGCCCCTGCCTTCCCCTTCTGATGTCCTCATAACTGCCCCAAGACTTGTTCTGTAAGGGGCTTTTCCTTGGCAGGCAATTACCTGAGTTCATATGGTTAATTGAAATATTCCTTTTCCTAGAGTTTTAATTCATCCAGCGTAGTTTCAGGAGCCACAGATAATAAGACCTAATTTATAATTAGGGCTTATCAAGAATCAGCTAATTTCTAGACCCCTGATTCCCAAGGAGGGAGTGTAGAGTGGGGGCCTCTCTTCCCTTTCCAGGGAGTTGCTACTCACAAAGCTCAAAGAGGCACCAGGGAGGAAAGAGAACTAATTGGTAGCTGGCCCTCCATCTTGGACAATTTATTAATTGGATTATGGGAAGTCTCAGGCCCCAGGCAAATCCCAAAGAGGCACTGCTGCCTTCCCTGGTTTACTATGAGAATATTAGACACAAAGACATGAGACCTGGGTTCCACTCAGTCTTTCAGGAGCTAGGGATCTTTAAATAAATCACTGAACACTGCCTTGCCTCAGTTTCCCCAGCTATACAATGACCAGGATCATCCCTGCCTTGCTGGGCTCTCAGAGATCTCCTGGGAATTACATAGATGACTGGCAAGTACATTTCAAGAGCTATCATGATTCCTGTGTGCCTGGAATGGGCCCAAAACACAGCCAGAAAAAGGTGTCCCAACCCAGGAAACAAGGTCTCAGAGAAACTGAGACTGGCCAATACCCATAGGCAGTAAGAGCTGGGGGTCCACTTTGACCCCAGTTGGCCTTGTGCCAGGTTTCCTGATCTTTCCTTACGTCTGCAGATCTTTGGGGTCTTAGACCCAGTCTCCCTGTTGCTTACCTCCTGCAAGCTTCACTTATCCCCTGAAGCCTCTCAAACATCCACCCAGCCAGTGTGAGTACAAGAAAGGGGTCATGCAGGGACCGTGGAGTGAGGACAACTTTGGAATCACATAGGCCTGATTTCAAACTCATACTCTGCCCTTTACTAGCTGTATACATCAGGATTCTTTGGGTTTCATGGGACAGAAACCCAGTTCTAATGACCTTAAGCTAAAGAGAAATATTAGCTAATGTATCCGGAAACTCTAGCTTTAGGTAGGGCTGGATCCAGGTGCTTAATGATGGTGACAGACCCCTCTTTCTCGCTTCAGCTCTTATTGTGATTTTCTCTGTGTTGACATCATCATTCTTTTTTTTTTTTATTTTTTGAGATGGAGTCTTACTCTGTTGCCCAGGCTGGAGTGCAGTGGTGCCATCTTGGCTCACTGCAACCTCCGCCTCCCATGTTCAAGTGATTCTTCTGCCTCAGCCTCCCATGCAGCTGGGATTACAGGTGCCCACCACCACACCCAGCTAATTTTTTGTATTTTTAGTAGAGATGGGGTTTCACCATGTTGGCCAGGCTGGTATCGAACTCCTGACCTCAGGTGACCTGCCCACCTAGGCCTCCCAAAGTGCTGGGATTATAGGCATGAGCCGCTGCGCCCAGCCGACTTCATTCTATAGCAGGATTTCACCAGTGGTGGGAAAAGATGGTGGTACCTCATCCCTAGGGTGAGGGAGAGAAGGCGGAATAAGCTCACTACATAGACTGAGCAGGATTCCCTTGCAGCTGAGACGAGTGGTTCTGCAAAGAAAGGGAAATTGGGAGGACAAAAAGCCAGGTAATCCCAAGCTAATCACGCACTCTGTGTGATCCTCTGTCTTCCTATCTTTACAATAGGATCGAAAACCATGTTGCAGAATAAAAGAGTAATATATCAAAGTCTATTGTATTTCCATACACTAGCAATAAACAATCTGAGAACAAATTAAGAAAAAAATTCCATGTATAATAGCTTCAAAAGGAATAAAATACTTAGAAATAAATTTAACAAAAGAAGTGCAACACTTGCACACAAAAGCTACAAAACATTGTTGAAACAAATTAAAGACCTAAATAAATATAAAGACAACCTGTGTTCATGGAAGATTTCACATTGTTAAGAAGGCAGGACTCATCAGATTGCTCTACATATTCAGTGCCACCCCTGCAAAATTCCAAATTATTTTCTTCAGAAATGGATAAGCTGATCCTAAAATTCACATGGAAGTACAAGGGACCAAGAATAGCCAAAACAATCTTGAAAAACAAAATTGGAGAACTCACACTTCCTGATTTCAGAACTTTCTCAAAACTACAGTGATCAAGACAGTGTGGTACTGGCCTAGGATAGACATAGGGTCAATGGCACTGAATTGAGAGTACAGAACTAAACCCACATATCTTTGGTCAACTGATTTTCAACAAGGATGCTGAGACAATTAAATAGGGAAAGAATAGTTTTTTGAATATATGGCACTGCAACAATTGGCCATCCACATGTGAAAGAAGGAAGTTGGACCCTTACCTCACAAATCAGTTAAAAATTAACTGAAAAAGGATCATAGATCTTCTAGCGAAAACTATAAAACTCTTAAAAGGGTCTGGGTGCAGTGGCTCATGCCTGTAGTCCCAGCAATTTGGGAGGCCAAGGCGGGTGGATCACGAGGTCAGGAGATGGAGACCATCCTGGCCAACATGGTGAAACCCTGTCTCTACTAAAAATACAAAAAGAATTAGCTGGGTGTGGTGGTGCACACCTGTAGTCCCAGCTACTCGGGAGGCTGAGGCAGAAGAATCACTTGAACCTGGAAGGCGGAGGTTGGACTAGGCAATGGGTTTCTTAGATATGGCACCAAAACATAAGTGACCAAAAAGTGGGTAAATTGAACTTCATCAAACATTAAAAACATTTAGTTTTTTGAAACTTCTAATTTTTACTTAAAAGGGCACTATCAAGAAAGTAATAAAGAGAATGGGAGAAAATATTTACAAATCATATATCTGATAAGAGACCTTTATACAGAATATATAAAGAAATATTACAATTCAATCAACAAACAAAAATTAGATTTATAATCAAATATCAAAAGATTTAAATGTGCATTTCTCCACGGAAGATATACAAATGACTGATAAGTACGTGAAAAGACATCCATCATTATCACTCAGGAAATACAAATCAAAACCACAAGGAGATAGCACTTCATGTCCACTAGGATGGCCATAGTCCAGAAGATGGCCATTAACAGGCATCGGCAAAGACGTGAAGAAATTGGAAGCTTCATTGGTTGCTGGTAGGTACGATGTTGCAGTCACTTTGGAAAACAGCATCACAGTTCTTCAAAAGGCTGTGCATAGAGTTACTATATAACCCAGCAATTCCACTCCCCCTTTCAAAAGAATTTAAACCATATGTGTACACAAAAACCTCTCCATAAATGTTCATAAAACACAACACTGTTCATAATAGACCAAAAAAATGGAAAACCTCACATATCCATCAACTGATCATTGGATAAAGCAAGACATATTTTATCCACATGATTGAATATTATTCAGCCATAAAATGCAATAAAGTACTGATAACATGCTACGACACGGATACACCTTGAAAACATCATGTTATATGAAAGAAACCAGTCACAAAAGGCCACATATTATACGATTCCGTTTATATGCAATGTCTAGATTTGAAATCTCTATATAGACAGAAAGTGGATTAGCGGTAGCCAGGAGTTGGGGGAATGGGGAATTGGGAATGACTGTTCAGGTATGTAAACTTTCTTCATGGGTGTTGAAAATATCCTGAAATTGGATAATGGTATGATTACACAACTTGGTGAATATACAGGCCAGGCACTGTGGCTCGTGTCTGCAGTCCCAATTCTTTGGAGAGGCAAGGCAGGAGGATGGCTTGAGGCCAGGAGTTCAAGACCAGCATGGGCAACATAGCAAGACTCCATCTCTACAAAAACACACACACACACACACACAAAAATAGCCGGGTGTGGTGGCATATACCTATAGTCCTAGCTACTCAGGAGGCTGAGGCAGGAGGATCACTTGACCCCAGGAGTTTGAGGTTACAGTGAGCTATGATTGTGCCACTGCACTCCAGCCTGGGTGACAGAGCAAGACCAGTCTCTGAAAAAAAACAAAAAGAAAACTTAGTGAATATGAGACAGGAATGGCACTAGATAGTCACAGGAGGGTGTAAAAACTCAGACAACAGCTAAAACAGGAACTAGGCAAAGAAACCACAGGATAACAGAAAACCCAAAATAAGGGAGAGAAAATGGGCATAACTCTTCTGGGCAACCCAAATAAGGGAGAAACAGGGAGGAAAACAGGGGGTTCCTGACATTCCCTTGTTTTCTAGAATACCTAATAATTAGTTCATCCTCTAATTAAAGAAAACACCCATAAAATTAGAAACCCCAACGCCATTGAGCTTGACTTGTTCTCACACGTCCACCCGCGCTTCTCCCTTAAGTGTGTACTTTCCCTTTGCAATAAAAGCTTCTTGCCTTTCGATTCATTCTGACTTATCCCTGAATTTTTTCTCGACACTAGCAGAGGCTGGACATTAGCGGAGGCTGGGGTCTCACTGGCATTCAAGGACCCTTCTGAGCCCTCTGGAAACAAATATACTAAAACCACTGACTTGTACACTTTAAAAAGGTGAATTGATGGTATGTGCATTATATCTCAATAAGATTCTTATTTTTTATTTATTTATTTATTTATTTTTTTTTTTGAGAAGGAGTTTTGCTCTTATTGCCCAGGCTGGAGTGCAATGGCGCAATCTCGGCTCACTGCAACCTCTGCCTCCCGGGTTCAAGAGATTCTTCTGCCTCAGCCTCCCGAGTAGCTGGGATTACAGGCATGCACCACCACGCCCGGTTGATTATGTATTTTTAGTAGAAGCGGGGTTTCTCCATGTTGGTCAGGCTGGTCTCGAACTCCCAACCTCAGGTGATCCTCCCGCCTCAGCCTCCCAAAGTGCTGAGATTACAGATGTGAACCACTGCGCCTGGCAAGGCTCTTATTTTTTAAAGTAGCGTCAAACACCTACCACACAGAGTCATTGTGGGGCTGACGTGAATTACTGCATCTAAAGCCCCCGGCACAGTTTGAGGCACACAGTAAGTACTGAGTAAGTCTTAGTTTTCTTTCCTTTCCAAATAAATACTCCCTAACTCCCCTGCCTCTCCACCACCATCACCAACCCTTTTTGAGCATTTCCACCCTGGTTTCTAAGGTAGAATTTTGAGGCATTCCATAAAGAAGGCTGTGCTACGCTTGGCTACCCACAGAGCAGCCAGGGTCATTCTTAAGATGGCTAGTCTGGTCTTCCTAATATTAATAAGATACTCATTTCCCTAAGAATGCATCAACCTCTGTAGCCATCCTGGAAACATGGGAGGGGGCCGATGCAGCTCTATTAATCCAAGCAGGCCTCACATCCACTTTGATTCAAAGGCTTCATTCTGGTCAGTTTCCACGAAAGGGATGGTTTATTAGTCGGTGATGACAGGTGAAGTGAACTTAGGTACTGAGTGTTTGGCTAAGGATGACAACGAGGCTATTTTAAGTCATTGAAGTTCAAGGGTATCTGCCTCAGCGCTTTTGTTGAAATTGATTTGTAGTCCTGATCGCTCGACCTTGCTGCATAAAATAGTTCCTAAGGGGAAAAATGTAAGAGCACAATTCTAACCAAGGGAACAGATGTGTCCCAGCTTGCCCACCCTGCCTCACACCAGCCAAACCTACCCGCCCCGCTGACCTTCAGTGTGGGTGCGGATGGTGACACCGTCATCATGCAGCAGGAACAGGAGCAGAGAATGGCCCAGCAGAGTGCTCCAGCCATCCGAGTGGGGAAGGCCCAGAAAAGGGGAGGATTGCCCAAGGTTGGGAAATGAATCAGTGACAAAATTAGGATTTTAATCCAGGTCGGTGCAACTCAGTCTTCTCCTCTCGATTCCTATTAAAAAAAGTGTTTAATATTTATTAAGTGCTTACCACGTTCCAGGCACTCTCTAATGCTTTATGTATATTAGCCCATTTAATTTATACAACCCCCGACAAGAAACAATGATGGATGTTTTTGTTTTACAGATGAAGAAACAGAGAATCCCCATTTTATAGACAGCTTATTGGGGTGTCCAATCGTTTGGCTTCCCTGGGCCACATTGGAAGAAGAATTGTCTTGGGCCACAGATAAAATACACTAACCCTAACGATAATGGGTGAGCTGAAAAAAAAATTGCAAACATATCTCATAATGTTTTAAGAAAGTTTATGAATTTGTGTTGGGCTGCATTCAGAGCCGTCCTGGGCCATGTGCAGCCTGTGGGCTTGGGGTTGGACAAGCTTGGCTTAAGTAATTTGCCCAAGGTCACAGGGCGAGTAAGATGGCAGAGACGGAATTTGAACCCCTTGGAAGAGGACACTAGAACCAGCCTCTCAGCCACCACCCATTCCATCTCTATTTGTTTATTGCTTTGTGAAAGAAAACAGGTCTAAGCAAGGGTCTTGCCAGACCTAAGCAAGACTGTTTGGCTGTCTACATGGACCAAGTTAGCCTGGTAATTGTCACATCCCCCAAGTACTTCATTCATAATGGTCATAATATTTATTTATTTATTTTAGATGGAGTTTCACTCTTTTTGCCCAGGCTGGAGTGCAGTGGCATGATCTTGGCTCACTGCAACCTCCACCTCCTGAGTAGTTGTGATTACAGGGATGTGCCACCACACCCAGCTAATTTTGTATTTTTAGTAGAGATGGGATTTCACCATGTTGGTCAGGCTGGTCTCGAACTCCTGACTTCAGGTGATCCGCCGGCCTCGGCCTCCCAAAGTGCTGGGATTACAGGCTTGAGCCACTGCTCTTGGCCACATCATTTCTTGAAATCAGCCCTCTACCTAGGTCTTCTGGAGTGCCTGAAGCAGCACTGACTAACCAGTAAGAAACGTACTGCACCTGACAGTATTTCTTGGAGACATCCAAACAAGCTACCCCACCCCACTTCCCTCTGACCAGTCTAAGATGTGCATCTCCAATCCACTCTTTCAGGCTTTAGCCTGCTGGAGGTAAAGCCTGCGGCTAGATCCAGCCTACTGGGGATTGTTATTTGTAATGGGCAGAAGGAGCACTGGATTGGGAACCTGGGCGTCAATGTGATAATCCTGTGTGTCCTTGAGTGAGTGGCTTAACCTCTCTGGCCCTCAATTTTCTCATATGTAAGATGGACTTAAGAATACTTGCTTTTCTCTGACGGTTGTTCTGAGGATTCAGAGAACTTACCTGTCATGGGTGGAATTTGAACCATGGAAAGGACCATGCATTTAGGAGATACTCCGAAAGCAGAGCCCTCTTCCAAGTGAAGAGGTGTAATGAGAGAGAGTGACCAGTAGGTGGCAGTGCTTCAAAGCGGCCTGTGGGATGCCAGAAGGAACTTCCTATTAACCCTTCCTCATTAGGCGGATACAACCTTAGCCCCCAACCCCCAGCACACCCCGGTAAAGGTCATTGTGAAGCTCAGATTGCAGAAGTGCCACTTCCAAGGTTCCACGACGACACAGTGGCAGAGGCAGGATCAGACTCAGGTTGGGGTGGTCTCTGCATGTCTCCCCTTATTCAACCCCTATTTATTAGGTTCCTAGGCGGCGCAGAGGCTCATGTTAGACCTTCCCTGTGAAGGGGGAAGGTCTGCTCCAGCCTCGGGGGTTTACAGGCCATTGGACCTCCACACCTGGAGTGTCCCATTGCTTCCTGGCCCTCACTCACGGGGATGAGCACTCACACAAAACTCAACCAAAGCTGGACATCTGCCAGGGGGAGGTAATGGGCAGCAGATGGACTAGCGACCAGGAGATCTGGTTCTAACCCGTTTCACCTCTAGTTTGCTCTGTGATGTTGGCCAAGGTCTTCATTAGTAGGTCATGAAATCAATTTAGTGGATGTTGAATTGGGGAGAAAAGGAATTAAAAAAATACTAGCATATCCCTCTGTATCTGCCACAGTACAGGTAAACATTTTTTTTAATCCTGCTTTTATGCACACACACACCCTGATATAAAAGGCATTTCATCTTGTGCACCACAGTCTCATAGTTCTGGGAACACCATGTGAGAGATTAAAACTCTGCATCCTGAGATCCGACGTCTTCTCTCCTCCATCTTCACATCTACAAGCCGACCCCAAGCTGCCCATGAATCCCTATCTGGGTATATTTCTACAGTTCTCTGCTTCAGCAGTGGGAAAGGTCTCATAAGCTGATGATGCACAAGATACCATCTTATCCTCAGTGCAGTCACGCTGGGTAGATATTACCCCATCTACAGATGAGAAAACTGAGTCTTAGAGAGGCCCCACAGCCAGCATGTGCTAGAGGCAGGACTTGCCTCTCAGGGTCAGCCTCACCCTGAGAGGTTGCTGACTCCACTGACTCCTGCTGCCTTGAACACACAGGGCCCAGGGGCCACTTCTAGGAAAAGCAACAACCGCTTACCGGTGCTTCCATTTCTCTTATTCCAAGTCACTTTTATTTTCTCTCTTTCTTTCAAGTTTGATTGAATTTACACTTAATGAATCCAACTTTATCATTTAGGGGATGTTGGAGCAATAAGACTTGGCAAGGCATGAGTGATGATGCAATAAGTTCTGCCGGGAGCCCGGAGCCATCCTGCTCCCTCCCTTGAGTGATGGCTGCGTGACTCAGGCCCTAAGGAAGCCACCAGACTCCCCGAAAGGAGCAAGACTAGGTGGAGATGGGGTCACGTTACTTAGGCCAAGGACTTAGAACAGACCCTTTAGATTAGGATGGGTGGACAGGAGTGGGAAAGGGAGGGTCAGCAAGATGGGAGAAGTAGAAGCCAAGGCTGCCAGTGAGCTGCTTGCTCTACGGCCTTGGGTAAAAAGTGACTTTACCTCTCTGATCCTCAGTTCCTCCATCTGTAAAATGGGGCAATGGCCCAAGGATGTTGTTTTGTAAATTGTAGAAGAAGGCTCATGCTCTTATCAGAATTTCAAAGGTGGAAGATTGACAGCAAAATGAGCTGCCTGGAAGTCCATGTCATTTCCCTTTACTGGCTGAGTGATGATAAAGGACAGTTCCTCTATCCGAGCCCTGCACACATGTAAGGCTGGTGCAAGTGCCTCTGGGCAGGAGGGAGGGTAACATCTTTGATGAGGAAATAAAATGAAAAAATAAAAATTAAAGTGAGATTTTACTTTGGTTAATAAAAACGAGGCATGCACAGAAAAGAAGTGGCTGGGTGAATATGCCCAAAATGTTCAGGGGCAGAATTTATTTTCCTCCAGATTTTCAACTGGATTTTCTAAACTTTTTTTTAAAAGATGAAAACACACAGAGGAGTGAATGAGCTATCAATGTAGCATTTAATGATGAAGTGGATATTTATGTAACCACCCTCATTGCCATTCCTTAGAAGTCTCTCACTTGATCTTAGCCAAAAGGCCAAGAAGCGATCCTTAGAAGCCTCTCACCAAAACCTTTTCCACTCCCTGACAGGCGGCTTTTTGCCTATCACCTCTTTTTATTTTTCATGGTTTTACTACCTAAGTAGGCATCCCTAAAGAATAATTTGAGTTTGCCTGTTTTTGAAATGTATGTAAATGAAATCATACTGGCTGTATTTTGTGGGGGTGTGTATGTATCTTTAAAGTTAACATTACGGTTTTAAAATGCATTTTTGTTGCATGTGACTATAGTTGGTGCATTTTTTTTTTTTTTTGAGATAGAGTCTTGCTCTGTTGCCCAGGCTGGAGTACAGTGGCATGATCTCGGCTCACTGCAACCTCCACCTTCTGGGTTCAAGCGATTCTCCTGCTTCAGCCTCCTTTAGTAGCTGGGACTACAGGCATACGCCACCACACCTAATTTTTGTATTTTTAGTAGAGACGGGGTTTCACCATATTGACCAGGCTGGTGTCGAACTCCTGACCTCAGGTGATCTGCCCACCTCGGCCTCCCAAGGTGGTGGGATTACAGGTGTGAGCCACCTCACCTGGCCAGTTGGTGCATTTTTTGATGTTGTGTAGTAATACATTCTATGTCTATACCACAATGTATCTACCTGTTCTACTGTTGGTGGACATCTGGTTGTTTATGTGTAGTTTCTAATTTTTCTACAATGAACACATTATTACAGCTAAAGTGCCTGGCACATGGTAGGTGTTCAATTAAAATTTTTGAATAAATCCATGAAGAGCAACAAGGTTTGTTTGTTTTGTTTTGTTTTTAATTAAAGAAAAGTTTCAGTGGTACTAGAAAGGTTGAGACTGTGGACAAAGATAGCTCAAAGGGAGAATTTTCCAGATTTTCTGATTTTCCCTGGAGCTCAGAAGAGACACATTGGGTTAAAGCAGAAGATTGGTGGATGCCACCTCCATTACCTAAAAAAGCCTCAAGCATATTTGGGTGTCCCATTTAAAATAAGAGTAAAATAATATTGAAAATGAAGAAAAATTCCCACAGTCATAGTGTTACAGTGTGATTAGAGGAAATTAGCATTTACAGAAAGCATTGTAGCAAAGTAGGCAAAGCAATTAACTGGAGTCAGGGGAGCTGAGCTGAACTCCCAGCTCTTCCATAAACTGGTAGTGCGGCCTTGAGACAGTCATCCTAACATCTCAGAGCCTCAGTTTCCTCCTCTGTTGGATGGGGACTGATTCCTCAAGGAGCCGATCAAGTGAGATGATGTAAGTGACAGAGTTTTGTAAAGGTCTATACAAATACCAGGGTTTCATATGAAACCATGGGGACGGAAAGCCAACCTTTTAGAAGGTCCATTTCCTGATACATAATTTTCTTTTTTTTTTTATTATTATTATACTTTTAAGTTTTAGGGTACATGTGCACAATGTGCAGGTTAGTTACATATGTATACATGTGCAATGCTGGTGTGCTGCACCCATTAACTCGTCATCTAGCATTAGTTATATCTCCTAATGCTATCCCTCCCCACTCCCCGCACCCCACAACAGTCCCCAGAGTGTGATGTTCCCCTTCCTGTGTCCATGTGTTCTCACTGTTCAATTCCCACCTATGAGTGAGAATATGCGGTGTTTGGTTTTTTGTTCTTGCGATGGTTTACTGAGAATGATAATTTTCTTACTGCAAGTGAAGCACTCTGCCTTAGACACAGGAGATACAGAAATGTGGAGATGCCTCATTTTGTCTATAAAATGGGGAGAAGAGACCATCTGAAATAAAAGTGACTACTTTTGATTATTAGAAATCTGACTTAATTGAAGAGGTTGGGGGAAGGGGTGGGAAGTGGAGTGGCCCAGGCCACTCCCTGCTGCCCTGTTAGCTCCATAAGGGAAGGGACTTTGGCTGTGCAAGGCACATGGCAGGCACTCCATTTTGAAAGAAAGAATGAAAGTAATGATGGTATTTTCAAAATCAGATTTAGGAAGAACCCTACCACCCACCCACCCACCTTTCTTTTTTTTTTGAGACGGAGTCTTGCTCTGTCGCCCAGGCTGGAGCACAGTGGCGCGATCTCGGCTCACTGCAACCTCTGCCTCTTGGGCTCGAGTGATTCTCCTGCCTCAGCCTCCTGAGTAACTGGAATTACAGGTGCGCACCACCATGCCTGGCTAACTTTTTGTATTTTTAGTAGAGATGCAGTTTCACCATTTTGGCCAGGCTGGTCTCAAACTCCTGACCTCAGGTGATCCGCCCGCCTCGGCCTCCCAAAGTGCTGGGATTACAGGTGTGAGCCACTGTGCCCGGCTGCCCCCACCTTCCTTTTGCATCATAGATCTCTTTGAAAAGTTAACAAAGTCTTTGAATCTTCCTGAAACCTCACAGAGGTCCAGGAACGCCTGGTTACAACCATGCATGAGAGCAGAGTCCCTAACCTTTTTTGTGCTATTGACCTCTATGACAGTCTGCGGATGCCCGTATACCCCTTCTCAGAATAATGTTTTTAAATGGAAATAATACATATATATTTAGGTGCATATGTATTTTTGATGGAAATATTTTACATTGAAATATAGTTTTCAATATTATTAAAACTACGTAAAATCGTAATCGATATGTTTCCTAATAGCGAATTAAACAAGCTCATCAGGCGCAGTGGCTTATTCCTGTAATCCCAGCACTTTGAGAGCCTGAGGCAGGAGGATCATTTGAGCCCAGGAGGTCGAGGCTTCAGTAAGCTGCGTTTGCGCAACTGCACTCCAGCCTGGCTGACACACCAAGACCCTGTCTCAAAAAAAAAAATATATATATATATATAAGTAAGTAAACAAGCTCTAGCAGTAGATCTAATGACTAAATAATTTTGAAATAGCGATGAACTTAAATGATATTTTGAAATATCTGTAACAACAGAATTGTGATAGGAAAGCACTAGCGATTTTTATTTGTGCACGCCACAGTATTGCTAATGTGACTTTTGTTGCCTACATTCAAAATGGAAGAAAATGCTAAATTTCGGTTAGATTAGTGAAAATTAAGAAAAATAAAGATGTCGTTTTTGCCCACATCCAAGTTTGCAGACCCCCTAAATTCTAACTGTACGACTCAAGAGTCCCTGCAGGTTTTTGAAACTGTTCACTAATAATGAATTGGCCCATAATACAGCCACTGTGTCTTTTGGGTAGATATTTCTCCTTTATAAATGCATGAACACACAAAGACTCAATCACCTGTGGAACCTGAGGTGATGGAAGGGACAGAAGACAAGGGCTAGGGACAGGGAGGGTCTTGTGGCATAAAAGAATTCCGACAAGTGAGCACATTGGGTCAGATATTCCCCAGTGATCCCTCTGACACTACACCCTTCTTCAAGTCCGCACCATATTAATACATTGGACCAAGGAACAATGGATCCAAAACATGGCATTTTAAGACTGTAAGAGGCAACTGAGCTAGTTTACAGAGGTAAATTCTGCTCTTGGTGCTTTTAAAATTAAAAATGAAAAACAAACAAACAAAAAAACCAATGAACTAAACTTACTGCTTTAGATCTTGAAGGATAGTTTTCCCTACCCTACCCTCAGCACACACACAAACCCCAAGGAAGATAGTAGCCAGGAAGAAAGATAATAACAGGAATAAACAAATTAAGAAACACAAAAACAGTGGAATCAATAAATAAAACCAAGAGCTGCTTCTTTGAAAGAGCTAATAAAAGAGACTAACCTCTGGCAAATACAAACAAGAAAAGAGACCCAAATGAAATCAGGAATGAGAGCATGATTATCACAACAAATCAAAAAGATTAAGAAATATTGAGAGGAACATCATAAATGATTCTATGGCAAATTTTTTGGAAATAAACAGATGATAGCCTACAAAAATATAAAATAATACAACCGATACAAGAAATGTAGATTACATCAGCAAGCAAGGAAGAATCAGAAACAGTGAGAAATTTATTAAAGAACAACCCTCTCCACCCCTAAAAAGCACATTTTTTTACCCACCCTAGAGTCTCTGGAGAAATCTTTCCAAATTTTACAGAACACTACATTTTCATGTTACATAAATGTTACATAAATTATTCTTTAACATAGGAAAAAATGGTGGAAAAAAAATCTGCTAATTCATTTTGCAAGGCAGATATGGCTCTGATTTTAAGCCCTGATATGGAATTTTTTTTAAAGGGAACAGGATCCAATATCATTTAAGAACACAGTCCCAGAAAATAGTGTTCAGCAGCACATTCAGAGACTAAAACGCCATGACCACAAAGGGTTTCTATGGCAAGGCAAGGAAAGTTCAGCACAAGGGTATCTATTAATATAACACATAAGATCAATAGATTAAATAATATGAACCATACGATCATCCTAGTGGATGCCAAAAAATGCATTTCAATAGATGTCAAAACATTTTTAAAAATAGGAAGAGAATGACACTTCCTTAACATAATAAGGATCTATTTAAAACCAAGCCAGCATCCTTTTTAATGGAAAAACATTAGAGATTTTCCCATTAGAAAAGAGAACAAAACAAGAAAGCTCTGTATCACCATTATTATTTAATATTATATTGATAATTCTGGCTGATGTAATAAGACATGAAAAAGAAACCATAGGAATAATTATTAGAAAGGTAGCAAGAAAGCTTCAGATGATACAAATCTCCAGAAGATCAAAGCAGATGATATGATCATAAACTTTAAAAATCTGATGTTCTCATGTATACTAATATTAGCAATAATATAAAGGTTCAAAACTTTCATAACTGGCTGTATATCATGGGTACATGATAAATATTTTAAAAATCAATAACTTTCCTAAATAAATGCAATAAAAGACAGGAAATAAATTAAAAATGAGATCCAATTCACAATCAAATATAATGAAATACTAAGACATAAACATGACATACAAAAAAATTCAAAACTTTCCTGGAAAGCATAATAGAAAACTTGAATAATGGAAAAACATGTTTCTCAATGTGTCTAAATATTATAATTTTATAATTCAATACAAAAGGATTTCTTATAGATTTTGAAAAAGTGCATTTAAAAATAATTTGGAAAAAACAGTCAAAATAGCAAAGAAGCTGGGGGTGGTAGCTCATGTGTGTAATCCCAGCACTTTGGGAGGCTGAGGCGGGCAGATTGCTTGAGCCCAGGAGTTTGAGACCAGACTGGGCAATATAGTGAGACCTCGTCTCTACAAAAAATACAAAAATTAACCCAGTTTGTTGGTGTGCACCTGTAGTCCCATATACTTACGAGGCTGAGGTGGGAGGATCACCTGAGTCTGGGAGGTTGAGGCTGCAATGAGCCGTGATCATGGCACTGCAGTCCAGCCTGACAGAGCAAGACCCTGTTTCAAATGACAACAACAACAACAAAACACCACAACAAAAACTGATAGGGGTTTCTAAAGCACAAAAACAAATTTTTAAAATAGCGAAGGATAGTCCTTAAAAAAGCAATGATAATAGAAATATTTAAATAAGTCATTAAAGAACAGTACTGCAATGGTATGGTACTAGAGCCAAATGAGAACTAGATGAAACCAAAAGTCCAAAAACAGACTTGGTGACATAAGAGAGCTTCATATATAAAAAGAGTGTCACAAAATGATAGGGAAAGAAAATACCTTGTAATAAAGGAGTTGGGGAAGTTGAACAGTAGATAAGCAGGGAGATTAATTTAGGTCTACATCTAAAAATAAGCTTCAGATTTAGAAAGGACTGATTGAAAAACATAGACAACCCAGTGGAAGTGAAATGCTATAGTGTTAACTCATCTGAGAAATAATAATAGGCCCAGGATAGAGGAAATAGAAGAAATTACACAAAGAAAAATGGACAAATTAAGCTATGTTAAAATGTTAAATGCATGCATACACAAACACAGAAAGCAAAAGAAAAGTAATACAATAGGGGAAAGATTTGTATTGAATGGGCGGCTCTTAACTATTTTTTTAACTGGACCTTTTTGAGAATCTAAAGAAAGTTAAGAACTCTTTCACATTTACCTACAGACATATATACAGGAACATACACACAACATACATTCACATTGGCACAGACATATACATAGACACAGACACATAAACGACACATGTGCTTTTGTAGGACTGTTGAGTACCCTACGTCTCTCCTGGGACCCAAGGTTAAGACTACTTCATCTTGAAAGAATAGCTTACGTTAAATAACTTAAGAGCACCACAAGGCCAAACAAATAAATGAGCAAAAGATGTGACCAAACAACTCACTGAAAAGGAACAGAAACAGTAAACACAAAGACAATCAATAGGCATAAAATATGTTCCAATTTTTGCCTAACAAATTATCAAATTGGTATGAAACTGATTTTTAAAAGCAAACTAATGCTGATGAGGTTTCAGGAAAATTGCCATATTGCTGGTCCTTTTGAAAAGTAACTTAAAATACCTGACAGGAGCCCCAGAACATCAATACTTTTCGACCTAATTGTCCTTTTTCTGGGAATTCATTCTTATGAAATGAATTTGAGGAGCAAAGCTCCTTGCAGACCTTCATCACGCTGTTTATGAATTGTGTTCGTGTAAAAGCAGAACCCTCTAAATATTGAAAGAAAGGGCAGGGGGACAGCTAAACAATTTTGGGAGTCAACGTAATGGAAAGCTATGCTGGCACTAAAATGAAAATCATGAAAATAAGAAAATGATAATATGCTTAGTAAAAAAAAGTAAAACAAAATTGCGTAGTTAATACTGTAACAATGGTGGTGAATGGTGCATTTTTCTTAAAGTTTTCCTTAATGTTTACGTAAGAAGTTATATTTTATGCTAAGCATGAAGAGGACATTGTACTGTAATAGAGTCTGAGAAACGGAGGGATCATGGTTTCTGGGGCTGCAACTCAAATCCAGGACTCCTGACTTAATCTAATTGTGAGCATGAGCTATTTGAGACAAGTAAGGCCCTGGAAACTCCTGTGATGAACTCTGAGTTTCCTTCCCTCCCCTCCTCTCCTCTCTTTTTTCTTTCCTTCCTTTCTTTATTTCTTTCTGTTTGTTTTTTCTCTTTTTGGAGGAATGGGTGGTTCTTACACTTTGTGGTCATGATTTATGCCTACCAATCCCTTCAAACTCACAAAGGATTCCAGTGCTGGAATACAAAGATATTTTAAAGTGATGTGATATAGATGAACTCAGACTGAGGGAGATAAAATCCTTACACCATGCAATGCAACCCTCCTCTAGAATGCAAGCTTCATATATGTCTTCTTCTGCCACTGAATCACTAGCATCCAGAATAGTATTTGACATATAGTCACGGCTCAATCAATATCAGATGGATGGATGGATGGGAGGAGAAATGAATAAGGCAAAGGAAGACCCAGTTAAGAAGGAAAAAGAAGCAAGCCTGAAAACACTAAAACTTTGAGAAGATCATGGCTATGGAGGTCCACAGGGTGATCAAGAGAGGACAAATCAAAATTTTATTTTATTTTATTTTATTATTTTATTTTATTTTATTTTCTGAGGTGGAGTCTTGGTTTGTTACACAGGGTGGAGTGCAGTGGTGTGATCTTGGCTCACTGCAACCTCCCTCTCCCGGGTTCGAGAGATTCTCCTGCCTCAGCCTCCTGAGTAGCTGGGACTATAGGCACACACCACCATGCCCGGGCTAATTTTTATATTTTTAGTAGAGACAGGGTTTCACCATGTTGGCCAGGCTGGTCTCAAGCTCCTGACCTCAGGTGATGCACCACCCTTGGCCTCCCAAAGTGCTGGGATTACAGGCATGAGCCACCGTGCCCACCGATTTTAGGAATTGCTACAGGTGTACACTCAGAGCACTTGGCTGCAGCACTTGCCCATTTTTCCCTGAGATGCACTAAGAGATGGTGCACTAAGTTGGGATGGGTAGTCAGACTGGTTAGAGAAGAGTAGTGTCCCCAGCTAACCCAACTAACAAGAGCAAAATATGCTTCATTGAACCCTGAATGTCCCTGCTCTGTAGGGCCCTTTGGTGGAGAAGACATTTTTAAATTCCCATTGGCATCTGGAACTTGGAATTCAACCAGACACTTAAGATCAGGTGCTGGCATTGGAGGTGAGCCAAAGAGCAGTGAACCAGCCTGGGCAACATGGTGAAACTCCTCCTCTACAAAAAATAGAAAAATTAGCAGGGCATGGTGACTTGCGCCTATAGTCCCAGCTACTTGGGAGGCTGAGATGGGAGGATGGCTTGACACCAGGAGGCAGAAGTTGCAGTGAGCCAAGATTATACCACTGCACTCCAGGCTGGGCAACAGAATGAGACCCTGTCTAAAAAAAAAAAAAAAAACAAACAAAAACAAACAGTGAGAGGTGAGCTAATCTCAAATCTAAGAATTACCTGGAGAACTGTGTCTGCCCACACCTACACACAGAGAGGGTGAAAAGACACATTCCACAAAGAACTGAGCTTCCCTGACAAATGGCTGCGACTTACATCACAAGGTAAATTGAATGCTCTGAATAGCCAACCAAACCTTCAGAAACATAAGACTTCTCTTTTTCTCTATGTTTGATTTGAATATATCTGAACTTGCACCTTCTCTAATAGACTTCATCTGCAAATCCAGCTCTGCCTCCAAAGAATAAGTAAAAGAACAGTCACCAGAGAAAATTTTTAACAGTACAAAAGAAGGAGCAAAATCAGATATAGAATCCAAAAAAAAGTTTCCCCCTGAAACAGACCTATGCCAGAAACAGAAGGAAAAAAAATTAATATCAAATTTATATTTTCTATGAGATTAAAGAACATATTGCATTTCTGAAAAGATAATTATGTGCGATAAGGCAATTTTACTTTAAGATGAAAAGCATAATTACAGAATTTTAAAATGTAGTAGGGGCAGTGGAGAGCATGTTAAACATTGAAGAAAACTGAATAAATAATTTAAATTGTCTGTTCAAAAAACGAAAATCTTCCAGAATTCAGAAAGAAGCATAGTGAGATGAAATAAGATGAGCAAAAACATCACAGTAAATCTGAAAGTGGAAATAACAGTCTGAAGGAAAAAACACCCACGAATAGCAGGTAAAATTAATTTTAAAAAGTCACATCTAGACACATCCTGATGAAAATTTCAAATGCCAAACATAGAGGGGAGTCAAAGATTAATAGGATTTTGATTTTAAAAATAGGGTCAACCAAAGTAACTTCTAAAAAAGTAGAAAGAAGAAAGTGGAATACATGAACAATATAAACAAAAATTGGGAAATTAAATAAGAAACAACATAAAATAAATGATGGAATTAAGAAGAAAGATGTTAGTGATCATAATAAATATAAACAGATCAAACATCTCTATAAAAAGACAAAGACTACCATACTGAGTCTAAAAGCAAACTCTACTTGAACAAAAAATGATAATATTTAAAATAAATGGACAAAAACATATAAGGTAACTGTTAGTTTGGCAAAAAGGAATACAAGGACATTATTAATATAAAAATTAGATTCAAGTCAAAAGTTTTAATGGAAAAATGAGGCTAAATTATTCTGATAAAAATAAAATCCTCATTTATGATTAGTCATTAACTTTGGGCGCTAAATAACATGACATTACAATACACAAAGCAACAAAACATTACAGCCTTAACAAACACTGCTTTATCCACTCCTTCACTACTGACCATAGTGGAGTAACTGAAATAAGAGGGATCTCTTATCATAAACATCTAGAAAACTGGATAGTGTATATGAAGCAACTGTCTTCAGGCAAGTCTGACATCTAATAGAAAAATTACTGTCTTCAGGCAAGTCTGACATCAAATAAAAAAATTAATCAGCCTTATAAAGAAGCAGAAAAATACAGCCTATAATAAGAAAACTCAATCAATCGAAACTGACCCAGAAGTGATACCCTTGAGTAGACAAGAACATTAAAACCCTACTGTAACTGTGTTTTGTATGTTCAAGAAAATAGAAGGTTGAGGAAGTGAAGACATGATAGATATAAAAAAAGATCCAAATCAACTTTCTAAACATGAAAATTACAATATGTGAAATAAAATATACAATGGTTGGGATTAACAGCAAATTTGACATCATATGTGAAGTTGAAGACGGAATAGAAACTATCCAAAATGAAATACAAAGAGAAAAGAGATGGAAAATAATGAATAGAGCATCAGTGAGCTGTGAGAAGACTTCAAGCGAATCAATCCAAGTGTAACTGGAGTCTTTGCAAGTAGCAGAGAATAGAAAATATATCTGAAAAAATCATAGCATAAAGGTTTCCAAACTAAGTGAAATCTATAAACCCACAGATCTAAAAGAGTTAACAAACTCCAAACACAAGAAACAACAACAAAAGATAAGAAAAAGAACTACACCAAGATCACCATAAAATTGGTTAAAAATACTGATACAGAGAAATTCTCTGAAGCATCTAGAAAAGACAGACATATTATTTACAGAGAAACAAAGGTGAGGATGGCATAGGAATTCTTGTTAGAAACAATCCATGCTGGAAGAATTGTAGCAAAATCTTTAAAGTACTGAAAGAAAAGGACTCCATAAATTTTATATCCAATGCCAATACCTTTCAGAAACAAAGGCAAAATACTTCTTCCGACACACGAGAGCTGAACAAGTTCACCTGCAGATCATGACACAAAAAATGTTAAAGGAAGTTTTAAAAACAAAGAGAAAATGATGTTAGATGAAAATGTGAATCCACAAAAGGAATAAAGATCGAGAGAAAATGACGTTAGATGAAAATGTGAATCCACAAAAGGAATAAAGATCCCCAGAAAAGGCACCCACCTGGGTAAATAAACTAAATAAATAAATGCCTTACTATTTAAATGTCTTCAAAAGATAATTGGCTATTTGAAGAAAAATAATGAAATGGGGTTATAACATATGTAGAAATAAAATGTATGATAAAAATTAACCCAAAGTTTGGGGATGGAAAAATGGAAGTATACAGTATATAGAGTAGTGAAGTGTTAAATTATCACTTGATGGCAGGCTATGATAAATTAAAGATGTATCCTCTAAGCCCTAAAGTAATCACTTAAGTAGGAGATATATAACTAATAATCCCATAAAAGAGATCAAATTGAATCATTTAAAAACGTAGTTAATCCAAATGAAGGTAGAAGTAGACAGAAAAGGTAAAAAAAGAACATATAGAACAAAAAGAAGACACATAAAAAACTAATAGATTTAAACCTAACCATATCAATAACATTAAATGTAAATTGTCTAAACTCCCCAATTAAAAGTAAGAGATTATCAAATTGTATTTTTTAAAAAGAGTCAACTATATGGTTTTTAAAGTCACCCACACTAAATATAAAGACACAAATACTTTTAAAGTATCAAAAACAATAAATCATGCTAATGTTAATCAAAATAAAGCTGGAATGTATGTTTAAAGTCAGACAAAATAGATTTTAGATGATGCTGATGAAGTCTCAGATGGAAATGAGGGATAGGTTATTGGACAATGGAGAAAAGGTAATCCTTGTTAAAACCTAATGTTCTGTGAAAAGTGGAACTTGTGAGTGATGACATTGGATATGTAACTGAGAAAATTTCTAAGCAAAGTGTTGAGGTGGTGTGGTTCCTCCTGACTGCTAATGGTAAAATGCAAGAAGAGAGAAATAGATTGACGATGGAATTGTTAAGCAGAAATACCCAGACCATAAAGATTTGGAAATTTCTCAATTCTTTGCAGAGAGCGAAGAGTATAACCAAAGATAAACAGGATCATTTCATAACACTAAAGGAGCCAATTCATCAGGATGCAACGATCCTAAAGGCTTATGTTCCTTTGAAAAAGCTTCAAAGCATATGAAGCAAAAATTAATACAACTGCAATAGTTACACAAACCAACAACCAAAGTTGAGGATTTCAACATTCCTTTCTCAACGGACAGAACAAGTAGACAAAAAAAAATCAGAATGTAGAAGAGTCAAAGAGCATTCTCAACCAACACGACCTGTTTGACATTTAGAAAACATACTACCCAATAATAGCAGACTATATGTTCTTTTTAAGTGTACATAGAATATTTACCAAAATAGACCGTATTATGGGCCATGAAAGACATCTCAATTTAAAAGAATTCAAGTCATGCAAAGTATACTATTTGACCACAGTGTAAATAAATTAGGAACCAATAACAGAAATATATCTTGAAAACTAACAAATATTTGAAATCTAAATAATATACTTCTATATAACCCCAAAAGAAACAAAAAAGGAAATTACAAAGTATTTTGAAATGAATGGAAATAAAAACACCACATATTAAAATTTGTGGGATGCAGCTAAAGCCGTACTTAGAAATTTATGCCATTAAACACCTATTAGGAAAGAAGAAAGGTCTCAAATCATTATCTAACCTGTCATCTTGAGAAACTAGAAAGAAGAGCAAATGAAACAAAGTACACAGTAGAAAGAAAATAATAAAGATCACAATGGAACTTAATTAGAAAAAGAAAAATGATAGAGAAAATCAATGAAATAAAAAGTTATTTTAGAAGATCAATAAGCTCTATAAACCTCTAGCTAAGCTGATAAGAAAATGATTACATCATATGATAATCTCAATATATGCAGAAAAGCCTTTTACAAAATTCAACATTCGTCTATGATAAAGCTCTCAGAAACCCTAAATAGAAGCTGACAAAAGGAATCTATATAAAATGTACAGTTAATATTATGCTTAATGATGAAACAGGAATATTTTCTATTAATATCAAAGACCAATAATATCTCTCACCACTGCTAATCAACATTGTACTGGAGATTCTAGCCAGGACAATCAGGCAAGAAAATACATAAACATATATAGATTATAAAGGAAGAAGTAAAACTGACTTTGTTCACAAATGACTTAATTAGGTACATAACAAATAATCTAATAAAATACTTCAAATCTAATAAATGGGTAGCAGATATGCAGAAGACAAAGTCAGTATACAAAGGTCAATAGTATGGAATTCCACCTCTGGGAAGATGGAGTAGATGTAGATTTCCCTATTGCTCCCATTAAGTACAACTAGACACCCTGGATGTAATGCATGTTTTTAAAATAAAAGGAACTCTGAAAGGTCCCAGACTGACAAGGGACTTCAGACTCAAAGAACCACATGGCAGCAAGTTCTCTTGGTTTTCTTTTTGCCTCATGTATCCTACACTGGGTGCTAGATCACGTAGCAACATGAAAACACCAATAAAAGTGTGATGGTTAATTTTGTGTGTCAACTTGACTAGGTTATGAGATACCCAGGTTGCTGACTAAACATTATTTCTGGGTATGTCTGTGAGGGTATTTGCAAAAGAGATTAGCATTTGACTTGGTGAACTGAGTAAAGCAGAGGGCCCTATCCTGTATGGGTGGGTATAATCCAATCTGTTGAGGGCCTAAATAGAAGAAAAAGATGGAAGAAGGTTAAATTTACTCTCGGGCTGATGGAATGAGCTGGAATATCAATTTTCTCCTGACCTTGGCACCATGGTTTTCAGAGCTCAGGCCAGGCTGGAATCCATACTATTCACTCTCTGGTTTTCGGGCTTTCAACTACACCACTGGTTTTCCTGGGTCTGCAACTTACAGAGAGCAGATTATAAGAATTCTCAGCCTGCGTAATAATGTAAACCAATATCTTATAATACATTTCTTTATATATTTTATTGTATCTATTTCTCTGAAGAACTCTAACACCAATATTGGTACTGAAAACTGGGATGCTGCTGTACTAAATATCTAAAAATGTGAAAAATATGAAAGGATTTGGAACTGGGAAATGGGTAGAGGCTGGAAGCATTTTGAGGTGCATCCTAAAAAAACCGACATTGCCATGAAGGGATTTTTGAAGGCAATTCTGCTGAGGGCTCAAACAGAAAAGAGAAGAGCTGTAGATAAATCTTCTGTGGTTTATAGAGAATACATGAATAATCACATATAGAATTGGTATAAATATGATTGTTGAGGTAAATTCTATGAGATCTCAGATGGAAATAAGAAATACGTTATTGAACAATGGAGAAAAGGTAATCCTTGTTAAAATCTAGTGTTTTGTGGAAGGTAGAAATTGTAAGTGATGACACCGGATATTTAGCTGAGAAAATTTCTGAGCAAAGTGTTGGGGTGGTATGGTTCCTCCTGACTGCTAACAGTAAAATACAAGAAGAGAGAAATAAGTTGAAGATAGAATTGTTAAGCAGAAAAGATCCAGAACTTAAGATTTGGAAAATTCTCAGTCTATCCATATTGCAAAAAATGAGAAACCATGTTTGGAAGAGAACACCAATAAATGGGCCAGCCAATCATTTAATAAGGAGATTAGTGTGGATGCAGACCATAGACCTTATCAGCCATCTCAACAGATGCCAAAAATAGAAACGGGACTGTACCAGTAAAAACACTGCCAGCTGGAACTAAAGGAAATGGAGAAAATAGAATGGAATGAAGGAAGGCTGTGAATATATGTGAATATCCTTCAAAAAAGGGAAGAAGGACCCCAAATGCAATTGAGAGATCATCGACAGGGCAGATGGCCTCCAACAGAAGCCATGCGGATAGGACTGCCCAGCAGCTCAGGGGGCATGATCCCCACACAGCAGAGCCATGACATACGTGGGGCCACCACAGAGAGACATACATGGGCAATGCCCTGCTGAGCTGTGGGGGTGACATTGCCACCACAGTGGGTGAGGAAGACAAATTATCAAGCCAAAGAGGACTGTTCTTGAAGTTTAAGATCTCATGGAGTTTGCCTTGATAGGTTTTGAGCTTTCTTGGGACTTGTCACCCATTTTTTCTGTACTAATTTTCCCTTTTAGATTGGGAATGTTTATCATATGCCTGTTCCACCATCATATTTTGGAAGCATATCATTTGTTTTCACAGTTTCACAGCTGGAGAATTTTGTTTCGGGATGAATCATACCTTGAATCTCACCCATATCTAGCTTAGATGATATTTAGATGAGAATTTAGACTTACTGCTGAAAAAATGTTAAGACTTTTGGAGTGGTTAGATTGAAATAAATGCATTTTGCATACAAGAAGGACATGAATTTTGGGGAGCTAGGGGCAGAATGTTGTGGACTGAATGTTCATGTCCTCCCAAAACTCATATATTGAAATCCTAACTCCAACTGTTATGGTATTAGGAAGTGAACCTTTAGCGGGTGATTGGGTCATAAGGGTGGAGCCTTCATGAATGGGATTAGTGCCCTTATAAGAACCATGAAGGAGCTTTCTTCTCTCTCTCCACGCTCTGATACTTGAGGATACAATGAGAAGATGGCCATCTGTATACCAGCAATAGGGCCTTCACCAAGAACCTGACCATGCAGGCACCTTGATCTCTGACTTCCAGTCTACAGAACTTTAAGAAATAAAATTTGTTGTCTAAACCACTGTATTAGTCTGTTCTCATGCTGCTAATAAAGGCATACCCAAGTCTAGATAATTATAAAGGAAAGAGGTTTAATTGACTCACAGTTCCACATGGCTGAGGAGGCCTCACAATCACAGCAGAAGGCAAGGAGGAGCAAGTCACATCTTACGTGGTGGCAGGGAAAATAGAGAATTTGTGCAGGAGAACTCCCCTTTATAAAACCATCAGATCTTATGAGACGTATTCATTATCACAAGAACAGAGTGGGAAAGACTCATCCTCATTATTCAATTACCTCCCACTGTGTCCCTCCCAAAACATGTGGGAATTATGGGAGCTACAATTTAAGATGAGATTTGGGTGGGGACGTAGCGAAACTATATCAACCACCCAGTCTACAGTAATTTGCTATAGCAACTCAAATTAAGACAAGAAGCAAGCAAAAAAGGCACCAACAAAAGCCTGCTTTATTTAGCCAAAGGACCAGAAAGAGGGAAGCCTAGGAGGCCAGAAACCTACTAGAAACTAACTGCTTTACTGCATCCAAACACCACAGGAAGAATCGATGGCTTCACTTCAACACAGTCTAGAGCAGGACAAGTGGAGAGCATAGACTTCCATCTTCATCAGCCTGTAGTAAGACTCCAAATCCTTCCACCAGGGTGGTGTCAGAGAATGCTGAGATGTGACTTTCTCTACTAAGCTGTAGAGAGGCACCCTCCACAGCATCAAAGGAGACTATATGGGAACCATGACTTCCACCTGTCCCTGGTAGTAAATGAGATGCCCTCTTATACTAGGGTGGTGGCAGAGAAACCTGACTGAAAAATGAGGACTTTCACCACTACTCAGCAATACCAAGTACCACTTCATATAGTGTGAAAGGAGGCCACATGGGGAGGAGTAACAAGGCACCCCTAACCCTCCAAGATAGGAAGTTATCAGGGGAGGCCTGATGGAAAGTCAGAATGCCGAAACAGATCAACAACAATGAGGAGATTTTCACCTTGAGTGTCAACAGAGGCTGAGTGGGAAATTTGACTTACTGCCACCAGGCCTGGCAATATCCAGGCAGAGTCAGAGTAAGCCAGGTAAAATGGAAAGTTTAAGTAACATCCAGAGTTTCATAATATAATACCCAAAATGTCCAGGTTTTGGTTTGAAAAATCACTCATTATACCAAATCCAGGAAGATCTCAAGCTGAATGAAAAATCATGATCAATAGATGCCTACACAGAGATGGCAGAGCTGCTAGAATTATCCGACAAATATTTCAAAACAGCCATCATAATAATGCTTCAGTGAGCAATTACAAACATGTATAAAATAAATTAAAAAAACAGAAAATTTCAGCAAAGAAATATAAGAGATAAAGAAGAATCAAATGGGAATGTTAAAAATAAGAAATACAATAACCAGAATAAAGGACTCAATGGGTGGGCTCAAGAGCAGGATAAAGAAGACAGAGGAAAGAATCAGTGAACCAGAAGCTGCAACAATAAAACTTATCTGACCTGAAGAAAGGGAGAAAATAGACTGAAGGAAGCAAATGAACAACATCTCAAGGAAAAAACTCTCAAGTTTGACAAAATATATAAGTTTACAGATTCAAGAAGACTTACTGAACCACAAGCAGGACAATCCCCAAAAATTTATATCAAGAGACATCATAGTCAAATTTCTGAAAATTAAAACAAAACAACAAATCTTGAAAGCTGTGACAGAGAAATGATACCTAACCTAGGGGAAAAAACAATTAGAATGACAGAGGATTTCTCATTAGAAACTACGGAAACCAGAGGAAGTGATACAACATTTTTCAAGTGCTCAAAGAAGAGAAATGTCAACTCAGAATCCTACATCCTTCAGAAATGAAGGGTAAATCAAGACGTTCTGAAATGAAGAAAAACTAAAAGAATTTGTTGCCAGCAAACCTCCCCTCAAAAGAATTCCTGAAGGAAGATCTACAAAGAGAATGGAAACAATCTTTGAATATCAGGAAGGAATAAAGAACATAGTAAGCAAAAATATGGATAAGTACAATAGACTTTCCTTCTGTTGAATATTCTAATTTTGTTTGAAGGTTGAAGTAAAATTGGAATACTGTCTGATATCCTTTGAAATGTATGTAGAGGCAACATGTAAGACAATGACATTATAAACAGGGGAAGGTAAAGGGACGTAGAGGGAAGTAGGTTTTGAACTGGTAAAATAAGAACACCAGTATAGTGTGATAAGGTTTATATATATATTTATACAGACACACATACATATACACACATATGTAAAATATAAATATATAAACTATATATATAAATTTTTATATATGTATTAAATATATATAAAAATGTATAAATATATATAGAAATAATATCTATAAATAACATATATAAAGATATATAACAATATATGTATATATTTCTATATATTATATAGAAATATATATAACATTATAATATATAACATATATTATATATAATATAATATATAATAAAAGAAATATATATAATACACATTTATATATATAATTTCAGGTGGTGTGTCTGTGTATTAAACTGTACATATGCATATATGTGTATATATGTATACACATATAAAAATGTATTTTTTTAGTATTAGATATCTATAGATTATATATATATAACATATATATGTGTGTTTATATATTTATAGCTAGAGATATCTGCTAATACTTAAAACGTCCACTAAAAGCTATGTGGAGATATACAGTATAGATAACACTATAGATTAAGTCAAAATGGAATTCTAAAAAATGTTCAAGTAACCCACAGAAGGTAAAAAGTAGAAAACAGAGAAATAAAAACATAGAGAACAACAGAAAACAAAAAATAAAATGGGAGACAAGCCCCAAAATATCAATAATGACATTAAATGTAATGTAATTAAATGTAAACGGTCTAAATACACCAATTAACAGACAGATATTGGCAGAGTAGGTTAAAAGACATAACCCAACTATAATAAACCTATTTCAAATACAATGATACAGATAGATTGAAAGTAAAAGGATGTAAAAAGATATATCATGCAAACATTAATCAAAGGAGACCAGGAATGGCTATATTATCAGACAAAGTGGACCTTAGAGAAATAAAAATTTTATAAACATTTAAATCTTTTTAAATGTAAAATTTTAAAACCCTAAAGAAGACTTAGCAATCCTTAAGGTATATGTGCCAAAAGACAGAGTTGCAAAATATGAAGCAAAAACTGACAGAATTTAAAAGAAAAATCCACAATTATAGTTGGCGACTTCAACACATCTCTTTCAACAACTGATAGAACAAATAGATAGCAAATCAGCAAGAGCATAGAAGAACTCAACACCAGCACCAATCAACAGGATCTAATCAACATTTATAGAACACTCCATTCAACAAGAGATGAATACAGATGCTTTTCAAGTGCCCAGAGAACATATACCAAGAGAGACCACATTTTGGGTCATAAAAGAAACATTAACAGATTTTAAAGGATTGGAATGGTAAAGAGTGTTCTCCAACCACATGAAATTAAACTAGAAATCAATTATAGAAAGAGAGCAGAAAAATCTCCAAACACTTGGAAAATAAACAATACTTAACAACTTCTAAATAATCCATGAGTCAGACAGGAAGTCTCAAGCGGAGTTAAAAAATATGTTGATGAGAATGAAGGTAAAAATATGACATATCAAAATCTCTGGAACACAACTAGAGAAATGTGGACAGGGAACTTTGTAAGCCTAAATACATACATTAGAAAACAGGAGAAGAGTTGTGTGTAATGGTGCATGCCTATAGTCCTAGCTACTCAAGAGGTTGCAATGAGAGAGTCACTTTCACCCAGGAGTTCAAGACCAGCCTGGGTGACAGCAAGAACTGTCTCTAAAAATAGAAAAGAAAAGAAGGAAAGTCTCAAATCAGTAATCTAAGCTTCCACCTTAAGAGCCTAGATAAAGAAAAGCAAGGCTGAGCGGGGTGGCTTACGCCTGTAATCCCAGCACTTTGGGAGGCCAAGGCAGGCAGATCACAAGGTCAGGAGTTTGAGACCAGCCAGGCCAATATGGTGAAACCCCAACTCTACTAAAAACACAAAAATTAACTGGGTGTGGTGATGCAGATAGTCCCAGCTAGACAGGAGGCTGAGGCAGGAGAATAACTTGAACCTGGGAGGCAGAGGTTGCAGTGAGCCAAGATTGTACCACTGCACTCCAGCCTGGGTGACAGAGTGAGACTCTGTCCCCCGCCCCCCCCCAAAAAAGCAAAAATAAACCCAAAACAAGAGGAGAATGGAAATAATACATACAAAAACAAATCAATGAAATTTTAAAATGAAAAACAATAGAGAAAATAAATGAAACAACTCATTCTTTCAAAATATCAACAAAGTTGACAAGCCTCTAGCAATACTAATAAAGTAAAAACAGAAGGCACGTTTATTCATATCAGTAATAAAATGGGGAATCACTACAGATCCTGCAACATCAAAAGGATAATAGAGAAGTACTACAAACAATTACATATGTGTAAGTTTGAAAACTTAGATGAAATTGACTCAATTTCTTGAAAAATGCCAACTACCACAACTCACCCAATATTAAATAGATAATATGAATATCTTATAATTTATTAGAAATTAAATTTTTAATTTGAAAACTCCCCCAAAAGAAATCCCCAAGACCAAATAATTTCACTCAAAAATTCTACCAAACATTTAAAGAAGAATTAATTCCAATGCAACACAACCTCTTCCAGAGATTCTAGGAAGTCTTCAAATGTGTTTTATGAAAGTAGTGTTACTCTTCTACCAAAGCTAGAAAATGCCATTACAAACAAGAAAACTACAGACCAATATCCCTCATCGATATAGACATAAAATTTCTTAAAAATACATTAGGACATAGAATTTAGCAATGAATTAAAAGGATTATACACTATGACCAAGTGGTATTTATTTCAGGGATGCAAAGCTGATTCAATAATTAACAATCAATCAATATAATCCACCATATTAAAAGGTAAAAGAAAAAAATGACATAATTTTTTGAGTGAGGCAGAAAAATCACTTGACAAAATTCCACACTAATTTATGATAAAACTTTCAGAAAAATAGAAATAAAGGGAAACTTCCTCAGCTTGATAAAGCACATTTACAAAAACCTGCTGCTAACATTATACTTAATGGTGAAAGACTGAATGATTTTTCCCTAAGACTGGGAAAAAACAACGACATCTGCTTCATTGCTCTTATTCAACTTAGTGTAAGAAGGTCTAGCCAGTGCAATAAGACAAGAAAACAAAATAGAAGGGATACAGAGCATAAAGCAAGAGACAAAAACTGTCCCTAGTTGCACATGTCATAATTGTTTATGTATAAATATCGTAATTGTTTATATATAAAATACTAAGTAATCTAAAAAAAAAAATCCTGAAACTGGTGAGTTCAGCAACATCACAGGATATGATACACTTTGAAAATCAATTGTACTTCAATACAATAACACATGGACACCAAAATTTAAGATGCAGTACCACTTACAACTGTTCAAAACAAATAATATACTTAGGTATAAATCTAACAGTACATATACATATACGTATGCTGAAAACTAAAAATGCTGATGAAAGAAATCAAAAAAGATCCAAATAAGTGGAGAGACATAACATGCATATATTTTAGGAGACTCAAAAGAGTAAAGATATAAATTCCCCCAAAATTAATATAAAGGTTTAATGAAATTTCTATCAAAATCCCTAAAAGATTTTTCTGTAGATATAGATAAGATTTTTTAAAAATTGCATGAAAAGGCCAAAAAACTAGAATAATTCAAACAATTTTGAAAAAGAAGACTAAAGGGGAAGGAATCAGTCTGTCTGATTTCAAAACCAATGTGGGTAACAAGATGTATATCAGGTAAGGAAGTTGTATCAAGAGTAAACAACAAACTCTCAAAACTCAATTATAAAAAGGAAAACAACCTAATTTTTTAAATGGACACAAATTGAAACATAATTTCACAAAAAAGATTGATAAAAATAAGAAAACACCATCAGCCACCTGGGAAATGTATATTAAAAGCATAATGAGATGCCATTATACATTCACCTTGATGGCCAAAATTTAAACCACTCACATCAATAATGAAGGGAACCACTGAAAATGCCTGTGTTGTTGGTGACAATGTAAAATGTACAGCCACTGTGAAAAAAAATTTAACAGTTTCTTATAAAGTTAAACATATGCTGCTATGGTTTGAATGTCCCCTCCAAAACTCATGTTTATTTATTTATTTATTTATTTATTTATTTTTGAGACAGAGTCTTGCTGTGTCACTCAGGCTGGAGTGCATTGGTGCAATCTCGGCTCACTGCAACCTCCACCTTCCCAGGTTCAAGTGATTCTTGTGCCTCAGCCTCCTGAGTAGCTGGGATTACAAGTCCATGTCACCATGCCTGGCTAACTTTTGTATTTTTAGTACAGATGGAGTTTCACCATGTTGGCCAGGCTGGTCTCAAACTCCTGACCTGAAATGATCCACCTGCCTCAGCCTCCCAAAGTGCTGGGATTACAGGCATGAGCCACCACGCTGGGCCCCAAAACTCATGTTGAAATTTAATTGCCATTTTGAGGGTAAGAGATGATTAGGCCATGAGTGCTCTGACCTCATGAATAGCTTAATGTAATTATCACAGGAGTGCATTCATCATTGCCAAAGTGGGTTGTTATAAAGGGAAATTTAACCTTCTCTGTCTCACACTCTCACCCTCACTTGCCCTTCCGCCTTCTGCCATGGCATGATACAGCATGAAAGCCCTCACCAGATGCTGGCACCATGCTCTTGGACTCCCCAGTCTCCAGAACTGTGAACCAAATAAACTTCTATTGTTTATGAATAACCCAGTCTCACATATCCTGTTGTAGCAGCAAACATGGACTAAGACATACACTTATGACACAACCCATAGAAATGAAACCATACATCACACAAAGACTGTACACAAATATTTATATCAGCTTTAATCATAGTAGCCTGAACTGGAAAAATTCAAACATTCATCAACTGATGAGTGGATACACAAATTGTAGTATACCACAATAATGAAGTGCAATTTAGCAACAAAGAGGAATTAACTAGTGATATCAGTAGCTACATGGATCAATCCCAAAATATAGTGTCAAACAAAGAAGCCAGGCACAAAAGAGTACAATCTGTATGATTTATTTTATATGAAATTCTATAAAGGCAAATATAATTTATAGTGACAGGAAACAGGAAAGTTGCTGCTCAGTCTGATGTTGGGAGGAGCTGGCTTGTAAAGGGCGCAGTGAACTTTTTGGTATGATGGAAATCTTCCCTATTTTGATTAGGTCACACTAATTGAAATGTACACTTAAAATTGGTACATTTTAATGTATGTAATGTATATATAAATTAATTTTTGTTTAAATCAATAAAGTTGACTTAAAGAATGTTCAGTCTTTGATAGATCAAATAAGAAAATAGAAGAACTGAATAATATATTTAGTTACAATATATGAGAGAGAGAAACAAGATAGTCTATGAATATATTATTCTCAAATTTTCATAGAACATCTTAAAAATTAATGATTTCATAAGTTACATGGAAAAAATGAATCCTAAAAAGGAAGATTTCATTGACACATTCATGTAGTACAATGCAGTAAAATAAGGAACAGGTTGCAAAATAATAAATAAAAATCACTTGGAAAATTAAAAATGCCCTCATAAATAAGCTTAAGTCAAAAACAAAATCATACTGCAACTACAGGCTAGAAAATAATTATGATAACACTGTGTAACAAGACTTACAAGACTCCAAGGTAATGCTCAGAGGATAATTCATAATTTTAATGTTGTTTATTATGAAACAAAGAAGAATCAAAGGAACTAAGCATTTATTTCAAAAAGTAAAAAAAAAATGAACTTAGCTAAAGAAGGAAAGAATAAGATTAAAATCAGTAAGTTGGAAAAAATGAAAGCAAGAGAATTAATGAATTCTAAATATAATTCTTTTTCTTTTCTTTCTTTTTTTTTTTTTAAGACAGGGTCTTGCTGTGTTGCCCAGGTTGGAGTGTAGTGGCGCAATCTCGGCATACCGCAACTTCTGCCTCCTGGACTCAAGCAGTCCTCCCACCTCGGCCTCCTAGTAGCTGAGACTACAGGTGCAAGCCACTATGCCTGGCTAAGTTTTCTGTGTTTTGTAGAGATGGGGTTTCACTATGTTGCCTAGGCTGGTCTCAAATTCCTGAGCTCAAACAATCTGCCCACCCCAGCCTGCCAAATTGTGGGATTACTAGATATGATTAAAAAAAATTCATGAGAAAACAAAGTTCTGGTAAAAGTAATCAATTAAAAAAAGAGAGAAAGGAAAGGTAGATTAACATTTTTGAGTGATGTTAGGGAAAATGGCCAAGCAAAGACTTCCAAAAATTATCTTCTTCATGAAAACTTTTTCAGAACCATGGAAATAAATTAAAGCCTTGTAGCAATGTGGGGAGCATTTACCCAACAAACTGGCTGAATGTTGTTAAGAATATCAAGCTTTGTTGTGCTTTAATTGCTTCAGTCCAATATCACATTCTTCAATGCTACAGTAGCCTTGAAAACAAACAGCCTACATATGTGGTGAAAACTAGCCTACTGATAGTTACCAGAGGGAGAATACAGCTGTAGCTTCTTCAAAGCCTCATTCTCACTGAACTTTATTTAACCTGTCTGGTGAGTCCCTGGAAGACCTCATGTTCAAGGGTATATTTATTTGACCTGATGGAGTGGCTTGTCCAATGCAAAAAGCCCAGAGCTGTTTGTCAAAAACAATGACAGGCAATTGTTTAGTTTCTTGGTTTCTTGCGGTGTAGATTTCTGTTGGAACAAACAATAGACAAGACAAAACAAAAAAAAGCTTAATAAGAGAAGCTGAGGAATGAGATGTTCATAGGGGCTTTGAAAGGTTCTGATATTACATTAACTTTAACCGCCTTTCATTTTTGCAGAAATTGACAAGCTGATACTACAATTCACATGAAAATGCAAAAGACTAAGAATATCTAAAACAACTTTGAAAAGAGAAATGAAGTTTAGGGACTCATGCTTCCCAACTTCAGTACTTAGATTTCAAAGCTACAATGATACATTGTATATATACAGTGATACGTGTGTGTATATATATATATGATATAGAATTGAGAATCCAGAAGTAAACCCATACATCTATGGTCAATTGATTTCTAACAAGAGAGCCAAGAAAATTCAATGGGCAAAGAATACTCTTTTCAACAAATGGCACAGGAATAATTAGCTCTCCACATGCAAAAGAATGAAGTTGAATCCCTACCTCACACCATGTACAAAAATTAACTCAAAATGGATCAAAGACAAAAATATAAAGGCTAAACCTACAAAACTCTTGGAAGAAAATATTAGTGTAAATCCTTGTGATTTTCAATTAAGCAATAGCTTCTTAGATATAAAACCTAACATTCAAGCAAGCAAAGGAAAACTAGATAATTTAGGCTTCACCAAAATTTAACATCTTTGTGCTTCAAAGGATACTATCGAGAAATTGAAAAGATAGCTCACAGAGTGGGAGAAAATATTTGCAAATAATATATTTATGTGATAATCATGTATCTGACATATGACTTGTATCCAGAACTCATACAACTCAACAATAAAAAGACAACCCAATTTAAAATAACTCCATAGGCAATGAATATAAATAGGCATTCTCCAAAGAAGATATAAAAATTGTGAATAAGCACTTGAGAAGATGCCCAACATTATTAGTCTTCAGGGAAATGCAAATAAAAACTATGAGATACCACTTCACACCCACTGTAGGATGGCCATAATTAGAAAGATAGACAATAAAGAGTGTTAGCAAGAATGTGGAGGAATTAGAATCTTCATACTTTGCTGGAAGGAATGTACAATGGTTCAGCCACTTTGGAAAACAGTTTGGCAGTCCCTCAAAAAAGTAAACATAGTGTTACAATATGATCCAGCAGTATTACCTTTAGCTATATTTTCAAGAAAATTCAGTGTGTTTACACACAAAAAAATTGTACATGAATGTTTAGTATTATTCAAAATGGCCAAAAAGTGGGAACAACCAAAATGTCCAGTAAGGGTAAATAGATAGAAAAAAAATGTAACATATCTGTACAATGGAATATTATTCAATCACAAAAAGGAATTAAATAGTGATACATGCTACAACATGGATGAATATTGAAAATGTTATGCTAAGTGAAAGAAGCCATACACAAAAGGCCACATATTGTATGATTTCATTTATATGAAATGTCCAGAATAGATACAGAAATATTAGTGCTTGCCAGGGGCTGCAGGGAGGGGGAATGGGGAATAGTAGCTTAATGAGCCAGATTTCTTTTAGGAGTGATGAAAACATTCTAGAATTAGATAATGGTGATGACTGTAAAACTTGTGAATATATCAAAAGCCAATGAAATTTGCCATCTTACCACTTTAAAATGGTACATTTTATGGCATGTGAATTATATCCCAATGAAAGTTACATTGTTCAGAATGATAAAGCAGATTTAACCTAAGATTTAGAGAAAAGAATGTTATTTGTAAGTGCGTATTATACAAAAATTACAAAAATACTCTGCAGAAATATTGGATATCTTAATGAACTAGATTATTTTATAAGAATCTATCTCCCTAAAATTAACTAAAAAAGAAACAGAAGCTGGGAGGAAAAACACATGCAATAGACTACAAAAATAAATAAATAAATAATAGATGAGAAAAAAAAGAAATTGAAAATCTGCATAGACTAAAAACCTCAGCTGAATTTGAGATGATTGTCAAAGAATGGTATCAAAGACATCAAGTCCCTGTTATTTCATTGGTGAATCTTTCAAATCCAAGTCTGATAACATTTATAGACATACATAGAAAACTACTAACCAATTATTCTTTGGATTATGGATATAAAATTTATTTAAAAAAATTAAAGGATGATTGAATCCAGCTGTACATTAAAAAAATACATCACCATCAAATAGGGCTTATTATAAGAATAGAAGGTCAATTCAATATTAAAATTCACTATTATAAATCATATTAATATGTCAAAATGGAAAACCATATAAAACTCTTTAAACCAGAGGTAACACTTATGCAATTAGATTTTTTATTTATTTTATTCTTTAGAGACAGAGTCACATTCTGTTGATCGGGCTGGAGTGCAGTGGCATGAAAAATACTGCTATCACTAATTAAATGATGCTCCTTTCTGAGCTATAACCTAACACACAAACCACATCAAATTCTTCCAAAAATTTATCATTAATTGGTGGTCAGTGGATGACTTGGTAAACCTGTGGCTTTTTTTTTTCCAACTTTTATTTTAAGTTGAGGGGTACATGTGCAGGATGTGCAGGTTTGTTACATAGGTAAATGTGTGCCATGGTGGTTTGCTACACAGATAATTCTGTCACCTAGGTACTAAGCCCAGCATCCATTAGCTATTCTTCCTGATGCTCACCCTCTTCCTATCCCCCACACTCCAACAGGCCCCAATGTGTGTTGTTCCCTCCCAATGCGTCCATGTGTTCTCATTGTTCATCTTCCACTTATGAGTGAGAACATGAGGTGTTTGTTTTTCTGTTCCTGTGTTAGTTTGCTGAGGATAATGGCTTCCACCTCCATCCATGTCCCTGCAAAGGACATGATCTCATTCCTTTTTATGGCTGCATAGTATTCCATGGTGTATATGTACCACATTTTCTTTATCTAGTCTATCATTGATGGGCAACCATCTCACACCAATCAGAATGGCTATTATTTAAAAGTCAAAAAAATAACAGATTCTGGTAACATTGTGGAGAAAAAGGAATGCTTTTACACTGTTGGTGGGAGTGTAAATTAGTTCAACCATTGTGGAAGACAGTGTGGCGATTCCTCAAAGACCTTGAGGCAGAAATACCATTTGACCCAGTAATCCCATTCCTGGGTATATACCCAAAGGAATAGAAATTATTCTATTATAAAGATACATGCACATGTATGTTCATTACATCACACATCTTTTAAGGTCAACAATGTTGTTCATAGTGCTGACTCATCTCTCAGCTTCTGCTGAACTTACAGCAATTAATCTAAAATTTTTCTAGCCTTTAAAATACACAGATTTTATGTTTTTGAATCTCTATTACCAAACCACAACATTGTTTGCTATAATATTGTTTTTAATTACAAGAATTATTTGTCAATTTTAATTTACTTCTGATCCATTTGGAGTGCCAAAGCAATTGTAATTACAAATTAAAAGACACAATTTAGCAAGGAATAATAAAGAAAACAAAAACATATTCTTTTACTTTTGCCTTTAAACAACAAATACATTTCTGATAACTTGTCAAATATTTTCTCTTTGAATTGATTCTTTAACTTATTTAAAAGGGTATATTATGTTTTTTATTTCTATAAAGTCTCCCTTTCCTTTTAGCTTTCTATGTTCAAACATTTTTAATTTTTAATGCATTAACCTGCTATAATTAAAACTTTCTATTAAACTGAAGATATTATTGATATTTTATTTTCTAAATTGACATCAACTGAAATCTTTTTTAAATAGGTAGTTTTTCTACATGTTTGCTCCTATTACTCTAATTTTGTTAAACTGATAAACTTGATATAATTTTCAAAGTGCTTTTGTAATTATAGCATTATAGGCTGCCCATCATGGCCCAAGTATTCTGTTTCTTTCTTTCAATTCCCAAATCTTCAGATATGTTATTAAATATTTCCTGATGCATGATTATAAATAAAAACTTCATTAAAACACTTATAATTACTTACTTGCTGTATGTATTTACTGCATCATTCAGGGATAATTGAATTCAGTGAATTGGACAGTACCAAATTAAAACATTTAGAAATTTTCCTAAAATTTTGGCTAAAACTGTAGACTTTCTCCCTAGCTTTGCACAGGCATTGCTTATACAAAAATCTAATAAAGTTTGTGTGGAAATATTTCTTATTGAAACCATTTTTCTCGTGTCAACAATAAATTTTGATGAATTACTTCAGATGTTTTTTTCCTGCTTCGTGAGATCAACAAAACTATTAAATTATCTTCAAAGTCTTTAATTTCACATTTTAAGTAAATTATTAAAACTATTTTAAATGAAACAGTTGAAGCTTCCTCAATAATTGAAATTTTACTTCCTTGATTTATACATTTTCCAAAAAGTTGTTTTCTCATATTAGTAGATAAATATTTTTGCAACAAGCAAGTTCATAATTTAGATTGCCATGATAAGCCCAAATTGATATTGTTCTTTTTTTGAAGTTCTATTAAATATTTTATGTCTGAGAATGCTCAATTATTTTTAAACATACAGATCGTATTTCCTAGATGTTTTTCATTTGCTTTATTGATAGTCTCATAAATTATTTTGGAAGTTTTTGTTTTTATATGAAACTGATTTACAATGCTTTTATAATTTTATCATTGATGAGATACATTTTTCTTTATTTAAGCCATGAGTTTTAACAGAACATAATTGCCATTCCAGCGAAATGTGGAAGTATAACACTTTTAACTTTTAATTATAAAAGTTTTGAGCAGTCTTTGATCATCTGAATAACACACGCTAGTGATACAAAGCCACTTGTATTATTTTTACTAAAATAATCCGGTTGTTTTTCATTCCACTTATATACATTATTTGTTTTATTTTGCACCATCTCTTACCCAGTATCAAAAGATATGCCAGGTTCTGGTTTCTGCACAGTATCAGAAGCTATTCCCAGCATTGTTCATTATTAATATCATTTTTTCTTTGTTCTTCCACAGTCAGAAGATTCATGTTTATAATATTTAAAAAGAGCATTAAGAAACTTATCCAAACTCTGCTGTATCTTCAATCTGGGTTTCATTTTTAATATTTTATTATAAAGTCTTGAACTTATAAACATCAAAACACTGCACAATTAGTATTTAAGCAAAGAATGATAGCACATTAACAATAAAACCAAAGTCCAAAGTAAAAACTAAACTATTAAGAAGCAGGAGAAATTACCTGATTTGGGCATAATAATCAATTGTGGATTCTCCTAAAGCAGTCTTTCTTGAACTTTTTGGTCTCAGAATACTTTTACAGTGTTAAAAATTACTTAGGACACCCACAGAGCTTTTGTTTATGTGGGTTGTATCAATACTTACCATATTAGAAATAAAGACATAACTTTAAAATTTTTGTATTTATTCAGTTAAACAACAATAAACTTATTGGATGTTAACATAAACAACATTTTAATGAAAATAATTATATCTGCCAAATCAAAAAAATAGTGAGAAAAGTTTTGTAATTTTGCAAATCTCTTTAATGTGTGGCTTAATAGAAGTCAGCTGGATTCTCAGATCTGGGTTAAATCTGTTGTGATATCACACATCTCTGCAGCCTCTGGAAGACTCCACTTACACTCATGAAAGAATGAGAGTGAAAAAGGCAAATGAGTCTTAGTATTATTGTAAAAATAGTTTTGTCCTCACAGACTCCTGAAAGGGTCTAAGATATCCCCAGGGGTCATCAACCTACATGTTGAGAACAATTTCCCTAAATATCTTGCATTTCCTAAAGCATATCCTATGAAGCCACATTGCCTTCTATGAAATGGACCAAACTGGTGAAGAATGCTGCAGAAAGTTGTTCTGATGTCACTACGATGGAAGGCCCATTTATCAGCAGTTGTTGTCATGTGCTATAGCCATTAGCTTGAATGACAAATTTTTATTAGAATATATATTACGTATTAGTTCGTTCTCACATTACAATAAAGAACTACCTGAGACTGGGTAGTTTATAGAGAAAAGAGGTTTAATTGGCTCACAGTTCCACAGGCTGTACAGGAAGCATGGTTGGGGGAGGCCTCAGGAAACTTACAATCATGGCAGAAGGCCAAGGAAGAAGGAAGCATGTCTTACACAGCCAGAGCAGGAAGAAGAGAGAGTGAAGGGGGTGATGCTACACACTTTTAAACCAGATCTCGTGAGAACTCACTCTCTATTACAAGAATAGCAAGGGTGGAAATCTGCCCCCATGATCAGATTACCTCCAACCAAGTCCCTCCTCCAACATTGAGGATTACAATTTGACATGAGATTTGGGTAGGGACACAAATCCAAACCTTATCATATTATTAAAAGATTTTGCTGTACCTAGCTGTTACTGGTATACTATCAACTAATACTAAAGTATTTTAAAATTTAAAGACTGGTAAGACATACTGGTAAATAGCTCAGAATGCCAGCCCTGCTGAGAGGTATATATTTAAAAGGGAGAGTTACAATTATCATTCTTCGTAGCTGATGTATTGACCTATGAAAGCCAAGAAGATCAAAGGAAAAAATATTCAAAGCATTTAGTAAGAATTTGTAGTGCAAAAATATCAACAATGTATGTGTATATGAATATCTATATGTAGATCTACATCTATAACTAGCTTTTCTATATAGCAAGGATAATTTCAACTTAATAAAAATATGCATAACATTGTGAAGAACAGAACTTAACTGGGGGACATAAAAGAAGATACATTATTATCCTAAATGGAAGGATTCAATATTGGAACTCTCCTCAAATTAATCTGTATGTTAACACTATGTCTATCAAAATCTTGCTATTTTTATACTTGATACAATTATTTTAAAGGTATTTATATAGGTATTAAATTTTATTTTAAAAACGCAAGAATAGAAAAAAGCTGGAAAAAAAATAAGGTGGGGTGTATTGGATCTGCTTTACTAAATGTTAATATGTGCTAAAAGTTTGCAATATGAAAATAATATAGTTCTAAGACAAGAATAAATGAAGACACTAACAAAACAGCATAGAAAGTCCTCAAAAGACCCAAGGCCTACAGCAATTCAGTATATTATAAGGACAGCATCTCAAAATCAAAGGAAAAAGAACAACTATTCAATAAATGATGGTACAACTGGCTAGCCATTTAAAAAAAAAGAAAGTTGGATGCCTAACTCACATCATACACCAAAGTAAATCCCAGTAACATGAAAGACATAAACATCAGTGAGACATTTAGAGCAATTAGACAAAAAGATAGAGGAATATTTACATAATCTCGAAATAGGGCTCTTTTAACCATTATAAAATAGTTGTATAAAAATAATGAGTAAAGTAAAAAATAAACTAATCTATGAGAAAAATTTGAACATTCTGATAGAAAAGTGGACAGGAGCATACTTATGAATAAACACAGGCAGCCAGTAAGCCTAAGAAAAGATGCTTAACTCAGCTGTAATTAGAGAATGAATATAAAAGCAAGATATCAGTTTTCACCCATCATGTTGGTCACAAGTAGAAAAAACCATGCTGTCTATTGGCTAGAGTATGGAGAAAGAAAGGTTTCAATTAGAGCAGTCGCTTGAGGTGGGAGTGGAGTAACAACTTGGAAGTACTTAGTCAAGTTCTTAAAATGTTCATAATCTTTAACGCAGTAATTCTGTATTTAAGAAAATATTCAGGAATGTTTATAACAACGAATGTTCAAGACACTTTTTACAGTATTACCTATCATAAAAAATAAAAAATGACATAAATGGTCAAAATATGGGTTTGGTATATTCATATAAGAAGAGGTATAGTATGTTCTTATATATCACATAACATATATACTATATAATAAGGTTATGGTATAATCATATGAAATATACTGTCACAAAATGTTATATTTTACTTGGAGAAGAGGTCATGATACAATTTGATTCATAAAAGCATCATTTCAGGCAGCTCATAAACTTTGATTTCATTGTTTTTAAAAGCTTATTATTCATACATCTGTATTATATGTAAGCATAGAAAGTATTTGTCAAGCTTTATACTAAAATACTAACACTCATCAGCTTTAATGGTAAGCTTAAAGATGATTTTACTTTTTGCTCTTTTTGCTGATGTGTATTTTTTCAACACTTAGACATGAATGACTTCTACAATAATATATATATTTTAAATATTGCTTAGGTTGCCACCAATTAAGTATGGTCCTTAATATTTCAAAGGAGTGTGCTCTGTTGGCTTCATACAGAGGGGAAGAGGAGAATTGCGCTCAGAAGGACTGGCTCAGTCTCCTGGAAACTGATGTTGTTGTCTCATATAAATGGTAAAAATGTACAGTGAGAAAAGACTGCCAACCTGCCTTGGTATCTGGAGAGGTGGAGCCCACGAGCATCCCCCTCGGGCTGGAAGGAAAGCTATCTCGGGTGCCCTAGACTCCCAGAGAGTCAGGGAGTGTTCTGTGGGTTGAGTTGCCCCATCTCATGGGCCTGTGGCTCTGGTCCTGTCTGCCAGGGGATAAGACACTGGTCCCTGCTGAATGTGGGCTCCACATGTCCCAGTCACCTTTCTAATTCTGGCTTTATTGATTTCTGGGATGAACAACCACCATTCTCCTTTATGTTCAATGGTGTTACCAAGAAGGGTAAATATGACCGTGCTCAGCTGACAGCTCCCATCTTCTGCCTCACCAAGCCCCTTGTTCAGCCAAGTGACATAGCACCCCACATTATTATCTACTGACAGGCCTGTGTCTGTCATCAGACTTTGCTTCCACTAGCTCAAGAACCCACCTGGTTTGTATCTGAGGCTCTAGCATTTGGCCAGATGCAGTAAACCTGTTGCTAATCCTCAGAAATTTGAGATGAAATTTCATTTTGCCTGCTGTCCCCCAATACCATTCACACATTCAAACAAGTGGTCATTGAGGAACATCTGTGCCTAATACATACCTGCTTTGCTGCCTAAACAGCACCCACCAGCAACTGACAAACATCTGTCAGTGACTAGTGAGAAGTCCAGAATGGCAGGGTTTTGGCCTAAGCTTAGAAAGAGCTGGATTCCTTCCTCCCTCTCCTTCTGCATGGTCCCCTCACAAAGAAGGACAAGCCCAGGATTTGGACAGAGTTATTCCAAGAGCACAGAATTTGGGGATCAAATGATGGCTCAGTCACTTAGAAGCTGTGTCACCTTCAGCAACTGACTTCACCTCTCTGATCCTGTTTCTTTGCCTGTAAACTTGAGACTAATAATTGCACACCTTATGAAACAATTTTGATTATTATATGAAATAATGTATGTAAAGTGCATAGCCTCAGGCTCAATAAGTGGAGTTTTAGTTGTTGCTGTTATTATTCTTGTGATGATGATATGTATTAGATGAGTTAACTCTGGTGAGACTGAAGGACGTTGCGTTGTGTGTTAGGCTGTTCTTGTGTTGCCATAAAGAAACATCTGAGGCTGGGTCTTTTATAAAGAAATGAGGTTTAATTGACTTACGGTTCTGCAAACTTCAAGGAAGCATGGTGGGGGCATCTGCTTGGCTTCTGGTGAGGCCTCAAGAAGCTTATAATCATGGTGAAAGGTGAAGGGGAGCAAGAGACACAGAGAGTGGGAGAGAGGTGCCACATACTTTTAAATAACCAAATCTCATAAGAACACACTCACTATTGTGAGGACAGTACCAAGCCATGAGGGATCCACCTGCATTACCCAAACACCTCCCATCAGGCCCCATCTCCAACACTGGGGATTACAATTCAACAAGAGATTTGGAGGGGACATCTAAACTACATCACCTGGACCTCACCACTGTTTGCCATGCCCTTAGACTTGGTTCATGGTGAGACTGGAGAACTCCTATATGACAGATGAGGCTACTGAGGCCCAGAGGAGATGTGACTTGCTCAAGGTCACCAAGTAAACCTGTCATCATGACCATCAAGACCCAAGTCTTCTTTCCAGGCAAACGCCTTTCATCAAGGCACATGTTCCCTCTGAGGAAGAGTTGGGCATATAAAAAAGAAATTTAGCCTCCAGAAGGAAAGAGATTTCCCCATTTTCTTGCCTTGACATGTGTTTCCCTGGCACAATTGTCTTTGCATCATTGGTGGGTGGTGAAGGTGGGCTGGTGATTTCTGATGCATGTTTTACATTTGCTAATTCCATCTGAGCCACCACACACTGGTCTACCCTGAAGAGGCTTACTAAGAAGAGCTGGCAGAGCCAAGCTTCCCTTCTCTTCAGGGAAAAGATGCCTCTGGTTGGAAGTCTGCCATCACCCTTTTATGGCGTGTGGATCCAGAGCACAGCACACTGGGGTATTAAAATGCCAGTGCCTGCTCCTAACAAAACTGCCTCACCAGCTGGGCAGGATCAGCATGTTTCTCATTCTCTGAGGTTGCCAGCTCAGTGTTTTCCTGCCCTGTGGAATGGTGTTTCTGCAAAACACCCCGGGATAGAGGGTACCATGGTCAGAAAAGTTTGGGAAGTTGTGCGAACCACATTTCCCTCTTGGAAATGCTCCTTGCAAATTAGCATAATATAACCTCTGAAAAGTAGTCAGAAAAGGATTTGTCATCTCACATCTTCCAAATTTATGTAATCACAGAATATAACTTTTTAAAAAGGCAAAATAGTTTTCACATGGTTGGTTCCCTCACTTCTCTCTGGTCTCTAATGAAGTGTTATCCCCTCAGAGAGGATCTACCTGGTCCCTTTGGTCAAAACAGGACCTCGTGTCTCTTTGGGTCTTTACCCTGCTTTCTGTTTCCTTATAGCACTTGACATGTGGCACAATGTTTGTTTTTATGCTTATTTATCTGTTTATCATTTATCTCCCTCTCAGAATGTAAGCTCCATGATGGAAAATTTTATTTTTCACTGCTATACTTCCAGTTTCGGATACACAGTAAGTGCTAAAAAGATGCTGTTGAACAAATGAATATTCCTGCAAAAGAATTTAGCATCATGGAACTCAGTTTTCATGGATGTCACAAAAATGGTGGTCTTGAATAATTCCTTTGTCTCAGACATAAATTTCTAAGCCAATTGGTGTAACTTTAACTGGGTTGAACAAATTAACATCAGCTCTGTGAAATTAGAAATTAATACAGAAGTGCAGACAACTCTCTAAAATAGCTCATGTTTTCATTGGAAGTAACATTTAGGTATCCCTGTCTTTCTCCTCTCATTTAACCAGCCCTTATTCTGTGCCAGATATCATGCTAATCACTGGACATATATTTTTCTCAATGAATCCTCACAATGACCTTGTGAGAAAGAGATTATTGTGTTCATTTCATAGATGAGGAAGAAGATTCAAAGGATTTAAGCAAATTTCTCAGAAAGAGAATGGGTTTATGGATCCATTTTGGGAGAATTGCCATGATGACAATACTGAGTTTTCCAATCCATGAACATAGGATGTCTTTTAGTTTATTTAGATCTTCTTTAATTTCTGCTAGCAATGTTCTCTGGTTGTTAGTATACATGTCTAGCACTTCATTTGTTAAATGTAATATAGTTTATTCTTTATTTTATTTTATTGTGAATGAAATGTTTGTTTGTTTCAAATAGAGACAGGGGCTCCCTATGCTGTGCAGGCTGGTCTCAAGCTCCTGGGCTCTAATCATCCTAGCACCTCAGCCTTTCAAGTAGCTGACACTACAGATGCACACCACTGCACTGGGCTGGAATGTTTTTTGTTATCTTGTTATTTTATTGTGAATGGAATAATTTAATTGAGCTGCACGTTTTTAACATACAGAAATACAATTCATTTTTGTCCATTCTTCTTGTATTTTCACTGATAGTAGTTTTTCTGTGGATTCCTTGAGGGATTTTGTAGATAAGGGTTCATGTCATCTCTGAATAAAGGCAATTTTACTTTTTCCTTTCCAATTTGTGTGACTGTTCTTTTTTTTTTTTTTTTTTTTTGCCTTATTGTGTTGGTGAAAACTTCCTGTACATTGGTGAATAGAAATGATGAAAGCAGATATCCTTTCCTTGTTCTTGATCTTAACAGTAAAGCATTCAGTCTTTCACCATTAAGAATGATGGTAGCTGTGGCTATTTTACAGATGCCGCTGTCTTCCGAATTTGTTGGGATTTTATTAATACTAGTTGTTGGATTTTGTCCAGTGTTTTTTTCCGAGTCTATTGAAATGATTATGTGGCTTTTTTCTTTTTATTTTATTAATATGATGTATTACATTAACTGATTTTCATATGCTGAACCAACCTTGCATTCTTGTGACAAAACTCATATGGTCATGATGTAAGATCCTTTGAATATGCTGCTGAATTCACTTTGCTAGTATTTTGTTGAGGAGTTTTGCATCTACATTCATAAGAGATAGTAGTCTGTAGTTTTCCTGTGATATTTTTGTCTGGCTTTGGTTTCAGGATAATATTGTTATTATAGAATGAGCTAGAAAGCATTCTCTTCTATATTTTTAAGAGTTTATGAAAAATTGATATTATTTCTTTAATATGTGATCAAATTCACCAGTGAAGTCATCTAGGTCTGATCTTTGTGGGAAAAATTTTCATTTAGTTACATTATGATTGATACAAATTGTGCATAATATTCCTTTATAATCTTTTTTATTTCTGTTAAGACTCTAATAATGGCTCCTCTTTCATTCTTGATTTTGGTAATCTGTGCCTTCTCTCTTTTGTTCTTGGTCAGTCTAGCTAAAGGTTGTCAATTTTGTTGATCTTTTCAAAGAACCAAATTTTGATTTCATTTTCTCTATTTTCAATCTTTTAAAATGTTATATTTTATCTGATCTTTGTTATTTTCTTTTTTCCTGCTTGTTTGGTTTTATTTACTCTTCTTAGTTTTGTAGGATCAAAGTTTAGGTTATTAATGTAATCACAATGTGAGGCCTTATTAATGCACTCCTTATTCCCTTCAATTTCATACCTGTTATAGGCATTTAAAGCATTAAATTTCTCTCTAAGCAGTTTTTCAGCTGCATCTCATAAATTTTGGTATATTATGCTTTCATTTTCAATAAGTTAAAGATGTTTTCTAAGTGCCCTTGTGATTTCTTCTTTAACCAATTTGTTATTTAGAAATGTTTAATTTCCTAAATTTTCCTCTATTGTTGATTTCTAATTTAATTATATTATGATAGAGAACATGTTTTGTATAATTTCAATCCTCATAACCTTATTGAGACTTGTTCTGTGGTCTCTCTTGAAAAATGTTTCATGTGTGTTCAAAAAGAATGTGAATTCTGCTGTTCTTGGGCAGAGTGTTCTATAGATATTAAATACTTCAAGTTCTTTGATAATGCTGTGTAAATCCTACTGTTGTGAACACCCTCAAACCCAGGGCCACTTTAAGGATATCCCTAATCCCATATTTCTATCTCTAGACACAAATTATTGAAATTTCTGATTTCAGTCCATTAAATCCAGATGTGGCATGGACCTGCCACCCAAACTTTGGTTTGGAGATTGAGTCTGATGATGCCATAATACACCAAGAGAGTAGGAAAAGGTTTATTACTCACCAAATGAAGTTTTCTGGAGAGATCAGGAAAGGTTCTCACACTGGTCCCACTACCCCGCCACCCCTCAACCCATCACCAAAAAAACTGCTTAAGAGAGCAAGCAAAGGAGACTGAGTTGGGGTTTTATGGTGTGATTAAAAGATGGGGATGCAGTGAGGGTTCCCAAGTGTGTAGGCTGGAGTTTGCACGGTATGTATTCCCCAGTTATTGTTATTGAATTGTGTTTTTCTTTTCAATTCTTTAGTTTTTATTTCATGCATTTTGGGCCTGTGTTATAAGGTACACATATAAGTGCTATATTTTCCTTGTGTATTGACTCTTATATTATTATGAAATATCCCTCTTTGTCTGTAGTACTATTTGTTGTTGTTGTTGTTGTTAGACACAAGGTCTCGCTGTTGCCCAGGCTGGAGTGCAGTGGCATGTCATAGCTCACTGTAACCTCAAACTCCTGGGCCTGAGTGATCCTCCTGCCTCAGCCTCATGAGTAGCTAGGACTATGGGTACTTGCCATGATGCCCAGCTTATTTCTTGTCTCATAGTCTATTTTTGTGATGTTATTATGGCCACTCTAGCTCTCTTTTGGTCACTGCTTGCAGGGCATATATTTTTTCTTTTCTTTCTTTCTTTTTTTTTTTTAGATGGAGTCTCACTCTGTTGCCCAGGCTGGAGTGCAGTGGTGTGATCTTGGCTCACTACAACCTCCGTCTCCTGGGTTCAAGCGATTCTCCTGCCTTAGCCTCCTAAGTAGCTGGGATTACAGGCATGCACCACCATGCCCAGCTACTTTTTATATTTATATAGAGACAAGGTTTCTCCATGTTGGCCATGCAGGTCTCAAACTCCTGAACTCAGGTGATCCACACACCTCAGCCTCCCAAAGTGCTAGGATTACCGGCGCGAGCCACTGTGCCTGGCCAGCATATCTGTTTTCTATCGTCTATATTTTAACTTATCTGTGTCTTTGAATCTAAGATGTGTCTTTTATACAGAGCATGTAGTTGAATTGTGCTTTTTTAAAAATAAAATCTTATCATCTCTTCCTTTTGATTGGGATAATTAGACCATTCACTTTTAATGTAATTGTTGATAGGTTGGATTTATATTTGTCATTTCATATTTTTTTCTATATCTCCCACCTTTTTATCCTGTTTTTCTTTACTTTCTCATTTTGTATTAAATATTTTTGTATACCATTTAACACCTATATATTTCTTAGTTATTTTCTTGTTGGTAGCTCTAGGATTACAATATGCATGTTAACTCTCCACTATGTACTTCATAATACTAACCCCACTCTAGTAAAATATAGAAACTTTGCTTCTATATAGCCCCATTCCTTCTTTTACTCCTTTGTGCTGTTATGTATGTATATGTATGTATATATATATATACATACATACACATACATACATACTTATATATGTATATACACATATAATGTATATACACATATATACATTATATATATACACACACATATAATCAGGTTATAAACCTAATAATATAATGTTAATATTATTGTTTTATGAAATCTTTTATCTTTTTAAGAAGGTAAGAGAATGAAACAAAAATATATAGCGTGAGTGCCATATGGTGCATATTTTCTTATAGCATTTACAGGTTAATATAAGACTCTCTTAAATTAACTTATGTATTTCCTATTTCTGGTGGTTTTCATTTCTTCCTGTGGATTCAAATTACAACCTGGTGTCAATTCCTTTTGGCCCAAAGGACTGTTTATAGTATCTTGTAAAGCAGATCTTCTAGCCACAAATTCTCTCAGCCTATTTATTATTTATCTAGGAATAGCTTTATTTAGCTTTTGTTTATGAAGGACAGTTTTGCTTAATATAGAATACTTTAATAGTTTTTTTCTCATTTTTTGTTTTGTTTTGTTTTGTTTTGTTTTTTTGAGATGGAGTCTCACTCCATTGCCCAGGCTGGAGTGCAGTGGCATGATCTTGGCTCACTGCAACCTCTGCCTCCTGGGTTCAAGTCATTCTCCTGCCTCAGCCTCCTGAGTAGCTGGGATTACAGGCATGAGCCACCATGCCCGGCTAATTTTTGTATTTTTAGTGGAGACGGGGTTTCACTGTGTTGATCAGGCTGGTGTCGAACTCCTGACCTTGTGATCCGCTGGCCTTGGCCTCCTATAGTGCTGGGATTATAGGTGTGAGCCACCGTGCCCGGCCTTTTTTTCCCAGTATTTTTAATATGTCCTTTTGGTCTTCATTATTTTAGATGAAAATCAGGAATTAAAAGTATTGTACTTTCCTGTACAAAGTGAATCATTTTTTTCTTTCTGCTTTTAAGATTTTCTTTGTCTTTGAACACTTTGACTATGATATGTTTAGATGTGGATCTTTTTGTATTTATCCTACTTGAAGTTTGTTGTGCCTCTGTGCTGTCTTAATTTTTTTTCTCGAAGTTGGAGTTTTCTACCCTTATTGCTTTTTTATCATCTTTGCAGATTTATTTCTGTGCACATATACATATACAAATATTTTTACAAGAATAGGGTCATACCATGAATACCACATATAATGGTATCTCGATTGTCAATATAGGTGTGTATAATTAAGACTGTGTAGACTTCCACTGTGGATGTACCAAAATGTATTTAATTCCCTGTCACTGGACACTTTTGTTTCACTAATATGTAGACACTGTGTAAGCAATGTCTCAACATCTCTGCACCTCTATTTTTGGTATAAGTATTTCCTTAGGATGAAGTCCCAGAAATGGAATTGCAAGGTATAAAAGATTATTTACGTTTTTTAAGGCTCTAAGATGCCTTTACAGTGTATCTGTTACATCCTGCTTCCACACAAATTATTCTGTACAGCCAGTACCCAAGCTGCAGCTCTCAGCCCAGGTGAAGACAGCCAGGATGCCCCAGTCAATGCTCTTGCCCAGTCTGTCAGCCTTCAGGTAGTTTAGGAGCTGAGGCATAACCTGGAATTCAAACATTCTCTTGGCATCACAAAGGATATTCTCTGGAATATCCTTTTCTTGAGGAATATTTTCACCAGGAATCCAGATGGAGGCAATACCTCTGCCATATCTGAGAATCTGTTCTGGTTCAAGGGCTATCTGAGTTTTGAACTTCTGAAAAATTTTATCTTCCCTGGATTCATGTTTTGCCATGGAATCCAGTTCTTCAAGTGCGTCACCCATGCTCCCTATAATCTCTGAGTAATGTTCCTTTTCCACAACCTCAGATGTAATCTTCATCTTCTGTTTCTACTACAACTGCAAATTCTGGAAAAAGGAAGTCGTGGTCTGGAATTATATGGTCCAAATGATCTGGTTGTGTACAAGCCTGCTTATGTGCCAATCTCCGGTCTAGGGTCTGATGCTCCCTGCTGCAGTAATACGCTTTGTGGCACCTGGAGCACGTTTTGGGGCCTAAACAGCCACAAACCCTGCAGAAATGAGCACCAGACTTAAGTTAGAGACACACTGATTGTCCTGTTTCTGGGGGAGGATTCTCAGAAGGTGGCTCATATGAGTAAAAATCATTTTTCCTGGGTAGCTGATTGGTAAAAACTCGCAGGCCAGCACAGCACGGCGGCTCTCAGCAGCAGAAGAGGAAGATTCCGGGGTGGAAGGCTTCGGCACGGCCGGGCAGCAGCGCGTGCACATGCAGCAGGAAGGAGAGCGGGTGGCAGCACAGAGCGCAGGCCAGGGTCTGGGACCTGGCAGCCCGGCCGCGCCCAGCCACGCCGCCGCCCGCCCCTCTACCATTAGTTCTTCAAATTTTTTCTTCCTTTTTCTTCTCTCCTCTCATTCTGGGACTACCATTGCATGCGTGTTGATATACACTTGATGTTGTCCCAAAAGTCTTTAAGGCTCTATTCATTTTTCTTCAATTTTTATCTTCAAGTTCACTGATTCATTCTTTTGCCATCTTGAATCTTCTGTTAAAGTCCTCTAGGTGAATTTCTCATTTCAGTTATTATGTCTTCAACTCCAGAAATTCTCTTTGGTTCTTTTCAATAATTCCTGTCTGTTTATTGAGATTGTCTATTTGTTGATTCAATGTTTCCATACTTTCCTTTAATTTTTTAAATGTGATTTTTTTTTTGGCCCTTTGAACATATTTAAATAGCTGCTTTGATGTCTGTCTGATAAATCAAATGCCTAGAATCACTCAGAGGGAGTTTCTATCATTTCCCCTTTTTCTTTAGCATGAGTCATACTTTCTTTGCATGTCTCATTTTTGTTGGTGGTGTTTTTGAAAACTGAAGATTCTAGTTATATATTGTAGCAACTCTGGATTCTGTATTTCCCCCCCTGAAGGTTTGTTCTTTTTAAAATTTGTTCATTGTTTAGTAACCTACCTGAGTTAAATCTATCTCCCCAGTGATATGGAGCTGCTGATATCTCTGCCCGGATTTTTTTTAAATTCTTGTTTTCCTTTTTAAGACTGACTTCCTAAGGCTCATCCCTGTGTCTGTGTAGCCCACTAGTCAGCTAATGATAGGACAGAGGTTGTGCTGAAGTGCCTCAAGCAAGTAAGGATTCTGTCTTGTGCTGAAATCTGTGTGTGGGTAAGGGAATAGATTCAAAGTTTAGGCCACTGTTAAGTTGATTCCAGCATTTTAATTTCAGCTAGGCCCTTCTGAGTCTCCTGTGCACATGTGTCCAGCCTCAGGGTCAGCCAGGATTGTGTATATAGTTTGTACTCTCTTTGGTCTCTGCTGCTCATATGTGCACCCTCAGCCAGGAATATGCTTGCCTTAACCGTGACTGTAATCTCAGACAAGAAGAGCCATTGGCCCTCCCTCCTCACTTGATGCCAGGATAATCACTTTCACTAGTGCTGCTGGATATGGGTACCTATTGCTCCAAATTGAGTAAGTTTAGCTGTCTGTCCTCATGGACCTGCCATATCCTGACAGAATCTCAGCACCAACTAAGCTGGGAAGAAGGTGGAAGCTAGGATCAGCCCCAGGTAAAGACACCACACTTCCACTGTTCTTACCCAAAGTTCAATAGTTTTTCAAACATAAATGCTTCTGGAATTGTTGTGTGCCATTAGTTGATTTCAAGAGGAGTGAAAGGGTTGTTTTATCAATTTTGTCCAGCTTTATGGGTATTTTTTGGGGAAAATATTTGCTAGTCTCCTTACTAGACCATAGCCAGAAGTTTGAAATTTCAGGCTATAATTTTATACCCAGGTTAACTAACCCTGGTCATGTGTTCTTACTATGCCGTGTGGCCTCCCTTATGTTGCTTTAGCATCTGACAATTTACAAAGTTTTTTTCACAAGTATTACCTAGTACCCGGGACAACTCCATAACATTTTTGTTTCTGTTTTTGTTTTTTCTAGTTTTAGAGCTGAAGCAATTGAAGTATAAGAGATACTGGAGATAAATATTTACAAAGAGAAAACTTGAGTTTGGAGAGAAGGACATTAACCAAGAATGTAAAACGAATCAACGACTGTGCCAGAATAGGAACCTGGGTCTTCTGTTTCCCAGCTGAGGGTCTTTGTGCATCACCCACTTGCTTTCTTTTGGAAGAGGACTGGGGATAAAAATACTCCTCATCCCTCCTCCACCACACCTCCATCATGGCCTTACTGGTATGAGGAAAAAGCCCAAGTCAAAGGGCAACAGACCATTGGCACTCCCTGCCCCTAGAGGGTGCTGCTCTTTCTATAACATGAACCCAGGTTGCCTAGAAAGGTGATTTAAATGTGAAAGCATTTTTTATTATGGCAATTGCATACATTCTTTCAATCGAATTCTAGCTGGATTAACCTGTCTTTAGTATATGGCTATTAATAATTTATATTATTATCTTTGATTATATAATTTTGTTTAAAGTGTCCATTAACATTGCTTTTTCTCAGGGACTTTCCCTCAACTCCTGGGTTTTAGTTGTAGTTTGTAGCAGCCTATTGAGGCATTCATGAGTGAGGATTTAATCAGGCAATTTTTGCAAAAATGAAGATCAGTTTTCAATGAAAGGAGATGACAAAATATTATAGTATTAAAATAAGTAGATATCTGTGTATCGTAGTTACAAAATGAAAAATAAAAATCCTTCCAAACTGCTCTGAAATTCCTCCTGCTTCATAAATATGGGCTTTCTGATTCTTCTGGGGGGCAGATTTCTTTGTTTTGCTGCGATTTTTTTTTTTTGATGGGGAAACTTATTCTTTTTGTTTAAGTACAAATGTCAAGTTCAAAATGGAATGTGTGGTGGACATTCTCTGGTTGCCCCCTAGACTCTCTGCCCTTCTCTGCCTTACTCTGTGCCCAAAGAGGTGACCTCTAAGGACTGTAACAATTAGCTCCTCTGCCCTTTGGCTTCTGGATGATTTGACCAATGAAGGTACCAGCAGGAAAACAGCATAGGAGGAGAGAGAGGTCGGTGGATTTGCTCCCCTAGCTCTCTTGCTGCTAGCTATGGTTTGGCAGTGCCCTGATGCCTCCCCTAAAGACACAGGTCCTGTTGGGGGCCTTCTCCTACAGCTACAGGTCTCATCAGGTCCAGGTAAGTGCTCTTTCCCTCTACCTGTTCTGGCCCAGGGGTGGAAATGGCTTTGCACTGTTGCTAGTCCCTGGTGCTTGATCGGCCTCTGTTGCTTTGCCCTAGTCCTGCTCTCAGGTCTGTAAATAAACACTTGATGAATTTGCATGCCTTTCATCCCGTTTGAGTGCTGGGAATTGCTAGACTCAGCCTGATACAGCAGCTAGCATTTGGAGAAAAAAAAAAAGAAGAGGGCCCATGAGGGTGTCCTGAGACCAGCTTTGGTCTTAGCTCAGGCACTATTTTGCCATATGACCTTGAGTAAGTCCTTTCTTCTCTCTGACTTTCAAACGGCTCATCTGTAAAAAGAGCAGCTGGGCCAGGCGCAGTGGCTCATGCCTATAATCCCAGCATTCTGAGAGGCCGAGGTGGGCAGATCACCTGAGCTCAGGAGTTTGAGACCAACCAGTTTGAGGTCAACATGGTAAAACCCCATCTCTACTAAAACTACAAAAATTAGCTGGGTGTGGAGACACATACTTGTAGTCCCAGCTACTCGGGAGGCTGAGGCAGGAGAATCACTTGAACCCGGGAGGTGGAGGTTGCTGTGAGCTGAGATCTTGCCACTGCACTCCAGCCTGGGTGACAGAGTAAGACTCCATCTAAAAAAAAAAAAAAAAAAGAAAAAGCAGTTGGACAAAACCAGAGGCCTTTGCACAGTTTTTTACTCATGTGCCACCAAACGCATTCTGAAAAAATACATAATCAAATAATTTTTAAATTTTTCATCATGGTTTTAAATAGTTGTAAAGGGTGTAACATCCTGTGTATTGTAAATATTAATGTTTAAAATTAAACTGCTAACATCACTCCTTTAAACATATCCAATGGAATTTAAATATCGCAGTAATTTTATACCCACCATCATCCATTGAAAAATTGATGAACAAACTCTCCTTTAACAGTTAGAAATTTTACAATGTTCCTCTTTCTCCTTTAAATCATTATTTCCATTCTAATTCCCCCATAGAATTTTATAGGAATGTCATATATTTTTTCTGCTGGTAAGTCTCATATGGATCATCATGTCATAATATCTAAATCAAAAATATGTTTGTAGGCAAAATTTTCAGAATTTTTATATTTCCTGGGATAAATACAACTGATTAAAATTTAGATAATTGTTAAACAGAAAATGTAAAATTAATGGGAATTCATCTCTCACTGAGATGACTGGGGAAGGGTCCAGGGAGTCTTGATTAAAAGAACGTTTACTTTCCAACATTTGCCCTCAGCCCTCTGTTTGGTGCTCTCTCTCCCGCTACCCCCAACTCAGGTTTTTTTCCTCTCCAGGCAATGTCTCGCGGTAAGGTTTGGGATAGATAAGACATACACCTTTACTGTATCAAAGGGGAGAAGGGTAGCTAAGAAAGGGAAGGTGAGAAATGAAATCCAGGTTCACATCTTCACATGGGAGTTCTCAGGCAGGTCAGTTTTTTTGTTTGTTTGTTTTTGTTTTGTGTGTGTGTGTGTGTGTGTGTGTGTGTATGTATGTTTTGAGACAGAGTCTTGCTCTGTCACCCAGGCTGAAGTGCAATGGCACGATCTTGGTTCACTGCAACCTCTGCCTCCTGGGTTCTAGCAATTCTCCTGCCTCAGCCTCCTGAGTAGCTGGGATTACAGGCATGTGGCACCACACCCTGCTATTTTTTTTTCCTTTTTTTTTTTTTTTTTTTTTGTACTTTAAGTTCTGGGATAAATGTGCAGAACGTGGAGGTTTGTTACATAAGTATACATGTGCCGTGGTGGTTTGCTGCACCTATTAACCCATCATCCAGGTTTTAAGCCCCACATGCATTAGGTATTTGTCCTAATGCTACCCGTCCCCTATGCCCCCACCCCCTGACAGGTCCCACTGTGTGGTGTTCCCCTCCCTGTGTCCATGTATTCTCATTGTTCAACTCCCTCTTATGAGTGAGAACATGCGGTGTTTGGTTTTCTCTTCTTGTGTTACTTTGCTGAGAATGATGGCTTCCAGCTTCATCCATGTCCCTGCAAAGGACATGAACTCATTGTTTTTTATGGCTGCGTAGTATTCCATGGTGTATACGTGCCACATTTTCTTTATCCAGTCTATCATCGATGGGTATTTGGGTTGGTTCCAAGTCCTTGCTATTGTAAATAGTGCTGCAATAAACATACGTGTGCATATGTCTTTATAGTGGAATGATTTATAATCCTTTGGGTGTATAACCCAGTAATGGGATTGCTGGGTCAAATGGTATTTCTGGTTCTAAATCCTTGAGGAATCACCACACTGTCTTCCACAATGGTTGAATTAATTTACAGTCCCACCAACAGTGTAAAAGCATTCTTATTTCTCCACAGCCTCTCCAGCATCTGTTGTTTCCCGACTTTTTAATAATTGCCATTCTAACTGGTGTGAGATCACACCCAGCTAATTTTTGTATTTTTAGTAGAGACAGGGTTTCACAATGTTGGCCAGGCTGGTCTCGAACTCTTAAGCTCAGGTGATCTGCCTGCCTCGCCATCCAAAGTGTGGGATTATAGGCATGAGCCACCTGCGCCTGGCCTCAGGCAGATAAGTTTTAGGAAATTGTACACATGGAAACTGAGAATCTAGAAATGGAGTTATCTTAAAACTGTGTGTGGTGACTCTACCTTGGAAATTGTAATGCCTGTGGATGAGCCCCCTAATTTGAAGGCCACTGGGCTTGGTGGTGTCTGAAGGGCACCCCTGAATGGGTAGCTTCACAGAGTCACGTCTCAGAGGGCCAGTTCTGGAGTTAGACTGATGCCCTGTATGACTTGGTCAACTTCCTTCACAGAAGCTTTGTGCCTCAGTTTCCAGTTCTGGAGTTAGACTGATGTGCTGTATGACTTGGGTAACTTCCTTCACTGAAGCTTCGTGCCTCTGTTTCCTTATGTGTAAGATGGGGATGTATACAGCTCTACCTTATAGGGGATTCTTTAGGAGTTAAGTGAGATATTGTTTATGAAGCACCCGGTATATGGCAAATGCTCAGAACAGATTCAAAGGATTCAAAAGATTCCTCCCAACTCTGACACACTCTGGGAAGGGGCCCAGGGAAGCCTGAATCACCTGTTCCTCCATCGAAGTCGTATTTTAAGGCAATGAGCTGCCGTTATAAACATCTTGGTGTCCCTGTAATGAAAAGCAGAGTACTCCAGGATCTTTGGCTCATATTTTTTATTTGGCGTTTTGTTTTTGGTTTTGGTAAATTTTAGTGTCTACTGAGGCTTTTCTGATTTTTCAACATTTATCCACAGGTCTTGACCTTTACCATCTCAGGGAGGTAGATATTTCCAGTGATTCATGCAGTAGAAGCAATGGGCCATGGATCTCTAAGTCTGGAGACCAGCTTGGCTGTCTTAACAGGGCTCCCCCATTTCTCAGAGAAAGAATTATAACCAGGCTATATGTGCAGGCTGTGTGAGCCCAGAAAATGACAGTTACTGCTTTCCAGGAATGGGAATAAACAGATATTCACTGTACTCTCCTGGAAAAACTGAGATTGCCTAGGGGCCAATTTTGAATCAGGCAATCCAATATTTGAGCTTTTTGCCGGAGAAACAAAATGAGACATTGCTATGCTAAGAAGTTGCTAACTGAGTCAGTTTTGCTGGCGGCCTGCTCTGACGTGACTTCTGTGCTGACATTATTGCTCAGACACCAGGCCCACACAATGGCTACCCTGCTGACTGCCACTTTGCCACCAGAATGTGGGGCCTCCCTAGCACATCAGCAGGCTGAGTTCTGAATTCTCCGTTTCATTTCCTACTGATATAGCGGAATGCTGCTATTCTCCTTTTATAAAGAAACCATTGGTTTATATTGCCCCTTATTTGGGTTTCTTCATTACCATCTCTCAGAGCACAGTTTTAATTTATAGAATCTTGGCAGCTTTATCTAAATGATTTCTTATTTTGAAATTTAATTTCATTGTGATATTTTTGAGAAGAATGAAAATCGGTGATGAGTGTGGTAGACTGAGTGCATTCATGGTGCCAGTTCTGTATCCCTTCCTGTATTCATGCCTGATACTGTGTAATTGTGCATATTCTACCAGTCTGACTCAGGGTCAGCTATGGGACTTGTCTTTACCAATGGGATGCTAGCAAATGTGATTTAAACAGAGACTTGAAAAGTATCTGCACAATTGAGCTTGTCTGCTTTTGTTCCTCTGCCATTACCAAGTATGGGTGCCTGTGCTAGCCTGCTGGAGGATGAGAGACACGTGGACCAGAATCAAGTGGCCCTACTTGTCCCAGTCAACCTAGGTTAGCTAAGAGCCAGCTAAGCCCAGATATGTAAGCAAGCCCTGCTAAGACAGAAAGAACCTTTCAACAGATCTGTGGACTTGTGAACCAAATTCTTGCTCATTATTTGAAGCCACTGAGTTTTGGGTTTGTTTGTTATACAGCATTGTTGTGATAATAGATAGTGGCTTAGAATACGCAGTGGCAGACCTGCCCTTCCGGAGCAGAATCCAAGGGAACACAGCCCATGCACAACACCTCCCAGGGACTCTGGAAACAGTGATAAACAGAGAAGGAGAGGACCTTACTAAGGAGACTCAAACACTTCCACCGTGTAGGTAGGGGACCCACGTCAGTGAGATTCAGCAGAATAAAGTAAATATAAGTACAGGCTCCAGAGTTGGGCTCCTGGGTCCAAAACCCAGATTCATTTATGAGCTTCATGTTCTTGAACAAGTTACTTTACCTTTTTGTGTCTCCATTTCCTCCCTTGTAAAACAGATAGATACGTCATAAGGTTGTTAGGAGGATTAGATTTAAAATTTTTTTCAATTCATTTTTAATAACATGTATATATATTTATGGTATACAGCATGATGTTTTGAAATGATGTGGTGTGGCTAAATTGATCTATTTAACATATGCATTATCTCACATGCTTTTTTTGTGTTAAGAATACTTAAAATCTACTCTCTTGGTTATTTTCTTACCACATTTTCTTTATCCATTCATTTGTTGATGGACAGTTAGGTTGATTCCATATCTTGGTTATTACGGATTATGCAGCAGTGAACATGGAAGTCCAGATACCTCTTTGACATACTAATTTCATTTCTTTTGGATCTATATCGAGTTGTGGGATTGCTAGATCATATGATAGTTCTATTATTAATTTTTTGAGAAATCTCCATACTGTTTTCCATAATGGCTGTACTAATTTACATTCCCACCAACAGTGTACCGGGGTTTCTTTTTCTCCACATTCTCACCAACACTTATCTTTCATTTTTGTTTTTATAGTAGCCATTCTAATAAGTGTGAGGTGATATCTCATTCTGGTTTTAAGTTGCGTTTCCCTGATGATTAGTGATGTCGAGTATTTTTTCATGGACTTGTTGCCCATTTGTAGGTCTTCTTTTGAGAAATGTCTAGGTCCTTTGCTCTTTTTTTTTCTTTTGAGACAGAGTCTTGCTCTGGCGCCCAGGCTGGAGTGCAGTGGGATGATCTCGGCTCATTGCAACCTCCACCTCCCAGGTTCAAGTGATTCTTCTGTCTCAGCCTGCCAAGTAGCTGGGACTACAGGCACCTGCCACCACACCTGGCTAATTTTTTGTATTTTTAGTAGAGACGGGTTTTCACTATGTTGGCCAGGATGGTCTCGATCTCCTGACCTCGTGATCTGCCCACCTCAGCCTCCCAAAGTGCTGGGATTACAGGTGTGAGCCACTGTGCCCAGCCCCTTTGCTCATTTTTTAATAGGGTTATTTATTTTATAGCCATTGAGTTATTTGAGTTCCTTACATATCTGGGGTATTAACCCCTCATTGGATGTTTGGTTTGTAAATATTTTCTCCTATTTTTTAGGTTATCATCATTCTGATGATTATTTCCTTTGCTGTGCAGGAACTTTTTAGTTTGATGTCATCCCATTTGTCTATTTTTGCTTTTGTTGACTATGCTTTTGGTTTCATATCCCCAAAAAATTATTATCCAGACCAATGTCATGGAATGTTTCTCATTTTCTTCTAGCAGTCTTACAGTTTCAGATCTACTTTTAAATGTTTAATCTATTTTGAGTTGATTTTTGCATACGATGTGAGATAATGGTCTCATGTCCTTATGTATGTGGATATCCATTTTCCCGACACCATTTGTTGAAGAGACTGTCCTTTCCCCATTGTGTGTTCTTGGCATCTTGGTCAAACATCAGTGATCTTAATGCACTTGGAATGGCTCAGTGCAAGCCCTAGGTAAGTGTTTGTTAAATAAATAAATAAAGTGTGACCTCATTTATACCCACAGGCTGATCAAGACTGGGGGACGTCTGGATTACATTTGTCTTTTGGTAGGAAGGATATATTTGCATCATGGAGGGGCTGTTTCTCATTTCATGTAGTCAAACATTGACTTCTGAAGAACTGAATGCATAGTCAATAGCTCTCAAAAATCTGGGGAAAGACAATGTTTTCCTTTTGAAAACTCACGCTATTGTATCAATATCCTGGGCTCAGTTAATTCATCTTAATATGTTTGGGGGCAGTGCTCAATGTGAGATTTCAGGAAAGGCAGGGGGAATAATATTATCCATTCTTTAAGAGGCAGGGAAGGGTACACTACATTTCAGAAAGATATCCATTCCAAATTATTGAAATAAAAGTTTTGATGCTTAGAGAGGTAATCCTCAACTCCTTGAAAAAACTCAGCTAAAAATATTTCTTTGAAGAATCTCCAAAGCCATGACTGTATTGCATTATTATTATTATTATTATTTTGAGACAGAGTCTCGCTCTGTTGCCAAGGCTGGAGGGCAGTGATCTCGGCTCACTGCAACCTCCACTTCCTGGGTTCATGTGATTCTCCTGCCTCAGCCTCCCAAGTAGCCGGGATTACAGGCACATGCCACCACACCCAGCTAATTTTTGTATTTTTGGTACAGACGGAGTTTCACCATGTTGGCCAGACTGGTCTCCAACTCCTGACCTCAGGTGATTCACTCACCTTGGCCTCCCAAAGTATTGGGATTACAGGCATCAGCCACCGTGCCAGACTCCGTTATTTTTAAAAGTAACAGATGCAAGTCAAAATCTCATTGTCCTGCTATGGTAGGGAAGGCACAAGGTGTGTGTGTGTGTGTACATGTGTGTGCAGAGAGCTCCTTTCTCCTGAGTAAGAGTCTCTGCTGTCCCAGAGAGAAAAATGAGATTGTGCGATTTGAACAAGAGCTTAACCTCCATCCTCCTGCTGAGTTCTCTGACCACGCTTTTCTCCCTCCATCCCTCCCCTCCTTCTCCCCAATAGACATAGGTCCTTAACCAGAGCCTTTTGGGAACAGGTAGAAGGTAGAGAGATTTGAACTGAGTAAAACTGGAAGAATGTAACCATCCCCATGTACCCAGATAATGGAAAGAGGAGTAGCCATTGTCTAGAACTCGATTAAATCCTTATAAGCAATAACATGAAATCTTTAATAGGAGCTCTAAATTGCTAAGAAATTTACTGTTGGTGGGCAACCAGGGGCAAGACTACACCCCTGGCACAAGAGTTGACAAAAGGTCCATGGAAATTGCCTGGACGCTCTTAAGGAACACGAAAGACCTGAAGACCCAGCTGTGATGTTAGCTACTAGGGGGTTACTTATGTCATGGATCATGAAAAGGTCATATTTAATGTACAGTTTTAAATTGAGACGGCACTTTGGGAGGCCGAGGTGAGCAGATCATCTGAGGTCAGGAGTTCGAGACCAGCCTGGCCAACATGGTGAAACCCTGTCTGTACTAAAAATACCAAAAAAAAAAAAAAAAAAATTATCTGGGACTGGTGGCGGGCGCCTGTAATCCCAGCTATTTGGGAGACTGACGAAGGAGAATCACTTGAACCTGGGAGGCAGAGGTTGCAGTGAGTGGAGACTGCGCCATTGCACTCCAGACTGGGCAACAAGAGTGAAACGCCGTCTCATACAAAACAAAAAAAAAGAGACTCTCTGGTTCATTCTTTATAGCTGTCTTAAAAACTACCCCAAAATATAGTGGCTTTAAATAATAACCATTTTATTATGCTTCGGAATTCTTGGCCAGGAATTTGGACAGGGTGTGGAGAAGCTGACTTGTCTCTGCTCCACAATGTTTGGGACCAGGGGACTTAATGGCTGGGAGGTGAGTCAAAAGCTGAGGACTAGAATGATCTGGAATCTCTTCACTCACTGAGTGCCTGAGCAGGGAGGACTCAAAGACTAAGACTGTGAATTAGTTCTCTAATTAGTAGCAAATTATCACACACGATGGTTTAGAACAATACACATTTATTATTCCACAATTTGGATGGGGAGGACTCTGCTCATGAGGTTGCAATCAAGGGCTAGTGTTTCATTGCAGGCTCAACAGAAGGATATGCTTCTAAGCTCACTTACATAGTTGTTGGCAGGATGCAGTTCCTTTTGGGTTGCTGGACTGAGGGTTAAGGTTCCTAGTTGCCTGTTGGGCAGAGGCTGTCCTCAGTTCCTTGACATGTGGAACTCCCATGCACGGCCACTTGTTTCATCAAAAGTGGCAAGACAGAGTCCACTAGGCAGATGGGAGGTATAATCTCATGTAACATAGTCACAAAAGGGGCATCCCCTCACCTTAACAGTATTCCATTGATTAGAAGCAAGTTACAGTCTCACCCTCACTAAGAGGAGAGGATTATGCAAGGGTGAATACCAGGAGATGAGTGTAAGAGGAGGGGGGCATCTTAGAGTCCTTCTGCCACAGATGCCCACCAGAGTGGCTACACGTGGCCTCTCAACATGGCTTAGCTTCTTCACAACATGGCAGCCTCAGGGAAGTTGGATTCTTACAGAACAGCTCAGGGATCCAAGTATGAGCAATCTAATGAAAAAAGTGGAAGCAACATTGTCTTTTCCTAGACTTCTACTGTCTAGGAAGTTACTCCTTATCACTTCCACAGTGGTCTATGGGTTGAAGCAGTTGCAGGTCCATCCAAATGCAAGTGGAGGAGAATTAGATTGCAGCCCTTGAGGAAGAGAGACGAGGTTACATCGTAGGAGCACGTGGGATGGCTAATGTTGTCCCAGCTATCTTTGTTCTCTGCCAGGCAGCTTTATGTGGACAATAAAGGGATGACACAATAAAAGGAAGTATGACTTGCTAAGGTTGACTATATAAATGATTACTCAAGCAATGACACTATGGATAGTGAAAGGGGTGCTATTAGTAAATACACTGAGACAAAGGCATAAATCAGAACTGGCCAGGGCAAACTAGGATGCCTGGTTAGCCTAGACCTGCCAATATTCTCTCTGTTCCCACAGGCTGTGTGGAAGTAGTGTCACTTTATCAGGTGAACTTAGCTTGGGAATCCCAAGTGTTATCCAGCAGGGATAAGCACAGTGGTTCTTCACAACAGTGGGGCTAAGAGCACTGTGGAGAAGCCCATTATGAGAAGGAACATGCAGTCAGGAAGGTGACTGAAGAGGAATGCAAGACAAATACTTTTTCAGTTACAAGCGACAGAGTCTTTCCTTAAATTATTTTAACAGAAGCAAAATAAAATAAAGCAAGCAAAAAGAATATGGATTGACTCACATAACTAAAAAGTTCAAAGGAACTACAGTTTCAGTTCTGGCTGGATCTAGGGGTTCTAACCATGTCATTGGGACTGTGTCTTCCCATAGCTGGGCTCTGCTTTCCTCTATGTCAGCTGAATTCAGGCAAGCTCTTTCCACACGGCACCCTTTGGCTCCCCTAAACTTAAACTATATCCTCACAGTCATCTCAAAGGAAAAGAAAACTTTCCTTTCAAACTCTTAAATCTGGATCTCATTGGCTTGGCCTGTCATATGACCATCTTGCCAAGGGGACGGCATATATGAATGGCCAGGCCTGGGTCATTTGCTGATGGCACTCAGGGGTAGAGCAAGTCCACCCAGAACACATAGACTGAGCATGAGAGAAGGCTTTTTCTCCAAGAAAAATTGAGACACTGTCACCAGAATGGGGGGAATGGAGAACAGATGCCCTCTATAGCCCTCTTTCCCAATAAGCTAAAAAAGAGGGTAACCTTCAAGGAGGAAGAGAGAAATCCACCTTTAGATAATAACTGCCCAGATGCTAGACCTGGCCAATTCTGGCATTTACTTCTCATGCCAGCACTAGGAAGTCAGTAAAATTAGTTGTCTCATCACCCTTTGACAGGTGCAGAAAATGCAGCATATTGGCGGAGGAAGAGGGTAGATGTATCAGTTATCTATTGCCACAATAACGCTGTGTAACAAACCACCTCCAAAACTCAGTTACAAAAAACAATAAGCATTTACTTAGCTCTTGAGTTTGTGGGTTGGAGGTTTAATCTGGATAGTTCTTCTAGTCTCCTTTGAGCTCTCGCACTCTCTGGGGGTAGCTGGCTCTTGGCGGGGGGATCACACATGTGGTGATCAGCTAGAATAACTCCGTTTCACTTTTCTCTCCTATTCTTCCAGAAGACTAGCTTGGGTATACAGTTGTCCCTGGGTATTCATGAAGAATTGGTTCCAGGACCTCCACAGAAAACAAAATCTACAGATGCTCAAGGCCCTTATATAAAATGTTGTCATATTTGCCTATAACCTATGCACATCCTCCTGTAAATTTTAAATCGTTTCCAGATTACTTACAATACCTAACACAATGTAATGCTATGTAAATAGTTGTTATTCTGCATTGTTTAGGGAATAATGACAAGAAAAAAATCTGTACGTGCCCAGTACAGATACAACCATCATAGGCCTAACTATATTTTCAATCCATGGTTGGCTGAATCTACAAATGTGGAACCCATGGATATGAGGGCCAACTGTATTCTCACGGTGAAGGCATAAGTGCAAGAGCAGGTGCAAATTCAGTTGCACAAGCACTTTTATTTTTATTTAGTTATTTTTTTGAGATGGAGTCTCATGCTGTCGCCCAGGCTGGAGTGCAGTGGTGTGATCACAGCTCACTGCAGCCTCAAGCTCTCGGGCTAAAGTCATCTTTCCACCTCAGCCTCCTGAGTAGCTGGGACCACAGGTGTGCACCCCTATGCCTGGCTAATTTTTAAATTTTTTGTAGAGACAGGGTCTCACCCTGTTGCCCAGGCTGGTCTTGAACTCCTGGCCTCAAGCAATCCTCTTGCCTTGGTCTCTCAAAGTGTTGAGATTACAAGCGTGAGCCATTGTGCTTGACCTGCACACGCACTTTTAAAGTCTCTTCTTATGTGAAATTTGCTAACATCCCACTGTCCAAAGTCACATGGCCAAACTGGGATTCAAGGAATGGGAAATAGAGTCTATCTTTTTAGTGAGAACTGCAAAGTCACATGACAAAAAGAGCTAGATTTGAGGAGGTGTGCAGAATTGGTGCCTTTAATGCAATCAATTTCCCACAAAACAAAGAGGGTAGGGTGACTTCTTATGACTCTTTAAGGTTACTAAAGATAGATGTATGGATTTTGTTTCTCAACAGAGTTAGCATGAAATTCAGAAAGGACCAATCATCATTCTACCTCTATTAAAGCAGCTTTTTAAAACAGTCTTTCTTTAGCCACTGTAGAAAATGTTATGGTGATTCCTCAAAAAATTGGAAATAGAATGACCATAAGATCCAACAACTTGACTTCTGAGTATGTACCCAAAAGAATTGAAAGCAGAGAACTGAACAAATACTTATACATGAATATTCATAGCAACATTATTCACAATAGGTAAAAGGTAGAAGCAACCCAAGTGTCCATCAATGGATGAATGGATAAATGACATGTGGTATAGCCATACAATGAAATATTATTCAGTCTTAAAAAGGAATGAAATTCTGCCGGGTGCGGTGGCTCACGCCTGTAATCCCAGCACTTTGAGAGGCTGAGGCGGGCGGTTCATGAGGTCAGGAGATCGAGACCATCCTGGCTAACATGGTGAAACCCCGTCTCTATTAAAAATACAAAAAATTAGGTGGGCGTGGTGGCAGGCGCCTGTAGTCCCAGCTACTAGGGAGGCTGAGGCAGGAGAATGGTGTGAACCCAGGAGGCGGAGCTTGCAGTGAGCTGAGATTATGCCACTGCACTCCAGCCTGGGTGACAGAGCGAGACTCCGTCTCAAAAAAAAAAAAAAAAAAAAAAGGAATGAAATTCTGATCTGATACACACTACAACATGAATGAATCTTTAAGATTCATTGTGCTAGTGAAATGAGCCAGATACAAAAGGACAAGTATTGTGTGGTTCCACTTATACGAGAGTGCTTAGAATAGTCAAATTCATAGTGATAGAAAGTAGTACAGTGGTTGCCGGGGGCAGGTAGGAGGAATGGGAAGTTAGTGTTTAATAGGTGTAGCGTTTCCATTTGGGATGATGAAAAATTATGAAGATGAGTAGTGGTGATGGTTACACAACAATGTGAATGCACTTCATATCATTGAACTGTACACTTACAATGTTTAAAATGGTAAATTTTATGTTATATATATACTTGCACAATTTTTTTTATTTTGAGACAGAGTTCCGCTCTTGTTGCCCAGGCTGGACTGCAGTGGCACGATCTCGGCTCACTGCAACCTCTGCCTCCCGGGTACTCCTGCCTCAGCCTCCCTAGTAGCTGGGATGACAGGCGCCTGCCACCACACCCAGCTACTTTTTTGTATTTTTAGTAGAGACGAGGTTTCACCACATTGGCCAGGTGGGTCTGGAACTCCTGACCTTAGGTGATCTGCCCGCCTCGACCTCCCAAAGTGCTGGGATTACAGGTGTGAGCCACCGTGCCCGGCCTCACAATTTTTTTTTAAAGTTCCTTCTCTTGATGTTGCTATTCAAAGTTTTGGTTGCGCCAACAATCAATCAACTAATATTGTTTTGCTGCCTTACCTAATAATTGTAGTGAGCTGTGCTGGCCATAAAGAAATAATTTGCTCAGTCCCTTTTTTCAGTGACCTCACAGTTAAGTTGGGAAAATGGAATGTTAAAATAGAATAGCAAGGCCCAAAGAGTTTAAGAACCAATAATACAAGGCAAGGTGGTAACCATACCAAGTGATGGGCCAGTGACTACCACAGAACCTGAGAGGCAGGGAGCTTTTAAAAATTCAAGTATCCAGATTCTGCCTGGATCAGAATCTTGAGATTGAAGAGAAGCTGGAAAACTTGTACTTTTCAAAAGCTCCCAGGAAATTCAGATGCCTAGCCAGGGTTAGAGAATCCCTCTAAAACTATACACAACAAAATTAATTTTAGGGGTGGAAAACCCGGTTTGAAGAATTACAGCTTACTGGGAACATTGGAAATTGCAAAACTTAAAATAACTTTTACCTGGTAGAAATAAGCAACAGAAAATAAAGCACAAAGACTAACACTGCATCCAGTAAATATTGACTAAACATGGATGGAAGACCCTACATCTGCATGACAAAATTGAGATCATAAAATTTGCCTAGGAAAATTGGACCTCATGGGAATAACAGCTACAAAAGAACATATTCATGTTACGAAGAAAGATCATCAGCAAATTTTGATGTGGACAAGCTACTGATCAATGAATCAAATTTTTTTCCATTGAATATACAATGAAAAGATTCCATTCCAATGAAAATAATTTCAGTGTAGGCTTCTAGCTTTTTCAAACATATTAAATATTTCACTTTCGTTAACTTGTTATTTTGAAATAATTTCAAAATTATAGAACAGTTCCAAGAATAGGACAAAGGCCTTTTGCATACCCCTTGTTCAAATTTGCCAATTCATATTCAGTCACATATAATTGCTTTATCTTATATATATATGTATGCATATAGACATATACATATGTGTATATATTTTTTGAGAGTTGCAGATAATCATGTGCCTTTCCATCAGAAGTGTGTACTTTCTAAGAGTGAGAAGGTGATTTTACACAACCAGAAAATGATGATCAATCCAGAAATTTAACATGAATACCTACTATTCTCTAGTATAGAACTATATTCAAATTTCACCAATTGTCCCCAAAATGCCCTTTATAGTAATTTTTTTCCCACTCTGATCCAGAAGCCAAAAAAAAAAGATGGTTCAAGATCACTTTTTGCATTTAGTTGTCATACTTATCTCTTTAGTCTCCTTTAATTTGAAACAGTTCCTTGGTCTTTCTTTGTCTTTCATAACATTGACATTTTTGCAGAATACAGGCCAGTTGTTCTGTAGAATGTCCCTTGATCTGGATTTGTCTGATGTTTCCTCATGATTAGATTTGGGTTATGCATTTTTGGCAGGAATTCTGTGTAAGCACTGTTGGTTGTCAGTGCATCCCATCAAGAGTCACATGCTGGCAGTTTGTCCAATTACTGGTGAAAGAAACATTCCATTTTACTTTTCTATGCCCCACTCCCCTCATCTGCTAATGGAGATAACTGAGGGACATAGCTGGATGGCTTCATGGCTGAGCTGTCATTCCAGACATGCCCCGCCCACTGGATAGTTTTGCAGATGGAAGCTGTTGAGATCAACATCATCATTAATATCATCATCTTGACAATCTAGGATACCTACTGTGTGCTGGCATTCATTGTTTTTTCTAACCCTCATGTAAAACATGCACGTCTGTGTTATTATCCCCATTTAACAGTTAAGGAAACTGGGGCTCAGAGACAGTGGCGTGATGTGCTCAGGATCACATGGCTGGAAAGGGACTGAGCTGGGATTGGAACCCAGTTGGGTCTGAGTCCAGACAGAGCCTGAGCCCTGTACTATGACACATTGTAATTGCATTCACAAGTGTGTTTCTCAGCAGAAAGGATGGATTATTAAAGCCTCCTTTGGGAGCACCAGATGGCGAAGGAGAAAATAAGGTGGACAAACTCTTGCCATCTTTATTCCTTTTCTTTTTTTCTCATGGCCTGGGCCCATCTCCATTCTGAGATCCAGCTGAATTAAACTGCCATAGTGGGGGGCACTGCCAACTGGATTTGGGGAAGCTGCCTTCAAAGCTGACTTTGCTCCCTTCTCGGCTGTCTAGCCCTGCTCAAATGAGGTGACTCCACCCTCATCCCATCACAGAGCCTGAGTTTCCTTGTACATGTTGAAGTCGATATGGGCTGGAAATGGTAATCATAATTGCCATGCATTGGGTGCATAACATGAATTAAGGCTTTAAATAACCCTGTGGTATTAGGTACCTTATTTTGCCCAATTTTACAGATGAGAAAAACTGAGGCTTTTATAGTGGCTAATGTTACAATCTGCACAGGTCTAAGTGCAGAGACTAGATGAGATCTTCACTAGGATGCCAGGCTTTCTCTAGGCTTCATGGGCTGGCAGGCTCCATGTAACAGGTTTATGAAACATAAGAAGCATTTATTGTTGACTCCTGGGACGGGCTACATAGATTTTTGCCTCAATGCTGATTCCTTATCTGGGCGATCAGTTTGATCTCTTTCTTTCTATTTGCCAGTATCTTGCCCTGGATCTTCTTTCTCTCCGTTTTCCCTCCTGGACTCACCTCCCTGGGGGACTGCCAAGGCCTAAGGTACCTGCTTCTCTGGAGACTTCACCATGACCTGCAAGTTCCCTCCTTGAGGAAGTACGTTGCTGCTGGTTGATCCTAGCTCCTTCCAATTTCTCCCTGTGCGGGGATGGGGAAGTAGAGGAATGGAAGAAAAAAAGAAAATTCCAGTGCAAAAGTTGGAAATTTGCACCGGATCAAGACACTTGAGCCTTAAAATGGGGGTGACTGTCCCTTCTCTGCCCACTTTGGAGAAATAGTCAATCAAATGAGAAAATGCTGCCAACTTGTTTGATAAATTGCGAAGGAATTTTCTAAGACCGGATGGTATGATTTTTTTCCCCCTTTGTGTAGAGACTTGAAAGCCCAAGTCACCCTGGCTGGGCTGTTACAAGAGAGCATTTCCCTTGTTTTTTAGGTTTAAGGAAAAGTAACTCAGCTTGAGGAAGAAAACACCATTTTGTGAAGACTTAGCCTTCATTATTTTCCATGCCCTTTTGAGCCGACTGTTTCTCTATAAAGGCAACTTCTCCACCAAGACCTACCCACCAGATCTTAGCCAAGCCCCCAGGTTCTGTCTGGGACCCAAAGGCTTCTTCTGAGGCAACAGCCACCACCTGCTTGTGACACAAGTTTGACATCTGCCCATCACCTACTAGAAAAATCCTCAGCATCGTAACCTCCTGTGTTTTCCAAATGTTGCCAGACTCTAGCACAAAGAAATGCAGCTTTGGTGTGTCTCCACATCACATCCTCAGTCTCAGCGAACCCTCACAGTCCTCTATGAGGAACATTGGAGGGTTCTGCTCAGCCCCCCACGTCCCTTCTCTCAAGGCTGGGTCTCAAGAGGCTCTGTGTGTTTTGTGACCCTGCCATCTTTGGCCATAGAGGATCAGCTCCTGGTGGCACCTGAGCCAAGCTTGACTCACTCCATTCTCTCTCCCGAATTTGGATTAAGCGCAAAGACTCCAGTCAGTACTTGCTGCACTGAGAGGATGGTATGCTGACCATTTTGACTTCGTGCCCAGGGAAGCAGAGACGACCCCCAACCCAGAGAGAGGGTGGGAAGGAGGGAGAAGTTAGGACTGAGATGTCAAGAGACCTGTGGCCCAGAGTGATGGAGAGAGAAAGCCAGCCCCTGAAACTTTTCTAGTTCCTGGCTCCGAATCCCCTCGAGGCTTTGTTTCATTTCCTGCCCTTGGATACCATGATCCACCTTCTAATTTTCCTTTTTTTTTTTTTTTTTTGTTTGTTTAGCATGATTTCTTTTCTATTGGTTACAACTGAAAGAGTGTTGATAAGACTGGTAGGTTTTAGAATCCCCATTTTTCAAAGACAGACACTAAAGCTCAGAGATGAAGCCCTGAGGCCAGGATCACCTGGGTAGTGAGGGGTAGGGGAGATTCCACCTGCCGACGTGTGTGCTTTCTCTACACGAGACACTTTTTTTTTTTTTTTGAGACGGAGTCTTGCTCTGTCGCCCAGGCTGGAGTGCAGTGGCGCGATCTCGGCTCACTGCAAGCTCTGCCTCCCGGGTTCACGCCATTCTCCTGCCTCAGCCTCCTGAGTAGCTGGGACTACAGGCGCCTGGCTAATTTTTTGTATTTTTAATAGAGACGGGGTTTCACCGTGTTAGCCAGGATGGTCTCGATCTCCTGACCTCGCTACACAAGACACTTTCTAAGGACTTTACACATTACATCATTTAATCCTCAGAGCACCCCATGAGGTAGATAAAGCTGTTAGTATCATTTTATTTATTTTACTTTATTTTATTTCTTTTTATTTTATTTTATTTTTTTGAGACAGAGTCTTGCTCTGTAGCCCAGGCTGGAGTTCAGTGGCTTGATCTTGGCTCACCGCAACCTCCGCCTCCCGGGTTCAAGCGATTCTCTTGCCTCAGCCTCCTGAGTAGCTGGGACTACAGGCGCGTGCCACCACACCTGGCTAATTTTTGTATTTTTAGTAGAGATGGGGTTTCACCGTGTTAGCCAGGATGGTATCGATCTCTGGACCTTGTGATCTGCCTGCCTTGGCCTCCCAAAGTGCTGGGGTTACAGGCGTGATCCACCGAGCCTGGCCTATCATTTTAAAGATGAAGAAGTGGGGGCAAGAAGTTGAGCCATCTGCTGGAGACGACACCGCAGGTGAGGAGGACCAGAGTCAGTGAATCTGGGAACTGATGCCAGGGGTTGGGCTCTTAAAATGATGTAGTAATGCTAGTCCTGGAGGCAGTGGGCTAGGCACGGAAGGAGTAAAAAGTTTCCAGAATTTGATAAACTCAGGCATGCCGAGTTGAGCCACAGACCCTCAGAAGATGGGAGAGCCTGTGGGGGTCTCTCCCGAACCACGCTTCCACCGATGTGAGCATCTGTTCTTCCACACCCCTGACCAACAGTCATTTTTCCAACGCTGTATCACAGAGCCTGCTCCATCATAGAGCAGGTCTGGTCTTGTCCCCTGGGCGATCACAAAATATGTTGGCTCCTCCACCCACACACCCTCCCCCTTGAAGCTCTGCCCAGAGCTCGCCTGGTGTTTGTGGGGGTCCTCCCCTTCTCGTGGCTTCCCCACGCTGGTCACAGTGTCATTGCTCTCGAAAGTGAGGGGGCTAAGATATGACCACAGTGCACCTGATGGGACCATAGCCACCTCATGCAGTACCTAGCCACTTTCTTGGGCAGGTCCTCAGGACACTCCAAAAGTTCCATGAGGTGAGTATACCCTCAGTTAATTCCTGAAGGGAGACAAACCACAGCTCTGGGTGATTGCATAGTTTCTGCTGTGGTTTGGGAAATATGTGGGTTCATTTATAAACTGGATTTTGTCAGGAAGACTTCAAGCTCAGCCATTGTCCCCTGAGGATACCCTTCATGGTCCATCTGGTACAGAATGAAGAAAGGACACACTCTCCAAGGCCGAGGCCCCTGGGGAGGAGATGCTCCTATGGTTGAGATGTGCTGATAGAAGGCCCAGCTCCTGGGACCCATGGGTGGTGGAGAAACAGAAAGGGCTTGCAGTGATTCCAGAAAAAGAAGGCTGAGAAGGACCATGAGCTTTTATAGGCCAGAGGTGCCTGAAGACAGGCTGTGGATTATTCCAGGTTGGTGGTCACTGATGCTCTTGAGTGAAAGCCACAGATTTTCTCCCCCAAAATGCACATACAGACATACATTTGGTTAAGGAGTACTTCTTGGTTCCCCAAACCAATGCAAAGTCCCCATTTAAGAATCCCTGCTCTAGAGAGAACCTGCCATCTAATTAAGACCCTCCTGGAATCTTCGCTGACCCCCGCCCGGGCTGGGTGGGACCCTTCCTTGAGCTGCACTGAGCACTTCACTGTTGGCACTGTACTGCAAAGGTTTTAAGAAGGTGGCCCTTAGACCAGCAACATCAGCATCACCTGGAAACGCATTAGAAATGCAAACTCTTGGTCCCTAACCTAGACCAAATGAATTTGAAACTCGGGTGGGCTCAGCAATCTGAACAGGCTCTCCTGCTGATTCCAAGGATCACTTGCATTTGAGAAGAGCTGCTGCAAATAGTTCTCCTCTTCATGGTATGTGTCTGTCCTACTAGATACATGGCACCCGGCACATAGTAAGTGCTCAAATGAATAATTATCGTATCAAGTTTTCCTGACTCTCAGGGCAGGAGTTTTTCCTTGGTACCATACAGCTTTCAGTTGTGGTAACTGAGACCCCATGTCATTTTGGATCTGGTTTCTACCGTAAGGCCTAAGATCAGGCTTGGCTCCACTAGGCAGAGGAGGGGACCCAGCCTTGAGGCAGGTGCCCAGAAACCTTCACACAAGGATCGAGCCAGACAGACATCAAACCTGGAGCATCTCTCCAGGTAACAAGGCCCCAGCCACCTGGTGGATGAGAGGCAGGTGGACTAGGGGCTGCCTGGCCAGCACATATGCTCAGGGCTCACAGGACCCAACTCTGCCACGCTCCGCAAGCTGCCCCCACTCACCTTGGTGCCTGCTGCACACCAGCCTGGGCAGAGGCTGCCAAACCTCTGGCAGGGACATACTTACCAGGTTGGCGGGGAGAAAAATGGCCACTTTCAATTTCAATTTTTAACGAATCTCCAACTTTTAGGGGTCTGGGGGAAAGTGGTTAGAAGACTCCTCTTTTTTTTTTTTTTCTTTTGTGAGACGGAGTCCCACTCTGTCATCCAGGCTGGAGTGCAATGGCGTGGTCTCGGCTCACTGCAACCTCTGCCTCCCGGGTTCAAGCAATTCTCCTGCCTCAGCCTTCTGGGTACCTGGGACTACTGGCTGGTGTGTGCCACCACACCTGGCTAATTTTTGTATATTTAGTGGAGAAGGGGTTTCACTATGTTGGCTAAGCTGATCTTCAATTCCTGACCTCGTGATCTGCCTGCCTCGGCCTCCCAAAAGGATTATTGGCGTGAGCCACCACTCCCGGCCAGAAGACTCCTTTTAACGTCTTGTGTATGAGTGTTTGTTAAGGGGGGCAACAGTTGTGTTTCTTAATTTCATGTCTTCCATATAGGGCTAAATTCCCAGTTTAACTTATTAGGGAAAGGAGATGTCTTCTACACAGTGCCTCCGTTTCCTAAAATTTTAAAAATAACTTTTTTGAGGGTTGTAGGGAAAACATTTCTGTAACCCTTCCTGTCTCATATTGCTCCAGTTCTTTAAACATTACAAAAAAGAACATTTGATTTTTGAAGGTGGGGGCAGAAAGAAGATACCTGTTTACTCTTAATTTCCAATGCTTTTATTTTTGAAAAGTACCCTTGTAGTTTTCTTTTGGGGAGGGGCAAAGAAGGATTTCTGTTCACCTTGCATCTCATAGAAGAGCAATTCTTAACATTTTTATTCCAAAAATCAACCAGTTGTGGGAGATGTAGGATGGATCCAGTAATCCCTCCTTGTCTTTATAATAGGGCAGGTCCTTCATACTTTCAATTTTTAAAAAATCTGATTTTTTAGGAGAATAGGGAAGAGAATAGAAAAAAATCCCTTTTAAACTTTCCCAAGTCACAAGGAGGCAGTTGCTCAAGTTAAAAAACAACAACAACAACAAAAAAAAAACTGGCTATTTTGGGGTGTTGGAAAGAAATATCCTGGTTCACATTTTATTTCACATGTAAGTTTCTCAAATTTTCCTTCTCTAAATCAACCTAACTGGGGGATACGGGGGGGCGCTAATACCCCTTAACCTTTAACCCCTCTTGTCTTACTGTAGGACCAGTCTTTCAAACTTTTATTTAGAAATACATATATATATTTTAATTTGGCAAGGATAGGCAGAAACAGCTGCTTCACTGGCATTTCACATAAAAGCGGCTCCTCAAATATTTATTTTAAAAATCAGTCTGGCTGGGGGGCTAGAGTCCCCTTAACCCCTCTTGTCGGACATGGGGCCAGTCCTTCAAACTTTTATTTTATTACATTAGTTTTTTTGGTAGGAGTGGCAGGGCAATAGAATATTCCCAATAAGCCTTCCAGTCTTCCAGCAAGCCAGCTCTTGAAAACTTTTATTTCAAAAATCAATCTGGTTTTTTTTTGGGGGGGGTACAGCGGGGTACAGAGTTCCCATTAACCTCTTGCGTTCCGCCGAGAGCCGGCTCCCTGAACTTTTTTTCCAGCGTGAAAATGACATTTCCGAGGGGCTGGGGGACTGGGGGAGGGCAGAAGGGAGCCGGGGAGCGGGCGCGGGGGGCGCGGGGAGGGCAGGGCGCGGCGCGGGAAAGTTTGGGGGGCGGGTGCGCCGCGGCACGGGGGCTGGCGGACGGGAGGGCGGGCGCGCCCCTGGACCGGCCGGCTTTGTGTGCCGCGCGGAGGCCGGCAGCGCGGAGGCCGAGGCCGAGGCCCCGAGCTCGCGGGCCGCACGGCGAGGCCGGCCCGGGGGCGGGCAGGGCGGCGGGGGGCGGCGGCGGCCCCGCGAGGGGCGGCTCGGCGGCAGCGGCTGCCGCGGCGCGGCCGGTTCGGGCCGGGGGTGGGGGCGAGGGCCGGCGCCCCCCCCGCGCGCCCCCAGCGCCCCCGCCCCCCCGGCCTGAGCGGGGCGGGCGGAGGAGGGAGCGGCGGCGGCGGCGGCGGCGGCGGCGGCGGTGGCGGCATTGTGCGCGCACCAGCAGCCCGGCCCGGGAGGAGCAGGACGCGCCGGGGCCGCCTCCTCCCGCACGGACCCATGAACCAGCCGGGCGGCGCGGCGGCTCCGCAGGTACGACGGGGGGCCGGGGGCATGCACCGCGCGGGGGACCCCGGGGGGCCGGGGCCCGGGGCGCTGCGCCACTTCATTGCAAGATTTGCAAAATGCAAAGTGCCTGGGCACGTTTGCGGGCTTTTTGTGGGCGCAATCGGGAGGGTCGGGGTCCGGAGAGCACCCCCCCGGGCGCTGCGGGGTGCAAGGAGGGTGGGGGTGACGAGGGGGTCTTTTGGGGCCCCCACCCAGCGCCCCCTCCGGCCCCGGGCTCGGACCGGAGCCCAGAAAACAAAGCGGCGAGAGAACAGAGCAGCCATTTCAGTTTGGACAATTCACATTTTGCAAAAATGCAACCCCTTCCAGCTCTGCCCCCTCCCCCCCAAATTTGCAATTTTCCCCTGACCCTCTCTGCGCTCGGGGTCCCCGATGACCCCCCGGGAGGTCTTTCCCTCCAGGTCCCCCATTTTTGCAACAATCTTTTTTTTTTTAGGCCATATTTTCCTTTCTCAATTTTTTTTTTCTAATTTTTCTTCAAACGGTAGTTTTTTCCCATTAAAACGACGCCACCTAGAGGATACTATTTTGTAAATAAAAAAAGAAATTAAAATTGAAAAGAAATATTTTTTATTTCTTATTTTTTCAAAAGTTTGCACTACCAGGCAGTGGAGGGGTAAGAGATTCTTTTTTTTTCTTTTTTCGGGTGAAAATTTTCACTTTGATCTTTCCAGAAGCATGGAGACAATTTTTATTTCTGAAGCCAAATCCAGATAATATGTAAATGAAAATTAAGCTGGAATTTGAATGAATTCAGTTCTTGGAGGGGAGAAAGCAAAAAACCTCCTAAAAGCAAAGTCAGTTTGGGTACCCAACTCATTTTAGTTTGAGAAAAAAACTAATTGGAATAAAGAAAGGAGGGAAATTGTTGAGTTTAGGGAAAACTGAGAGAATTGGCTTTATGAAGCAATTAGAAATTGTACTTCATTGTAATTTGGAACTTGTTTAGCTCAGCGGGCAAAAAAAGACTAATTTCTCTATTTGGCAATATTTAAAGTTTTTCTATTTCCACGAACGAAGGATTTAAAAGAGAAAATAGAACCTAAAATGTTGGCTTTGGACACACCCAAAAATTGTAGTTTTTTTTTTTTTTTTTTAATTTTGCATTTACATTTTACTGCGTTTAAATCCTAAGATTCTAAAGAAAACAGAAACTGGAAAAGTTACAGTGAAATCCTTTCTTTCTTTTTTTCTGTATTTGTTGGGTTTTGTGTGTGGTTTTATTTTTTTGTTTTGATGGAATAATTAAGACTGTTTTCTGATTTTGTTTTCTGAAAGGTCTAGGCATTTCTTTTTTGTTGTTGTTTTATCCAGAAAATGTCAGGAACCTTTTTTGAGCACTATTAAGTGGAAAAAATGTAAATTCATACATTATACAAATTGAGTAGCCCACAGATTTGTAGGAGAGACCGCCATTAAAATAAGATATGCATAATTAACATTATTATGAAAAAACTAACAGTGGATTCACAGAAGCTCGTTTTTTATGACATGCAACTGAATCAATTGATGAAGACAAGGATTGAGGAATCCTTGGTAAGGAAGAAAATTTTCCCTTTTCTGTCTTGTTCACTCTTCCAATTTGAAAAATTTATTACTTAAAAAAAATTTAGATTGGTTTCAGGCCTCTTTGATTGTGATGTGGGGTTGGTAGTTTATCAATATTTGTTATTTTTCAAAAACCTGATTACTTTCAAAGGGGGAAAAATCCATTAGCCTTGATCATTTTGGGGGGTTTGTGACCAAAAAAAAAAATGCACAAATTTTACTGACTTAACAAGAAAAATATAAAAGAGGGATGGGCAAAAAGGAGATGAAAATTCTGATTCTTATCCATCTTCCTTGGTAGAACACTTACTTTGCTGAAGAAATGTGATAAAACACCAACTCAGCTGGTTTTAGCAGCAACAAAATAAAGGAAAAATAATCAAAATACAAACAAAAGCCAAACCCAAGGTTTGCCTTTGGAATATGAAAACATATATGCAAACAATATTTCATATGGAGGTTTTGGCCTTAAAATGAATCACATGAAGGTGAAACAAAAAAGAAAAAAAATGTAAGAAGGCAAATAAATATTGACTGAATTGAAATTTGACAGATGAAAATAAAGTACCCACCCAAAGATGAAGGGTTTTTGTGATAAATTAGTATCTGATTGAACTTGCTGGGGATTTTGAGCCTACCCCCCAAAAGTTACAATTTTTCTGTCCAAAAAGAGCATATTGTTAGGACTTGCAGGGCGGGATCTTGGAGGGACCTTGGATTGGAAATTGATGGTGGGTCACCTGGGGCAAGAAAGGAAACCCTGTGCTCCTTTTGCCAGCCACTAGCTGGTCTTGGAAAAACTGGTGGCCCCAGTCCATAGATTCCCAACCCTGTTTTGTGGAAATTTGGATGTTTAAGTGGAATAAGTCAAATATATTATCTCTGTGAAATATATTTGACAATGGCAGAGGTTTGATATTTCCCATCATCGCCATTGCATTTGGGAGATTTTATTTTTTTAGTAACGAAATCCTTCAGGGCTGACTGGTCACATTCTGACATATTTGGAATGAGCTTTTTTTTTTTTTAAGTAGCATAATTAAAAAAATTTTTTTCTGTTGAATTATTTAGGCCGATGACTAGGACGGTCAAAGAATTTATAATTTCCAAGGGGCTTTGGAGGCCTCATGAGGCAGAAGGCCTGAGTTTAGCAGTGATGAAGGAGAGATGGGCTGGGGAGGGGTGGAGGGGGATAGGGGCATCTGAGAAGAAGTCAGGGTTGTAGATAACAGGTTATTTCTGGTGCAAGGAATGAAAATATTGCAGCACGTCCCTTTGTGTGGCCTGGATCTCCTGACACACAATTCTGATTCCCTCATTCCATTCTGCTGAAATTTTGTTCTGTTGTCTATGGCTAGAAGTTGAAAATCATTTCTGGTTTTGTAGACCTGTTTTTTTTTTTTTTTTTTAAATTGGTTATTCTGATCATGTTTGTTGTAAAGGAAGTAGAGGTGCATGATGGTTCTGTTGGGGGCGGGGCCAGTTTTCTTTTGTTTCTATTGGTGTCTCTCTCTGGATTGAGATCTGACCTTGGCCTTGGCTCTCTCACCTCCTATTTTAGGTGGACGTGTGACCAGAAATGGATATGTGAGCTAATTTTTATTAGCTCCTGTCTGTTCACCACATTCTCATAGATTATTGGGCAAAATATCTGGCAAATTGGACTTGAGGGGTGGTAATTTGATGATGGGCTGAATTATTTTGGTGAAAGATTATTTATATTCAGTTTCACAGTGGAGACTCTTATTACTTAATGTTTTGCTTTTCTGCCCGAGGAGGTTTTTTTTTTTTTTTAATTTTTTCTAATGAGGTTTGAAATTTCAAGGGCCTGCTTTATAGCTTGACTTTGGAGCAAGCTAGGAAAAGAGGTTTGCTTATACTTCCAGCCCTGCACAGAGATGAACTTGAACAAGGGTTCTTGCTTTTGCAGAACGAAAGCAACAAAGATGGCTGGTCAGTATAAGGCTGACCTCTCCCTCGTCCTAGAAAATAAACAGCCAATGGCTTGTTTCACTTGAGAAACTGGGTTTTAAAACTCCTCCAGTGTCAGATACAATATTTTTCTCACTTTTGACTCAGCTCTTGGCATGCTGCTTCCTCTGACCTCAGAATCTTTACGTCTTCTCCTTGGTGGGTGATAAGAACTTCCTTGCCATATTTGATTGGATAAGCCGACTTTTCATGGTTATGAGGAAATTTTGAATTTTTTCCATGTTCTTGTGATGTTTCGGGTCAGTTGTACCTTCTTTCTGGTGATATAAAATGAAGTGGTTCTTTTCGGGAGCCCTAGCCCCCACAAGGTCTTGCTGTGTGACCTTGGACAAATCACTTTTTCCTTCAGAGCCTCAATTTTTGCATTTATAAAATGAACCTTTGGGATCAGATCAAGGATAATAATAAATAGGTTTCATTTCTGAATGTAACTCCAAGGAATTGGTTATGGCTGCCTGGATCACTGTGTTGGGAAGGATTCTGAGGCCATATCCTGACTCCCATATTCTAGAGAGAGGGGTGCAGTGGCCAAACAGCAATGTAAATCAGAGTGGAGAGTGTACCTCTTAATTACCATTCCCAGGCGAGACCTTGAATCATGGGCCATTAGTGGGTTGTGAAGTCAATTTAGTGAATCACAATCAGAATTTTTTAAAAACAAGAATAGACTAGAATATAGGGGAACAAAAAATAGCAGAGGCATACCACAGGGTACAGGTGAGTATCCTCTCTTGAAACTTGTATTTATATTTGTGGATGTATGTGTGTGATTTGAAATAGATTTCCTCCTGTGGGTCACGGCCAAAAGAGTTTGAAAGGTACTGGAGTAGCTGAGCCGCTATGATGTGCCGCAGGTATACTGCACTTTATTGCTTATACTTTATTTTTGCATTTATTATCTCAATTAACTTTTAAGTGAACCCTGTGGGTTAGGTGTCCTGTGCCACATATTTTGAGCCCTGGTTGAGCCCACTTCTAGGGCCACCTATGAAGGAAGCTCAGCCACATGGGCGGCCCAGGCACATACCCCAGCTTGTTGGCCTTGGATGAGTCTGGAAGGACATATGGAAAGGCAGATGCAAGTTTGAAGGCAGCGTCTTTGCAAGGTCTTCTTGCTGGAGAGGAGATCTAAAGTGTGTGGAGTCCTTGTCTTTTGTTCCCCACTTTTAGTTTAAATTGCCAGAGAAATTTTTCTGGAGTTAGAGAGTTTGTGTTTGTGCTATATTTAATTTAATCAGACAAAAACACAGTCTGTATTTTTGTGTGTGTGCACTTCCTTAAAAATCCCAGAATTTCTGTCTTAGTCTTCTCATCTTTTAAATGTGTCAGGTCAGCGCTAATGGAAATATAATTCAAGCCCCCGATGCGAGCCACATGTAAAATTTTTAATTTTCTCACAGTGTATTAAGGAAAGTAAAAGAAACAGGTGCCACTGATTTTAACATATTTAACTCAGTATATCCACAATACTATCCTTTCATCAAGCCATCCATATGAAAATTATTAATGTGACAAGTTACATTCTTTTGCGGGAGTGATGTTGAGTCTTTGAAATCTAATGTATTTTACTCCTATAGTACATCTCAATTCTGACCAGCCACATTTCACCTGTTCAGCAGCCACATGTGGCTGGTGGCTACCATATTGGACAGCTCGGGATTGGACCAGTTGTCGTCATCACTGGCTGGCCCCAGAAGGGTAGCAACACCTTTCAGACCTCTTGGTTTTGTTGGTGAGACTTCCTATCTGAATCTCACATGCTCTGAGGCATTTCAGCCTGTAGCGATCATGAGTTCCATCCATATAGCTCTCCTGGCTAGAGTAGCCCACATTTCCCTTTTATTTGTCCCAAAGCAGTCTTCTGCCAGGGTTAGGCCACTGTGCTGTAGTTAAAAATGACAAATGATGGCTAGTAACTCCAGGATGATGTGTTGCAGCCTGTGAGCTGTTGAAGTCAAGGAGTGTGATTCCGGGGGGCTGTTGTTTTTTGAAGTGCATTTTAAATAGAGTGTTGCCAGAGAGAAGGATGAAGTTGCAAAAAGGCAGCAGGTGGCCAGAAACAGGACTGGGGTCTGAGGAAAGGAAGGAGATCAGAGGTAAAAGATAGCCTGGCAATGAAATCTATTTCTGAGCTGAAAACGTGGCATCAGCAGGAAATCCCCCCAGGCCAGGCCTTAGGTCAGATGCATAGAGATTTTCCAAATCCACCCCAATTGGCAAAATGGAAAGCTGGGTTTGAGGTCTGCCAGACCAGAGTTTGAAATCCAACCTCATGGTGTGGTTAGCTTTGTGTGACTTCAGGAAAGTCACTCTGGTTTTGGAACCACAGCTTCTACATCTGGGAAAAGAGGGTTAATGATCCCAGCCTTGCAGGGTTGTTTTAGGATTAAATGAAGGGGTCACATGTGGAGACTCTCAGCCGGTCTGAGGACCTGAGAAGGTGGTCGATGCATGTGAGTTGACTCAACCCAGTGGCCAGGGATTCTCCATTTGGGGAGATTAAGTCCCACTGACAACACTTGGGGTAGTCCTGGAAACCTGGTGGCTTACCGTTAGCGGGCAAAGTTAGGCGACAAGTGAAAATGTAAACTCTTGGCTGTTGCTTTAAAACAGCCTGCCATCCATGGGACTTTCTTGTTAAAGCATTCTGGATGCTTTCATTCCGGGCCTGCTCTAGCTCCTTGGAATGTTTCTGGATTTGTTTCTGAGCCTGTGGCAAGGCTTTAAAAGGCATACATCTCAATCGTGGGTGGACCTGTATGTCTTTGAGCTTCTACTCATGCTGGGCCCCCTGCCTCTGGTGCCCTTTCCCTCATTCATATCTGCTTCATGAGAAACCAGACCCTCCTCGAGATCAGCTGCACTTCTTCTTCTGTCAACTCCCCCACCAAATTACCCCAGGTAGACTTCCTCTCCCTCTGCCCCCGTGGTACCTCCCAAACACTGTGGACCCCACAGGTCAGAGTTGGTTGTTTGCATTTCTGCTTCTCCAGCCAACTTGTAACATCCGTGAGGGTAGAGATCACCGGTTATTCATTTTAGGGTCTGGCGCAGAGCAGCAGCTCCATAAATATTTGATGACTTCATTTGATTTTTGGAAATAGCTCAGATCAGTGGGCTTTGGGTCTAGTGAAGAGTGGATGACCAATTTGGGCTTGGCCATTTGGTCAAAGCCAGTGTTTTATAAGGGAGCCCGAGGCACTTTTTCTTATAGCTGGCTCTGAAGCCATGGCTCCCCTGGTATAGTAAGTCCAACAGGGATCCTTAGATGGGGAAATGCTCCTTTACATGTCTTGGGGGATTTTTAAAAAGTTCTTCTGATGACTTTCACCCCTGCCCTCCTCACTCCTTTTGTATAAAGTATTTCTTTAAAGTGGATGGGGGGCCACCAGATTCCTGATTTGCAGGTATGGTGAATGGGGCACAGAGTGCCCTGTATTTATGCCTGGTCTTCTTAGCCAGATGTCCTGGAACTGAACACCAGGGGCCTGTTTGCAGAATATCCGGGCACATGGGCTCCTTCAACTTGAAGCAGCTAAGTGTGTGATGTGACCCCATCTTTGGTTGAATTTTGGTTTGCAGATGTCAAAGATTCAACGAACATTTATGGGAGAAAACAGAACCTTCTGTTTCTTTGCTTAGTTTTTTTCAGCACGTTTTATAAAACACTGTCGTTTTTAACACTCTATGGCCAATTTCAGCAAGCAAGCATAGAATCCTAAGTTAAGTTAGACATCTATCCTCAATGTTCACATTCCCATGTTTCCATATTTCTGAAATGAGGATGTGCCTTACAGTAGATTCATTCTTCTAGTGAACTTTTTCTCCCTCTTATTTCTTCTTTAAAAGCTGTTATAAAATCGATGGTGCATTTATCAGTTGAAAGCATCTTGGGATTGAGTGTTGTTGTCCTCCTGGTGGGGAGGACTATGACCTGTGGGGACTCCATGCTCTGTTTACCTCACTTTTCTCTGGGCTTGGCCCCCCCACCCTGTACAGTGAAGGCAGGACTTCACCTTGGGAAGAAACATCTGGAACTCTGACTTAGCCATACTTTCCTGCCATGTCTGTGTGTAAGTTTTGTAATTTTGCTGTGGCCTCTCTAAAAGGGGCAAGTAGCCCGTGGGAGGGAGGTGAAGTCCTGTAAATGGGGGGGGTTCTCTTCAGTACAGCCACGTGCATGAGCTGGCCCGACAACAGCGGAGCACCAGTTTGACATTTCCAAGGGTAGAACGAGCAGAGCATAGTCAGAGAGCCAAGGCACAGCTCCCCTCTGTGCTCCACCAGTTAATCATTTTATGGTGTTTGCCAAAGTACTTCATTTCCCTGCACCGTATTTTCCTTATCTGTAAAGGTGAGATGATAATATATTGATGATGATGACGACGATGATGATGCACAGGGTTCTTGTGAAAGTTGTGAGAGATGTAAGAAAAAAGTTTTGTAAAGGGCAAAGTTCTTTTCACTTGCAGCATGTTATATGTGCATCATCTAGTCCAAGGATGGTAAATAAGTAACATACATGCTGCCATTCCCCATCCTCCAGCCTGTGGCAGACATCACTAATTGACCATGGCAGTCCTTACCATTGAGTCTGGCCAGCGGCCTCAGAGTCCTTAGTATTATATAATGCTACCCATCAGTTGGGCTTAGATGGGACATGAAGCCAGTTTGTCCTTCCTTATCGACACACATACACACCCACCCCCCATGGGACATGAAGCCAGTTTTTCCTTCCTTATCGAGACACACACACACACACACACACACACACACACACAGAGAGAGAGAGAGAGAGAGAGAAACTGAGGCCTTGGGAAGAAGGTGGAGTGACTTACCCAAGACCTCAGTGAACAAGCGGAAGTGGGACTAAAAGCGTCAGATTTCTTCACTCCTCAACCAGTGCTTTTCCTGCCCTGTGCGTATACACTGTATCAAAAGGAATTAAAATTAATTTGGTCTTGAGAAATAGCGAGAGAATCCTGACTCCTCCCTTCCCTGTTATAATTAGATACCCTTGGGGTTGTCATCAAAGCAGGGCTAGATGACCTGCTTCTCTGCCTGATCCTGGAGTGATCAGGTTTCAAAGGGGAGACGCCTGTGGCTAGGCAGCTGGATTGGATGGTGTCTCTCAGCAGTGTAAGTGACATGGCAGTGGGGCAAGGCAGGCCCTGGGGTTCCTGGATGATGACCTGGGTTTGGGACGAGTTTGCTGCTTGCACACTTGTAAGTCCACAGACAAGTTCTTTAGTCCTTGCGTATCTTAATTTCTGCATCTGAGAGATGGGCTGGTAATGATTCTTCACAGAAATGACATAAGATAACATGTTTGAAAATGCTTTGTAAACTCTGACATACGTGTTACTTTTTAAATATACATTACTTTTTATAACCAGTACCAATTATTAGTGCTATGCTGGGTAAGTTGTGTAAACCGAGTCACAGACTAAGGGCCACAAGGTGAGTGGGTCCCTTCTCTTGTATGTTATTTTATCTTTTTGCCAGCCCAGGGTTCAGAAAGTTTGGAGTTTGTGGGCCTTTCACAGATTCCTTCCTGTTTGCATCTGTCCCCAGCCTCATCCTGTTTCAATCATGTATGTGGCCTGCCTAGCCCTGGAAGGCCTTGGGGTCTGGGACCCCAACACAGCCTCTACTTGTTCATCTGTTAAGTGGGAGGACGGGCCATCCTTAAACCCTTCCAGGCTTTTTGAAAGCATCGTATGAGTTAATGGACTAGAAAGTGCTTCATGAACAGCAAAGAACTGGAGAAACGTGTTGGCGACAACTCCTTTCTTTTCTTAAAAAGGAAAGGAGGGAGGCTGAGGTGAGGATGGTATTGAGTCGACAAAAAAATGATGTAAATATTTTGGCTGACAAAGCAGAATGAGGCTTTCTATATAAGCTAAAGCGAATAAATGGAGTCAGGTGATGCTTGGCCCCCCATTCAGCTATAGAAAACACAGGGAAAAACATTGCTTTCTAGTGAAGTGAGCCCTTTGTCAGGGGTCGATCTTTGATTACCAGGGGTCAGCCCTGTTCCTGGGTGAGGACCCAGGGAGGAATGAAACCTGGTGTCTCCCCCAGGGGTGGAAATGGCTCCTGCAAAGTGGAGGAGGCCTGAGTATCTCTTGGCAAGTCCCCGGCTTGCAGTTTGCTGGTAGCACTCAAAGTCAAAAGTGCTTTTGGCTTGCTTACTGGATGTGTTATTGTCCAAGACAGCATATCTGAGGAGCTAGCCATTCTTACCTCTCAGCTTTGAGCCTGTGCCATACAAATTCCTGCCTGTCCCAACATTTTTGTGGAAAATTGGGAGACTAAGGGTGGGAATTTTTGTCAGGTGAAAGTTTGCAGAGAATTTGTATTTTGTTTTATTTTGGACTCAGAGTTTTTGCAAGCCAAGAAGATGTAGTTGGGGAACTTAGAATACCCAAAAAGAATAGACGAAGACATTTTTGGATGTTGGGGAATTTTTTTTTTTTCGTTAATTTCATCAACTGGGAAAAATAACTATAAAAATTTAATTGTGTTTATGTGGGTGTTTCTTATAATGTATGCTGGAAAAGCAGAAAGTGAAACTGATCTGAAATAAAACTGAAACTAGTCTGAAATGAGGCCTCAGGGAAGAGAAACTTCCCTGGGGTGCTACTAGCCTTCGTTGGAATTTGTTGTGAGGCCTGCCTTTGTTTTATCAGAGGGGTCTAGAGCTATAAAGGTCACAGATAGCATCTAAGCCTGTGCCATCCAGTACGTATTGGTATCCACTAGTGGCACATAGCTAGGAGTAGTTGAAATGTGGGTAGTCAATCCATACAAGATTTCAAAGACTTAGTAGAAAAAAAAGACTATAAAAGTAATAATTTGAAAATACTACAGGTTGAAATGATATTTTACCTATTAGATTAAAAAGATATATTATTAATACTAATTTCACTGGTTTCTTTTTACTTTCTACTTTTTTTTTTTTTTTTTTTTAACAATGTGGCTACTAGGGAAATTTGAAATTCCCTCCATGGCTCATATAATATTTCTATTGGACAGTGCTGATCTAAGCCAACCTGCTCCTTTTATAGTAGAGGAAGTGGAACCCCAGAGAGGGCAAGTGGCTTGCTCAGGGTCACACAACACCGTCATCAGATACCTAGACAGACTGCAGGACTCAGAACCTGGCATGAGATGATGATATAGTGGTGTAGACATTAGTGTAAGTAGGTGGTTGAAATGGAGGAGGTAATGGGAGTTTTTAAGACAGAGAGAGAGAAAGAGAGAGAGATTAGTAATTCAGGGAAAAAATTATATTGTTTCCCACTTTGCTTTTCCCTCCCCTAAACATTAGTTGAACACTTTGAAAGAAAGCAAATCCAACAAGATGAGCAGAAACAAATCTAAAAGATAATCCCTGACAATTTCTCTGCCTACCAAAAAATTCCAAATTCGTTTTTGAGTTTGAACTGTGGTCTTTTTGGATCGGGTTGCAGTTCTGGGCTTGTTTGGGCGTAGAGACCCAGGTCACATTGGGGGCTGTGGATTTTGGGTCCTGCGGGGACTGGAAGCCATTCTTTTGCTAAGTCGTGTCTGCTTCCTGTAATGATTTGGGAAGGAAGGCTGCTAGAAGACCCAGAGGGCATCCTTTTATAGTGGGCAGAGCTGGCAGGGTGGGAGGTCATCTCCCTTGACTTCCAGCCTGGATCAGAGACCTGGAGGTGGGTGAGTGGCCCAGGCGGGTAGCAGCAGTCTGTAGTTTTCCAATTCAGTACTCCTGCTCTTCATGTTTTGAAAGGAGTTTGAGACATGTGTTGGAAATTCAGCTTTATAAAATTTTATTTTTTTTAATTAGGAACTTTTCAAGGACTGAAATTTAGCATTCTTATTTATCTCACATTATTTTTGCACAATGAAATTTGTCTGCCTTGAAATATAATCATTGCACATTTGCTGAGTGCTTATTATATGACAGGCCTTGGACTAAGCATTCAATATCTATTATCTCATTTAAAACAGTCACCTTGTAAAGTAGGGATTTTTTTTTTTTTTATATGAGAGAGTGGAAATTCAGAGGTGAAAGGAATTGCCCAAGGCTACACAGCTGGTAAGTGGCAGCTGGATTCAAATTTAGGTGGCCACCATATTCTAAGCTCACAACAGCCCTTTGAGGTGTTGAATCTTACCATTCCCATTGTACCGCTGAGGAAGGCACAGTAACTTGCCCAGGATGTGGAGTCAGTGGATGGGCTGGAACTTGAGACGCGGCTACCCATTTGTCTGTGGTGGATTGTTCTGAGCCATGGCGTCTGGGGAAGCTGCTCTCCCTATTTTGTGGGGCCTGGGTCTGGGACTCCCTGGCTTTCAGCCCCCAGCTCCCCATGTGCCTCAGCGGACCAGCGGGTTGTGTGTTCCATGCTCACAAAGCCTTTAATACCACGTTTGAAAACAGTTGCAGAAGGTTTGCTGTAATTAATTACATTTGACATACTTGGAACCGGGGCCTCCCGGATTCAGAATGCAAATTTATGCCCAGACAGATGTAAGGTATGCTTGGAGCCAAGAGCTCTGGCATGTCCCAGTCAGGGCCTGCAGCATCGCTCGCTGCCCTGATGGGACAGTAACAGGCCATGAGAGGTGGAGTCAGGATTCAACCCCAGGGATACCTGGAGCCCACAGGCTGTTGGAGGAGAAATAGCCCTGGGCGCTCTCCAGTCTTGGGTACATTCTTTGCTCTCTTTGGACCTTAGTTTTCCCTACTGTACAGTAAGGGCTTGGACTAGGTTGTCTCAGAAAGCATGTGCTGTTAGTTTGGGCAGGAGGGCAGTTAATCAGAGAATCAGAGGGCAATTGGAAGTATAAACAGCTGAGGTAAGAGAGGCTTGGAATAGCCAGGTAAGCAGGAAGCCTTTGGAGCAGACAAGAGAGATTTACAAGGTAAGGTCTGATTTAAGTAAAGGATAGTACTGATTGCCAGGGTTCCACGTGCAGAAATCCTCCAATCAGCGCCAGTTCATCTTCCCACCCACATACACTCACCTCACTGTCTGTATTAGATAGTTATTGCTGTGCGACAAATCACCCCAAAATTCAGTGGCTTAACGCAACAGTGATCATTTATTGTCTCATGGTTTCTGTGGGCTAGGAATTTGGCAGTGGCTCAGTTGGTCAGTTCTGGCTCACGGTCTTTCTGTGGTTTTGGTTATATGGTGGCTGAGGCAGAGTTATCTTAAAGGGTTCTCCTTGCTCATATTTGGTGCCAGGATTCTGAAGACTTGAACAGCTGAGCTCCTTGGGCCTGTCTCCCCGCTACCATCTCTCTCTCTCTCTCTCTCTCTTTCTCTCTGTCCCTCCCCAAGTGTGGTCTCTCCAGCATAGAGGCTTCATATATGGCTAGACTTCTTACGTGGCATCTTGAGGCTGCAAAGATGCATGTGCCAAGATAGATAGCACTAAGCAGCTGCAGCCTCACCTGTTATGACTTAGCCTCCAAAGTCATACAGCATCACTTCACCATATTGTATTGATTGAGGCAGTTACAAAGGTGTGCACCATTCAGAGGGCAGGACATCAACTCCATCTGTCTGTGGAGGCATGTGAGCTTTACATTGAGCATGTAGGATGGGATATATCTTGATGTGGCCATCTTTGGAAAACAAGAGCCACCATACCATCAGTGTGCCCATCAATCTGTCTGACTAGCTATCTGCCTTTCCATGCATCTCTCTCTCTACCCACTCACCCATTCCATCTTTCCACCCTTCAGACGTCTGTCCTTCTATGTGACTGTCTGTTCTTCTGTCTATCCCATTCAATCACCTAACACAGTTTGAGGACCTGTGTGCCAGGCACAGCTATGTGCATTCAATAATGAGCTTGGAGGGAGAATGAGACTAATGTTGATTGAGAACCTAGTGAATGTTAGTCCCTTGATCTTCAAAACAACTCCATGACTTAGAATTATCATCTTTATTTTCCTGGGAAGAAACCAAGACACGAGCTAAATAACTTGCCCAGGGTCATTCAGCTAACTAGTGTCAGGGCCAGGACTTGAACTCAGGACTTCCTGACTACACTGTCTCTGCATAGGATACAGGCTCTCTTTTGGTTTCTGAGTGTGAGATGTCTACTAAGAATTAGTTCTCCACTTCTTTTTTTTTCCCAAGTGAAAATAGTTTTTCTTCCCTGACTATAAAAATAACATGTTCATTACAAAAACATTCAAGCAGTACAAAAAAATGAAGATTATTCTTTTTAAAAAATCACCTGAAATGCTGAGATAACCACTCTTCATATTTTGATGAGCATTATTCAAGCCATCTCTACATATTTAAGTACATATGATTTTACACAAATGGGATTATATTCCATGCTGTTCTGAGGCCTGATATCTTTTTCTTTTTAAATTCATAGATATATTTTTCATCAGCAGCAAATGTAGATAGGTCTTCATTATTATTTTACTGACAACATTGTGTTTCCACTGTATGTATGGCCCAAAATTCAGTGTGCGATTAGATTTTGGTTATTTCTAATTTGTCATTGTTATAACCTACTCTGTGAGAACATCTTTTTCGTACAGCTTCTCACTTGTATGATCATCTGCTTAACATCACTGTGTGGAAAGCTGACTGCAGGACCACAGTGGATTTTTATTCTACATGTAGACAGAACTTGCCAAGTGTCTCCCAGCCGGATGGTATCCATTTACATTTCTATTAGGAGATTGTGAGTGCCCATTTTACACATCCTGGCCATCACCTTGTGCTTATATTTTAAATCTTTGATGGCCTGATGGGCAAACTAATGAGGTTGAATATCTGTTGGTATATTTTTATATTTTGGTTGGTATGTTTTACTTGCATTATATTTTGGTTGATATGTTTTACTTGCATTTCTTTTATGAATTGCCTGTTCAACCTTTTTGCACATTTTTCTCTTGAGGTGTTTATCTTTTCCTTTACATTTTTAAATAAAAGCTCTTTGGATTTTGGAGATATTGACTTTGTTATTTAGATTCCATTTTTTTCCCCAGACTTTTTAAAACTTAGTTAATGTTATTTAGTGCAAGTGGTGGTTAAATGCAATGTTTACTTTTTAAAAATATTTATATTTGTGTGTTTTGGATTCTTTGTGTGTATGTGTATATGTGTGCCGCATTTAAAAAGACTTCTCCATATTAAGAATTTATAGTGGAAAGGCAACCTGCAGAATGGCAGAAAATATTTGCAAATCATATGTATTTGGTAAGGGGTTAATATCTGGAATATATAAAGAAATCCTATAAATCAACAACAATGAAAAATAACTCCATTAAAAAATGGGCAAAGAAGTTGAATAGACATTTCTCCGAAGAAATATACAGATGGCCAGTAAGCATATGAAGAGATGCCCAACATCATTCATCAGTTCAAAACCACAGTGAAGTATCACCTCATACCCATTAGTATGGCTGTTATTTTAAAAAAAAAAGTGTTGGTGAGGATGTGGAGAAATTGGAACTCTTCTGTGCTGTTGGTGCAGCTGCTATGGAAAACAGTAGGGTGCTTCTTCAGAATATTAAACATAGAATTACCATATGATCCAGCAATTCCGTTTCTGGGTATATATCTAAAAATTCAAAGCAAGGTCTCAAAGAGATGTTTTTCCACCCATGTTTATTGCAGCATTATTTGCAATACCCAAAGGTGGAAGCAACTGAAATGTCCATCTACAGATGAATGGATAAACAAAATATGATATATTCAGCCTTCATTTTTAAGGCTGAAAAATATTCTATTAACACTACTGGATTGTACATTTAAAAATGGTTAAGATGGTAAGAGAAACAAGTTAAACATTTACATAACCTAACAAATCAACAATATATGATAGAATATTATTCAGCCTTAAAAACGGAGGAAATCCTGTCATTCTTCAACATGGATGAAACTTGAGGACATTCTGCTTGGTGAAATAAGGTGGTCACAAAAAGATGCATACTGTGTGATCCCACTCATAAGAGAAATCAAAGTCAAACGCGGAAACAGAAAGTGAAATGGTAGTTGCCAGCAGCTGTTGCAAGGACAATGGGCAGTTGTTAAATGGGTGAGAGTTTCAGTTTTGTAAAATGAAAAAGTTGTAGAGATCTGTTTCACAACAGTGTGAATGGACATGGTTGTCCCTTAGTATCCGTGGGGGATTGGTTCCACGCCCCGCCCCCCCGTATAAAAATCCGTGGATGCCCAAGTCCCTGCCATCAAATGGTGTATTTGCATAGAACTACGAACATCCTCCTCTATATTTCAGATTATCTCTAGATTATGTATGGTACCTAATACAATGTAAATGCTGTGTAAGTACTCTATATTTAGGGAATACGACAAGGAAAAAGTCTGTACATGTTCTGTACAGATGCAGCAGTTCATTTTAATCCAAGGTTGGTTGAATCCATGGATGCGGAACCCATGAAGACAGAGGGCTGCCTGTATACTTAACACTGCTGGATTGTACATTTCAAAATGGTTCAGATGGTCAAAGAAAAAGGTTAACACTTCCATAACCTAACACATCAAGTTTATCTTGTAGGAACATACAAGAAATATTTACGTCTTTATACCATGCAATATATGCATAAGCGGTCGCAGTAGAATTGGGTTTATAAATAATACGAGATAACTGGAAACAAGGAGAAAAGCATTTACAGAAATTATACATTTCTTCTTTTTTAAATAGGTTTTGTTATACTTAAATGGTTTATCTATTTGGAATCTATTTGGTTTAAAGGAGGGACACAGGGGTCAGGCTCTATTTTTTCCCAAGTGGTGAGCTCCTTGCTGTAACACCAATAATTGAATGATCCATCTTTTCCTGCCTGATTTGAAATGCTGTCTTTATCTTACGTTAAACTTCCATATACTTAGGACTGTTTCTGGACTGTCTGTTGTGTTCTCTTGATGTACAGATGTACAGGTATCACACTGTTTTAATTTGATCACTTTAAAGTAAACGTTAACATTAGAATCATGTCTTAAGAGCAGACTTATGAAATAGCAGATAAATTACTGCACTGCCTGCTGTGCTCACTAAGTTGGGCCGCTTTCTGGTGGACTCCTTCACTGGGCAGACTCGCCTTGTTAGCCAGACTGGCATCAATGCCATTATAGATAAGGAAACTGAGGTTGAGTGAGGTTAAGAAACTTGCTGTAGGAAGTAGCAGAGCAGTGATTGGAGCCTGAGTCTGTCCAACCCCAAAGCCTATGGAGTTCCGTTCAAAACATGCTCTGGACGTGCCGGTATCTTTCCGTAGGGACTATATAAGTACCTTATTGAATCAGATAGAATATGATAGTTGTGGCTTATCTGAAATGTTTCCCTGGCTGCAGTTAGTTGCATGCTAATATATGTTTTAATAAGTTAATTTTTAAACAATCTAGTGATATTATAGAGAAATCAGAAAATAAAAAGATCATCCTAAATAAATGTCAACCCTCATATTTGCCATTAAAATTTGGACACCTTTCCTTCTGGTTATTTTGTAAGCATATTTTTATTATTTAAGTCATAAAGTATTAGAGTTTTGTTCCTGCCTTTTCCTTCCTCTATCTTCTCTGTTAGGCTGCTTTGTCTTCCTAATGACAAAGCCATTTTTCAAGACTACATAATATTCACAGACGAGAATGAAAATAATTTATTTAACTCATACTCTATTGTTGAACATTTAGGTTGGTTCTGATTTTTCACTTATAAAATTATACTGTAATGAACATCTTCTACACATAAAAATATTTTGTTATTTTAAAACCATCTCCTTCTGATACAGTCCCAATGAGAGATTATTGGGTCAAGGGTACATATTAGTTTAACACATTTCCATATTTCCACCTGCCCGTTTTCTGGCATTTGTTGATACTAGGCTTTGGGAAGCTTTGTTCATTTGGAAGATAAATGTAATATATTCTTTAAAAAAGGCTTTGCTGACTTATTATTATGAAAGGAGTTTGTGTTCAGTGAGGAAAACATAGAGTATGTATGCAAAAAAAGAGTCGTAATTCCACAGTGCTCCAAGATGATTTTGTCAATTTCATATCTATTCTTGCTTTTTTTAATACAAATAGTAATTTTTCAGTAAATTATCTTTAAATCTCACATTTTATTAGCCAGAATTCTCTAAAAACCAGTTTTTCTGCATTTATGCTGATAGTTTGTATTTGGAGGATGATTCCTTGTCTTTCAGAATCTTAAACACCTTTTCAATTTATCCATCCACCTGACTGACCATTACATATTTGTGCCAACTATGGGCAGTGACCCTTAATAGGTGCCAAGGCGCTGAATCAATATGAATTTTGTTCACAGCCTTCTGGAATGTGCTGTAGAAAGTTCAGTGCTCTCAGACTGATTGCCAAGGGTGGTGGAGGGAAAGATGAATCTTGGTAAAGAGAATCCAAGGCAGCTTCTTGAGGGAAGTGGCATTTGAACTTAGCTTTGTATTTGTAATTGTAAATGTCTTGAATTTATAAAATGACTTGGATAGGACAATATTGTGTTTTTTCCACCCAGTAACATGGTCTGTTTCTTTATTCATTCATGCTCCTTTATGAGACTCACGTTTTGGAGTTTTCCAAATAAGTTTTGAGCATTTATTTTTAAGTTTATTCCTAGATATTTGATATTTTTGACTGCAGTTGTGACTGAGATCATTGCCCTCATTGAATATTTTGCCTAATTAATGTGGGTACATAGAAAAACTATTGATTTTTATGTGATTGTTATGTTAGTGGATAACTTACTGTATTACCTTCTTAGTTCCAACAGTTTCTTGTGGTTTCTAGGTAGGCGATAATATCATATGCAAATAATATTCATTTCCCTTCATCTTTTACAATATTGTACTTTTTTCTCTTATATTATGCATTGACTAGACCTCCTGGAACAATTTGAATAATAACAGGGATAACAAGTATTCTTGTATTATCTTATTTCTTTTTTTAGTGGGAAGGATTCTAGCGTTTTGTAATCAAGTATGATATTTTATTTTGGTTTCAGAAATGTATATTTTTTTATCACTAAGTAAGCATCCTTCTGAGTTGCCAAGAGTTTTTTATTTTTAAAATTTGTGAAGATGGAGGTGAGTGATACGATAGAGGAGTGATTTTCAATTTTCTGTATTTGAGTGTTTCTTTTGCAATGGAGTGTGAATCATTCCCCTCCCCCGCTATAAAGCTATTTAGTAATAAGAGGGGGTAAAAGGATGATAAATTTTTAACAAATGCCTTTTTATTATGTACCCAGATGGCCATATGGTTTTCTTCCTTTGATCTGCTGATGTGATGAATTATATTAACAGATTTTCTAATATTAAACTATCCTGGAAGGAACCCATTTCGTTCATGGTGTTTTTATTCTTTTAATGTATCCTGGGTCCAATTTGCAGTGTTTTGTGTCTATATCCATTAGTGAGATTGCCCTGCAGTTTTATTTTTAGTGTGCTGTTTTTGTCATTTCTTAAGGCGGGGGGGTTATGCTAGTATAGGGATTATAAATTAGAAAGCTTTCCAGCGATCTGAAACATGGAGGATAAATACATTTAAGATTATGTACTTATTGGTAGTGGTCGCTGAGATTGCTGTGTTGAGAAGGATTCTGAGGCCTTGTCATGTGTAAACAATTTAGTGTTTTGTAAGAGTGTAGGAAATGAGGGTTTAAGTGTGCATGCCAGATGTTTATTCATAGTCCCTGCTTGGAATGATTAATATTGCACAGGAATTATCTTTTCAGAGTTTAAAATAACTTGCCATTAAACTCTGTCTTGTCAGGTTTTTGGAGATAATTATTTTCTACTGTAATCCTTTCTTCAATAACATTTTGGCTTTTGCTCTTTTCATGCCCGTTTTGACCATTTATATTTTCTGAGAAATGTATTCATTTCATCAAGACTTTGAACTGTATTTGCATAGAACAGAATATAGTGTTATTTTCAGAATGTCTTCTGTATGGTTCTATTTCCTAAACTGATTTTTTTTGTAGTTGTATTATTTTTTTCTTTATTCCTTGGTTGAATGACTAGTATTCAGGGAGTATTTTGTGTTGATTTCTATTGTTTTATTCTTTCCCCCTTAAATTTTTAAAGTTACTTGTCAATTCTAACTATTTCCAGGTAATTATGCTTTTATGTTAAGTAAGCCCACCATTCTGCTTTCTTTAGATTTTTAAAAATTCTTGAGTGAAAGCTTGGCTCCTTATTTTTCTGTTTAGTAATAAAAGTGCTGAGTTGATCAATGAATTTTCCTCTGAGTACATCTTTGGTCACATCTGTAAGTGACCAAAGTCACTTACTGTGAAGTGTCGTTATTATTTTCTCCCCTAAATATTCTACAGTTGTATAGTTTTGATGTTCTCTGTAGCCTAAAGATTATTTAAAAGTATAATTTAAATTTCTTTGTGACTCCTTTTTCAATGTGTTTATTTTTATTCATTTTTAGTTTATTCTGTTGTGAGAAAGATTGCCAATAATAGTTTTTGCTTTTTGTAATTTATTGAAATTTTTGGATTCCTGTTAAATATTGTGGAAATGTTTCATCTGCTTGCAAAAGAAGTAATTTCTGTTTTTAGGGTTTTTTGCTTGTATTCACACATTACATAAGCCACTTTTATATATCATTGACTTTATTCATTGTATTTTTCAGATTCCCCATAGGGCCTTAGATATATTATTAAGTTTTTCTAATTATTTCAAGAAATTGAGAGCCTGTTAATGTCTTCTAATATTATAATATTTCTTTTGATTTTACCATTTGCTTTATATATTTTACTTTATGTATTTTATTACTAGGTCATTTAACAGAAATATACCTGCCTGCTACATTTTATTATGGGTTGTACCCTTAATCTGTAAAAATAGACCCTCCTTGACCTGTTTTATGCTTTCTACTTTCAGTTCTGGATTTTCTAATTTTTATAGTTCATTTCCTGCTTTTACCTTTAATTCTAGTGATTTTTATGAAAGCACTTCCTGCTTTCTATTGTTGGAATTTACCTTGTATAGATTTACATATTTATTTTACTTTTGCTTGTTCTATGTACTTAAAAAATAGCTACTATGTATTTCTTTTGGATATCATGCTTTTTTATGCTTAAAAACTCAGAGTCTTGAGATCTGTGTTTTTTAATATGGAACTTACACCTGTTTATATTTATTATCATAACTCATGTGTTTTGTTTCATCTAATTACAGTTTTTCCCCCTATGTACTAGTACAACTAAGAAGATGTTTTTGATTCCTTCATATGTGAATGGCAGTTTGGATAAATATAACATTTTTGGGTTATGCATTTTATCCTTCAGTACTCAAGAGATGTTCTGTAGTCTTATGTTATTAATATTTTAGAAGATAATTTCGAGGATACACGATATTTTGCTTTTGTGCTTAATTCCTGCCCCATCCCCAGCCTTCCTGAATGCCTGTATCATTCTTTTTTTCACCCTTGAAATTTGAGGCTTATTCCAGGCTCTGTGTTTTAATGTCTTTTAATTAGTTGCTGGGAACATGGCATGTACTTTCAGTCTACAGATTTCTTTCTTAATAATAGGAAATGTTTTGTTCCATATGTCCCATTGGTCTCATCTTTTTAAAATGGCAGTTATCTCTATATATCCGTATACCCCTATTGTTTGCCTTCCATGATTATCTTTACTTTTGGTTATTTTAATCTCTTTAAATTTTTTTTAGTTTTATATGTGTTTCCCCAGCTTTTCCTTTGCATCACTTACTCGGTTTTCTGCACTGACAGTTCTGCCCTTTACTTCTTTGGATACTGGATTTTGTTTTGTTTTGTTTTGTTTTTTTTGAGACGGAGTCTTGCCCCGTTGCCCAGGCTGGCTGGAGTGTGGTGGCGCGATCTCGGCTCACTGCAACCTCTGCCTGCCAGGTTCAAGTGATTCTCCTGATTAGCTTCCCGAGTAGCTGGGATTACAGGTGCCCACCACCATGCCCGGCTAATTTTTGTATTTTTGGTAAAGACAGGGTTTTTCCATGTTGGTCAGGCTGGTCTTGAACTCCTGACTTCAGGTGATCCACTTGCCTCGGCCTCCCAAAGTGCTGGCATTACAGGCGTGAGCCACTGTGCCTGGCCTGATACTGGTTTAATGGTGTTATTTGATTCCTTGCACTTTTCATTCCTGGAGCTTCTCTTTCTGTTTCACTCTGTTCTTGTCTTTAATTTTACTGAGCACACAAAGGAGTGTGTCTGAGATGTCTTTCTGTTTCCCAGAGTAACACTGTGCTCTGTATGTTTCTTCTCCGAATCTTGAGCATGATGCTTAACTCCTATTTTTGTCACCCCATTTTGTTTCCTTCACCCTCCCCCTGTTTGCCTCATTTATTCTTTCAAAATAAGGGAAGTCTTGTGTTTGGCATGTTTGACTTGGCCTGGTGTATATCCTAAAATGATGTCAGTAGCTACTTCCTCTGATTTTTAGTCTTTTTTTTTTAAGAGATGGGGTCTTGCCTTGTCACCCAGCCTGGATCATATCTCCCTGCAGCCTTGAACTCCTGGGAACAAGCAATCCTCCTGCCTCAGCCTCCTGAGTAGCAGGGAGTACAGGTGTGCACCACCACGCCCAGCTAATTTTTAAATTTTTTGTAGAGACAGGGTCTTGCTATGTTGCCCAGGCTGGTCTCAAACTCCTGGCCTCAAGCGATCCTTCTGCCTCAGCCTCTGGAATAGCTGGGACTGCTTCCTCAAACCTTGAGTGGAAAGAGGAGGGCTAGATGTTACACATTTATAGACAGATCAGCGATGCAGCAGCCCGAGGTTAATGAGGTGAGGCTGAGACTGTAGTTACCTCAATATGTGGTTCTTTCCTTTGGCTTGGTGCAGCTGCGCTGGGAAGTGCCCAGTGGTTTATGCTCAGATTCTTTCCTGGTAGGATTGCAGGGTGGGTTTGAAAGCCCTAGCTGGAAGTTGCTTAGCTTCTCCTGGCATTCCCTGTAGGTCCTGTCACCTTGGTTTTCCTTTTACCAGCCTGCCTCAGAGTCTCAAGGAGGGTGGCTGTGAGATGGTCCCTCATGATGTCCCGTGATTTGTCCCCACATCTGTAACATCTAGCAGAAATTCCTCAGTAGGTGGCTTGTGCATGACTCCTTTCCTAGATTTTAAGACCTTTTTTCCCCTAGGTTTTTTTTTTTTTGTAAAGTACACAAATTTACCATCTTAACCATTTTAAAGTACAGTTCAGTAATATGAAGTACATTCACATTGTTGGGCTACCAATCTCCAGAACTCTTTTCGTTATTCCAGACTGAAACTCTATGCCCATTAAACAGCCACTCCCCATTTCCCCTTCCCCCAGCCCCGGTAGCCTCCATTCCACTTTCTGTCAGTGACTTAGATCAGGGGTCCCCAGCCTCCAGGCTGCAGACCAGTACAGGTCCGTGGCCTGTTGGGAACTGGGTTGTATAGCAGGAGGTAAGCCAGCATTACCTGAGCTCCTCCTCCTGTCAGATCAGCAACACTGTTAGATTCTCATAGGAGCACGAACCCTATTGTGAATTGTGCACACGAGGGATCTTGGTTGCACTCCTTAGGAGAATCTAATGCCTGGTGATCTGAGGTGGGACAAACCATCACTCCCCCTACCTCTGTCCATGGAAAAACTGTCTTCTAAGAAACTGGTCCCTGGTACCAAAAGGTTGGTGACCGCTGACTTAGATGACTCTAGGTACCTCATAGAAGTGGACTCACACAGCATTTGTGTTTTTGTGGCTGGCTCGTTTCACTCAGCATAATGTCCTCAAGGTGCATCTGTGTTGTAGCACATAGCAGGTTCCCTCTTTGTTAAGGGTTGAATAATACTCCCTCATATGTACATACCACATTTTGTTTATCCATTTGTCTATTGATGGATATATCAGTTGCTTCCACCTTTTGGCTGTTACGAATGATGTTGCTATGAACATGGGTGGACAAACAGCTCTTTGAGACTCTGCATTCAGTTTTTTTTTTTTTGGTATGTACCTAGAAATGGAATTGCTGGATCAATGGTAATTCTGCATTTAATTTTTTGACACACTGCCATTTCTATTTTTTTTATTTTGTTTTATTTTTTGAGACTGAGTCTTGCTCTGTTGCCCAGGTTGGAGTGCAGTGGTGTGATCTCGGCTCACTGCAACCTCTGCCTCCCAGGTTCAAGTGATTCTCGTGCCTCAGCTTGCTGAGTAGCTGGCTGGAACTACAGGTGTGCGCGAGCACACCTGGCTAATTAATTTTTGTATTTTTAGTAGAGATGGGGTTTTGCCACGTTGGCCAGGCTGCTCTCGAACTCCTGACCTCAAGTGATCTGCCCACCTCGGCCTCCCAAAGTGCTGGGATTACAGGCGTGAGCCACGATGCCTGGCCGACAAACTGCCACTTATAAATGCGATTAACCCTAACAGTTTTTTGCACAGTAGTTAACCTCATCACTACTTTGGGTGGGTTGTACAGGGATTCTTTCCTTCATCTTACAGATGAGTAAACAGGCACAGAGAGGAAGAGGAAAAGTGACTTCTCTGAGGTGAGGCAGCAACCCAAGAGAACCTGGCAGAGCTGTGGCCAGAAGCCAAGCTCCTGTCTCCTAGCACTGTCCTCTCCCGCGAACCCAAGCTCCTGTCTCCTAGCACCGTCCTCTCCTGCGAACCCGAGCTCCTGTCTCCTAGCACTTTCCTCTCCCGCTGCTGCGAGAGAGCCTTTGTTGCACTTGAGGGTCTAAACTTTGTCTCCAGTTCTCAGGGCAGAATCTCTCCTTTTCCTCAAGTTCTCCTGCCTCATTGGGCCTCAGCGTCTCCAACTTTAAAACGGGCATCTCCTTGCCCCTTCTCCTGTCTAGGCAGCTGTGCTCTCGCCCTTCTCTGTGCGGACTTGGCCAGCCCGGTGCTTTGCTAGACACTTGCAGGGAACTGCTCTTGCGGCTGAGCTAGCATCTGCTTCCCCATCTGGTCTCAACTTTTTTCTTAATTACCCACTGAATTGGCTCTAACAAAATGCTGACAACTTGAATGAGACATTAGCTGATACATCAGCGCCCGTGCCAGGGCCTCATGGGCTTTTCCGGGACATGCCAAACCCGGGCCCAGCAAAAGACCTTGTTCCCTGGCCAGAGTCCCCGTTCTAGCTGAGTGGAAGCTCCAGCCAGGGGACAGGGTTATCACGGGGTCTCGTAGCTCATAAACGCCACTGCTTAGTGGCTGAACTAAGGCTTACGGCTTCTTAAGTGTCCTGGTGGCTGGGTCCCAAACCTGCAAGCAAGTTTTGTTCTCTCTCCTGGTGCCTCCTTGGTCCGTAATCCTCTGAGTCTTTTATTCCAAACTCCTGTTCTCCGGACTATTTCTGTTTTGCTTTGTTTTTCCTCTGCGTGTCTAACTGGTCTTGAAGCTGGGATACTAAGTGTGTCGCAGTGCGGGGGACATCGAGCTGAGCATCTGTGGCCTTGAGGTGCCTCTTCATGCCTTTTTGGACCTGTTTTTGCATCTGCATAAAGGGGTCCAATGCAGTGTAATACAAACTCTCTTTCTAACTTTCTGTGATTCTGAGAAGTAATGGCAGTGCTTCCATTTTCTCAACTAAGTAGGGTAAGAACAATCAGAAGCTGCCTACGTGAGGGTGAAGAGTGCAGACACCAGAGTTCGGCAGCCTGGATTCAAGTCTTGCCTCTGCTCCTTCCTCCCTGTGTGGCTCTGAGCAGTTTGCTAAACCTCTCTGTTTCCTCTTTGTAAATTGCAGGGTCAGGGGCTGGTTCAGAGAACCCCATGTGGAGTTAGTTATGAAGATTAAATGAATTAATACATGTAAACACTCAGCATATAGTAAGAACTCAGATGCTACCTGTTTTCTTTCCCTCCCTTTTAAAAATCATATGCCACAAGTTAATTTTGCTCAGTTTAGGGTGTGTGGCTATCTTTGTTCATGTAGGGTCCTTTCTAGCTTTATTTAGTTTTTATCCCCATTTTCTCCACCTTCTCTGCTCCTCGCCTACCTCCAAGCCACATTCTAATGTATTTAACATGCATCTTTTTGTTGATGTGTTTTTAGAGACATGCACTATTGTTTTGTGTGCATGCTTTAAAAATTTACATAAATAATACAGTGTTTGAATCTCATTCTGTTTCTCACTTTTGTGCCTCTGCTCTGTTTTTGAGATCTGTCCACATTACTTCCAGCTGCTCGGTGCAGCCACCACATTTTACCTATTCACCTCCGAGCATTTTAATCAACACCCACTGTCCCATTGTAAGGAACTACCGTAGTTGATACAACCAGTCCCCTTCTGATGGGTGTTTTGGTGTTCCTAGTTTTCTGGCTATTATAACCGGAGAACCAGTGCTGCTTGTGGTGTAGGGCTGCTGGTGATGAATTCCTTAGCTTGTGTACTTCTCATTTGCCTTAACTGTCCCCCCTCACCCCAAATAAAACTGCAATGAACATCCTTGTACATGTTTCCACATGGACCCCTGGGAGGCCTTTTTTATGATGTGTACCCAGGTGTGGAATTTAGGATAGAATGAAATAGAGAATATTTGAAGGAAGGAAAAGGAGGGGAGGCTGGTCTTGAACTCCTGACCTGAACTGAGTAAGTCATAAAATCACTTTGCTGATAAAGAATTTGACTGCCTGTTGGGCTTGCCTTGAATCCCATCTAAGGACCTCTTTTGGTTTTTTAATTTTTAACTTGAAATGCATGAGTGAATACATGTTCTTTGAAAACAATGCAAATGACACAGAAATAAGCAGAATGAAGAATAAGAATGGAAAGGACCCCTTGACATTACTTTCCATTCCCCTAAGCCCCGTTTCCAGTATGTAAGTCCTGATGACAGAGGAGTATATCACCCTAGGTCTTTTTCTTATACATTTACAGGTACAACTGTGAGCCATTCATACTGTTTTACAGCTTAGCTTTTCTCACTTAATAGGGTGTTCGCAAGGTCATTCTATGTTAGCCCCAATAAATCTGTCTCTTTTTTTTTTTTAATCAACACTCAGTATTTCATTGTAAGGATCTATCATAGTTTATGTAACTAGTCTTCTGGTGGGTATTGTGGTGTTCCCAGTTTTCTGGCTGTTATAACCAGAGAACTAGTGCTTCTTATGTAGGCCTGCTGCTGATGAATTCCTTTTGGTTTTGTACTTCTTTATTTTGCTTTTGTTTTTGAAAGATATTTTTGCTAGCTATAGAATTCTAGGTTGACAGGGTTTTGTTTTGTTTGTTTATTTGTTTGTTTCAGTACTTTAAAGATGTTGCTTCACTGTTTCCTGGCTTGTTTCTGATGGAAAGTTGGCTGTTATTCTTTGTTCCTCCGTGTGTAATGTCTTCAAAATTTTTTTCTTACTACTTTTAGGATTTTCTCCTTATCTCTCATTTTAAGCAGTTTGATTAATGATGTGTCTGTTTCTTCTACTTGGGATTTATTGAGCTTCTGGGTTCACACCAAACTAGAAAACTTTAGGCCATTATTTCTTCAAATATCTTTCTCTCCTCCCCTTCTTCACCCCTCCTTTTTTTTTTCCAAGGACTCCAATTGCATGTGTATTAAGCCTTTTGACTCTGTCCCATAGCTCATTGATGCCCTATTTTTTCCATCTTTTATTTTTCTGTGTTTCATTGTTAATAATTATTGCTCTGTCTTCATCAATGTTTTCTTCTTTAATATCTAACCTATTCTTTTTTTTCTAACCTATTCTTAATACTACCCAGTGTATTTTTTAAATCCCAGGCATTGTATTTTTCATCTCTAAAAGTTTGGTTTGGGTCTTTTTATATCTCCTGTGTCCCTATAACATGCTTATGTTTTTTTCTCTACCTTCCTGAACATATGGAGTATATTTATGATGGCTGTTTCAACATCCATGAAGTCTATTATATGTCATTTTTGTATCTCTTCCTATTAATTTTTCTGCTGCTTTCATGCCTAGCAATTTTTGATTCTGAATTTTGATTCTGAATTTTACATGGCTGATCGTTTTGGTGCTGGCTGTTTTGGGGTTTAAGTATTTTTGTGCTGTGTTTTGCTCTGTTATTGGTGAAGTCTTAGCTGTATTTGTTTCCTTTGACTGCTCTAACAAATTATCACACACTTAGTTGCCTAAAACAACACAAATTTATTATCTTGTAATTTTGGAGATCAGAAATCTGAAATGGGCCTCACTGGATTAAAATCAAGGTGTCAGCCGAGCTTCTAGAAGCCCTAGGGGAGAATCTGTTTCCCTTTCCAACCTTTAGAGGCTACCTACACTCTTTGGCCCATGGCTTCTTCATCTTCAAAGCTAGCAACATTGGGCAGAGTTCTTCTTATGTTGCCCATCTTTCTGGCTCTCTCTCTTCTGCCTCCCTCTTCCACTTAGAAGGACCCTTGCCTTGAGCCCACTCCAACCATCCAGCATAATCTCTCTATCTCAAAGTCATCTGATTAGCAAGCTTAATTGCATCTGCTTGTAGCCTAACACATTCACAGTTCTAGGGATTAGGACACACATGTCTTTGTCGGGTGTGGGGAGGGCATTATTCTATTTCTGCCTATCACAGTCATTAAATTACTTGGAAACTGTTTGTTCTTTTTTTCCCAAGACTGCCTCGCTCTGTCACCCAGGCTGGAGTGCAGTGGCATGGTCTTGGCTTACCATAACCTCTGCCTCCCGGCTCAAGCGATTCTTGTGCCTCAGCCTCCTACTGGAGGCACACGCCATCACACCTGGCTAATTTTTGTATTTTTAGTAGAGACGGGGTTTCACCATGTTAGCCAGGCTGGTCTTGAACTCCTGACTCAAGTGATCTGCCTTTGCCTCCCAAAGTGCCTATTTGATCTTTGAGGCTTGCTATTCAGCCTTGTTCAGCAAGACCAGAGCAACCTTCAGAATAGAGCAGGGTTTGGCAAACTATAGGCCAAACATGGGGCAAATCAGGCTTGCCATCTGTTTTTGTAAATAAAATATTATTGAAACACAGCTATGCTCATTTTTGTGTACTGTCCATGGCTGCTTCCACTCCACAACAATCCATGAAACCTAAAATATTTATTTTGTGACCCTTTATAGAAAAGGTGTTCTGACCCCTGGTCTGCAGGCTAATTTTCCGCCACTATTACCATATCTTTGTGAGTCCTCAACCTGATGCCCTGTATATTATGAAATTTCTCCACTTTGGCTGTTGGGAGTGTGAACTGTTCGTAGCCCTGGATGAGCTCTGAGAATGGTTCTGCTTGGTTGTTTCTGATGGTTCTTTCTCCAGCCTCAGGTGCTTTCCTTATACACACGTGCTGATCAGCACTTGGGTGAAGCTGTTGAAGAATTGCAGCTCATTCTCTGCAGCATTCTCTTCTCTGATTCCCTCTCTTGCATGTTTCACCTTCCTTGCTCTTCCCAAATTCTAAACTCTTACCTCCTCAACTTCAGGAGACCTCTGAGCCCTGCTTGGTTTTCCCCTCCCAGCCCTGCAGCTTCATCATTCTCCAGGCAGGAAGCTGGGACAATCGTAGGACCCACCTTGTTTGCTTCCCTCTCTTAGGGTGTTTTGCCCTGTGTTGCCTGTTATCCAGTGTCTAAAAATCATTGTTTGATATATTTCGATCAGTTTCTTAGTTGTTTAAGGTGGGTGGTGAATCTGGTCCCTCTTACTCCATCGTGACTAGAAGCCACGTGCTTCTTATATCAATATTATTTTGCATTGATGAGAGTACTTTTGGAAGATAGCATACCAGAAGAGGCATTGTGGGGTCATAGACTCTGTGCATTTCAAAGATATTACCAAATTGGTCCTTGTCAAGGCTGCGTTGTTTTATATTTCTGAGAGTCTCATTCTCTTAGCAGGGGTTGTAGAGACGGATGATGAACATGAAACTGCTTTCAGCTCCATAAAGTGCTGGGAAGATGCCAGAGGTTATGGCTCTGAAGAAAGGGCTTCTCCTGGCCGTTCCTCCTTTGGCTTGGGGTCTCTGATGGGCATTTCACTCTTCCATGCTATAGTCGGGCTGTAGGGTCGTTTTAGTCACTGCCATCATGTAGGACTGTTATTTCCTTAGCAAGTGCGGGTGGCTGAGGAGGAGGCTTCCTTTAGACTGCTGCTTCCTTTCCTGACATCTACTGAACCTACGAATGCCACATAATGTTCCAAGTGCTCCGTATAGTCATTGTGATGTAATTTAATTCTGCACCACAAGCTAGAGAGTTCGAGATGAAATGGAAACTGAGAGAGGTGGTGTGGTTTGCTTAAGGTTAGGCAGCTAATTCCTAGCAAAGTGAGGATTCTTTCTGCCTTTAAACCAAACCTGCCAGTTTATACAACAAACCATCCATTATAGTCAGGACCCCTTAGGTTTTAAGTGACAGAAACTCATCTCAAACTTGCTTAATCCAAAAGGGGATGTGTATTGGCATACCTACTGAAAAGTCCAGGGGTTAGCCAATTTTAGGCATGGCCGGCCCACATATGCAGATGATGTCATCAGAAATGTGCTGTTCTCCATCTCTCAGCTCTTGTTTCCTTGTGTTGACTTCTTCAGGCAGGCCCTCTCCAAGTGGTGGCAGAAATGGCTGTAGCAGCACCATGCTTATTTTTCACCCCCAGTGGAGCAGTCCTGGAGGAAAGAGAGCATCTCTTCCCCAAGGGCTTTAACGGAAGTCCCAAGGAAGGCTCTCATTGGCCCAGTGAGGGCCATAGGCTCATCCCTAAGCCAATCACAGTGCAAGGATGGTGTGTTGTTATTATTGGATGGCCCTGGGTTATTTGATTCTCTTGCTGGAGTTGGGGGCTGGGGATAGCCCATTGACACCACTTAGGTTGTGGGGACCTGAAGGGATGAGATAGTTCTGTACTGCAAGATGGGATGCTGAGGAGGCAGAAACAAAACTGTCCACTGTATCCCCTTTGGTCTCTAGAGCAAGCTCAACCACTCTGGCCCTTGTAGCTCCAATTGTTCATGATGTTCACAGGTCTGCTTGGCCCCTGCCCTGGTGAGTTGCTTCCTGGCCTGGCTTGACAGTGGCATTCTGCCCTCCCACTTGCTGGCCATTCACTGTTGTCTTGCCACCCCGGGCAGGGACTTGCCCAGGCGATGAGGCTTCCTGGCTCTCATTCCCTTTTGCTGAATCCTTATCCAATAATCAGAACCAAGAAACCCAGGCCCAGCAGGCTGAGGACACCTCCACACCACCTCTTTCATCATGAGTAGGCAAGTGCTTTCCAGAGGGTTGTCCAGGACCCCCTGCATGAGAGGCCCCTGGGGCCACCTGTAGACTGGTGTTTCTGCATCTCTGGGAGGTACAGTTGAATGTCTAACCAACTCCCCAGGTGATGCTTCCACACGGAATGTTGAGAGCCGCAGTTAGATGACTGTCCTCAAATGAGCTGGGGTTTTCTTTCAAGGACTCTCTTTCCTTCTGATGGGGTTGTTTGATTTATCCCGATTTGAGGATTCCCCTCCTTCTCATGAGAGCTGCCCCCTTCAGAATCATGGGGGTGTCACTGTGGGAGCTTGAGTCTGCAGTGTGGGATCCCTTTCTCAAGAGGTTGGCATGATTATTTTCCATCTAGTGCTTTGTGGGTCTCAAGACTTAAATTGGGAGGAATGTTAAAAGCAAGGATGACGCACAGTGTGCCTGCATTTCCACGAAACAGTGACACCCAGAGCCTCAGCAGGATGGATCCTGAGAACTGGGAGACTCGGGCAGTCAAAAGAATCTTCACGTCTTGAGCCTTTGGCTTGGGAAAGCTCAGTGACTGATGTAACAGCACATTTCACTTGTTCGTTAAGACCCTAACGCTTATAGAGAAAAACATCATCTTTACCCACTACGAGATTTCAAAAGCCTTTTCAGCTAAAGAACCCTTTCATAAATGCAATCTCACACAGGTGCTCAGGATGTTAAATACGTAGATAAAAGCAGTTTAAAAAAATGGAGGAGGGAGGACCATATTATGACTTTTGTGGGCCTTAGGCACTTTTGTCTTCATGGGCTCCTTCCTCCATACAAAAATATTAAAAATTATTTTTTGTGACTGCATTGGTGTAGAGGTGAATATATTAATATTCTGTGTTATACATTTTTTTGACCTGAAAGCTCATCTTTTAAGTTCTGATTTTAAAAGGAATGAAAGCATTTTTGTGGGTCTCTAAAAGTTTCTCTGGCCCTGGGTGCTGTGTCTGATGGGGAAGTCAGCACCGAGGGAGCAGGTTCCTATCTGCTTGGCCCCTCTCTGGCTGGCCCCTGAGGCAGCTGGAGGAACCCAGTTTGAAGACCGCTGCACAGAGTTATCTCTTGCCCCTTCTCAGGCTCTGCTTCTGCCTCACTGGGTTAGAGTAACGATCACAGAATCATGAGATACCATAATAAGGATGGACTATCAGGGCCATTCATACCCCAGCCACCCTCACCCTCCAAGAAACAGGTCTTGCCCTTCAATCTCTTAAGTGCTATTCTTGCTAAATGGTCATCTTTCCTGCCTCTGCTTGGGCCCCTTCTAGGGACAGTGATTTCATGACTGTTTTAGTCCTCCTTTTTGGTCTCCTATGGGGCTTCAGTAAGTTCCTGGGTCAGTCTCCATTTATACCCTGAAGCCGGTGAATCCCTTAGTGGCCAAGTCATTGCTGAGCTGGGATAGGAGCCAGGAGTCTGGGGTTCAAGGCGCAGCTCTGCCCCTCGGCTGCTGTGGGACCTGAGCAAGGACACTCTCTCTCTGAGCCTGAGGTGCCTCATTTGGGAAAGGAACGGGTTGGAGGTAATGGTCCTGTCTCCTGTTGCAGTTGTATGCGGTGATGCTAACGGAAGATCGAGGCGTGTCTCGGCCTGATACCTGCAGCTCAGGTCATTCTGGGACTTGTGGCTCTTGCTTGGTGGTTGGGGGCTAGAGGCTTTGTGTGTCCCTGTCCCCCTGGGTCTGGGTGGAGTATCGTGACTGGGACTTTGACCACAGGTGTGGGTAAGGAAGGGGAAAAATCAGGTGGCTTCAGATCATGGCTCCACTCCTTATGCCCTACGAGATGGGCATAAGGAGTATTATGTTGCAGACGGACTTTTCCTGAGATTTATTTAGGGAAACTTAGGGCATCTCAGGGCTCAGTGGGCAGCTGTCTAGAACCCTTGGGGTGTCATGTGATGCCCACTGAGGTTGGGAGAGAGGGGAATGAGGGTGGTGACTTGCTTTCCTCCCTGGGACTTGCTAGCCCAAGCTTGAAGGTGCCACCGTCTCAGGGCCTGGGCTTGCTTAGGGATGGGTGGTGGCTCCACAGGGTGGAAATGTTCATTCCTTTCCCCTGAGTCCAGCGCCTCCTAGCCCCTGGTGCTTGCAGGAGGATGCTCCCATGCTGTATCCTGCTCCCCGATACTCACAGCCTAGCCTTTTTTTTTTTTTTTTTTTTTTTTTGAGACGGAGTCTCGCTCCGTTACCCAGGCTGGAGTGCAGTGGCACGATCTCAGCTCACTGCAACCTCCGCCTCCCGGGTTCAAGTGATTCTTCTGCCTCAGCCTCCCGAGTAGCTGGGATTATAGGCGTGCGCTACTATGCCCGGCTAATTTTTGTATTTTTAATAGAGATGGGATTTCACCATGTTGGTCAGGCTGGTGTCGAACTCCTGACCTCATGATCTGCCCACTTTGGCCTCCCAAAGTGCTGGGATTACAGGCATGAGCCACCGCGCCCGGCCAGCCTAGCCTATTTTTATGAACTCACCACTTTCCGTCTGGCTGCCCCTTATCCCTGCTATACTAAATGGCTCTCCTAGATACACCTTGATTTTCCACCTCCCCACTTTGCTCATGCTGTCTCTCCTGCCGAGGCTGTTGGTGCCATGGCCTCCCAGACCACAGAAAGAGAGTAGGGTGCAGGATGAGTCTCCATTCTGGCCTCTAAGTAGGGGAGCCTCCTGACCAGCCAGCTTCTAATTCCAGGTCTGTGTTTGTTCACCTGGTTCCTGCTCTTCACTCTGTAATTATTGATTCCTGCCGAGTCCACTTAGCTCGAGCCAGCTGGGGTGGACCTGCAACCCAGCATCAGCTTCCGGGGCTTAGAAGTTCCTGGAAACAGTGACTTATTATTGGCCTAATAATGAGCATGTTCCTGCCAGCCAGGTGTGTTCAGGTGTGCGAGGCTGCCGTGAAGGACGTCTTCATGGGCATGCATTTATTTTCCTTTCGCTTGGATCTGGCTCTTCAGGGTTGTTTCCTCTCCCACCATTACATTTTTACTTCAGTAATTCGTCCAATTATCTACCAAGGACAAAATCACTTTCCTAAAGTGGTTCATCTGAAAGCCCTTTTTCTCCATCCTCTCTCCTGTCCTTCCTTCACACCTGTGCTCAGGACCCGTCCTCCCATCCCAGCTGACAAGAAGCTCAGAGCCCAGCCTAGCCCAAATCTGAATGAATTTCAAGTTAGCATGGAACTTTCTGCTTTTTCTTTCTTTTTTTTTTTTGAGATGGAGTCTTGCTCTGTCGACTAGGGTGCAGTGGCACGATCTCAGCTCACTGCAGCCTCCGCCTCCTAGGTTCAAGTGATTCTCCTGCCTCAGCCTCCTTAGTAGCTGGGATTACAGGTGCCCGCCACCACGCCAGGCTAATTTTTTTTGTATTTTTAGTAGAGATGGGGGTTCACCATGTTGGCCGGGCTGGTCTTGAATTCCTGACCTCAAGTGATCCGCCTGCCTTGGCCTTCCAAAGTGCTGGGATCACAGGAGTGAGCCACCGCGCCTGGCCTGAAACTTTCTGCTTTCTAATCACTGTCTTAAAACACAATTAAACCAAGTTTGTTTTTCTTCGTTATAACAAATAGCAAGTGCTCTTTATAGAAAAAGTTAGAAAACACAGAAAATTGTATGAGGAAGAAAGAAAATCACCTAGAGATCCCTACTCAGATGTTGATACTTTTGACATTTTGAGCTTTTTTCCAAGTATTGTTTTTGTTTTGTTTTTTTGAGACGGAGTTTCACTCCAGTCACCCAGGCTGGAGTGCAGTAGTGCAATGTCGGCTCACTGCAACCTCTGCCTCCCAGGTTCAAACGATTCTCCTGTCTTAGCCTCCCAAGTGCTGGGATTACAGGCACCTGCCACGATGCCCAGCTGATTTTTGTATTTTTAATAGAGATAGGGTTTCACTGTGTTACCCAGGATGGTCTCGAGCTCCTGACCTCAGGTGATCCGCCCGCCTTGGCCTACGAACGTGCTGGGATTATAGGCGTGAGCCACCGTGCCCAGCTGGTATTGTTTTTTTTTTTACTAATAGGTGGGATGGATACAAGTTCTCTCCTGATTTTTTTAAAAAAAGCTCAACATTATAAGATTCCTGTTTCCCAGTGTTATTGTAAGCCTTGAGGGTTTTGACTGTAGGTATTCCATGAGGTGGCTGTACCCTCGACAGCCCAACAGTGGCCTGTTTTGGGGGATGTTTTGCTATTTACAGTTTTTCCCTATTGTAAATATTGCTGTAAAGAATATCTTGTAAGTGAATTCATTTTCATGTTTTAGATTGTTTCTCAGACTTTTTAATCTAGAAGGAGTCTTGGTGATCACCCAGACCACTTCTTTAGTGTTAGCTTGTCCTAGAACCCGAAGGAGGGCCTGAAACACAGATTGCTGGGCCCCACCCCCAGAGATTCTGCTTCAGCAGGTGTGGGTGGGGCCTGAGAGTCTTCATTTCTAATAAGCTCCAGCTGGTGCTGATACTGCCACCGACCACACTTTGTGTGGCAGGAACCAGCCTCTGCTTCAAGGGAAGTTGGGGCTAAGGAGATTGGAGGAATGGTGAGGAGTGGCCATTTCCCAGGCCAGACCAGTGAGTGACTCCCATGCTGGGGCACTGACCCCACTCTTGCTGCCCCTGTCCCCTGAGAACATGCAGGAGAAGGCAGCATTCATCTACACAAAGGGATCTCCTCCATTTAAGTTTGATTAGGATGGGATTAGGATGGGATTTCAGCAACTCAGGCCTGGCAGATGCTGGCAGCAGACGTGTGCTTAGCGCTGGGTTATGGGTGGGGCCAGGGTAAGAGCCAGTTTAGGAAAGAAACTGTCAGAGAATATGGTGAATCATTTTAAATGTGAGTGAGTGACAGTCTTTCTAGGATGCAAGGGGTTAAGCAGGCAGCAGGCACAGCCTCCCCGGAGCCAAAGGGGGAACTCAGGAGTAAGTCGGGACTGCCTAATTAATTCAATTAAACTATTTTATAAGCTCCGCTGGTGTCAGTAAATTGTTAAAGTCTATTAAAAAATCAGTGGAACGTGATGAGGGTTGGGGATGCCACATCACCTTCCTAGAGTTCCTCCCCTCGTCTTCCTCCCCTGTCGTGGGATGCACCAAAGGAGGGATGGGAAGATGTCAGAGGCCCTGTCTGGTGCTGCCACTGACCTCTGTGGGTGCCGAGACAGATCCCACCCCTCTTGGCCTCATTTTCCCCATCTGTACAGTTAAGTGATGGACCAGCTCTTTAACATCCCTTTGGCAACAGTTACGAGGATTTTCTGATCTCTTCTGGCCTGGGCTGTTTTGTACCAGGGAACCTTGGGCCTTCAAGAAAACCCTCCAAGGTCAGAGGCGGCTGTTACTCCAGACATTCTGCTTGGTCTCTGCTCTTCCTTCACAGCAGGTTCATCTGGACAGTTTCCAGGGGCAGCTGTCAGGGCAAGTGATCTATGAGGGAGGTTCAAACTCTGGAAACAGGAGAGTGAGCAGAGTGGATTTCACCAGGAACCGCTGCCACATGTAAGAGCTGCTTTCTCTAATGCCTGTGCTGAGTGAAGGGAAGCTGCCCCTAGAATCTCACTCAGTGCCCACCTGCCCACACGCGGGGAGGTGGTATTCCCCCCTTTTACAGATGAGGTTACTGAGGCTCACAGAGTTGAAGCGATCTCAGTGTTAACTGGTAAGTGGTAGAGTTGAGATTTGAATTCAGGACTGCTGTCCCTCAAAGTCTGTGTGGTTGACTGCCTTCTTCTGCAGATAGATTTAACATAAAGCTACATCCCCCTGACAGACCCTGCAATGTGCAGCATTGGAGTCATGGGAAAGAAAACACTAGCAATGTTCTTTAGCCAGTATCCAGTTGTGAGGAACCTGCAGGAGGGGGTGACAGCCCTACCCTTGGAAGTATGAAAGCAGTTGCTGGCTGACCACTAAGGCAGGCCTCTTACAGCCAAGATCCTGCAGCTCTAGGCCCGGCTATTGCTTCATACTTTTCAGCAGTTTATGCCAGGCTTGGGAACTTGGCAGATATCACTCCTTGGTTCTTGAACACTGCAGTCAGTGTCTATCTTTGGTCAGATCTTGTTTGGCTAAACCAGTAGGGCAGGCAGCAATGGTCTTGAGGGAGGGAGGGTGGGTGCTGTGGAAAGACTGTTGTCTTGGGTTTGAGGGTAGACTTAATGAGCTGTGGATCTTAGGCAAGTCCCTTTCTCTCCTAATCTTAGAAGTTGAGCCTTGTTGCCCTTACTTCTGAAATGTGGCTCAGGGGACATGGGAGAGGAAGGTGGAGGTGAATTGAGGGCTAGATAAACCTGTGAATGGAACACACTGTGTTTTAGAAATTCACAGTGGCCATTGGGTCTTTAAAGGCTCTGAAAAGTCCTGCAGCAAAGAAAATAGATGAATTTTGTTTATTCAGCCTCCCCCAACCTGGACCACCCTTTCCCCCTCTAAGCACACTTTTTATTTAACATCCTGCTGGCTAAGATAAGGAGACATAAACACCGAGTTATTACCCTAGGAGAGAGCTGCTTTTTAAGGCGGTTGCTCCCCCGGTTCTTTCTGTGATGAGAACACCCTTTCTGTAAATGGGATAAATTGGCCCTTAGCAAGGTAATGTCTAAGTCTTCTAAGTCGGGTTTCCTTAAACCAAAGTCCATGTTTGTTCCAGGATCCCAGAGGCCTGCCAAATTGCAAGAGCCTCTTTTGGTTCCCTCTGGCAGCCAGGCCTTCAGGATGCAGGATATAGGCACCTTGGGGCTCTCCTCACGTGTGCTTATCTGTAGAGCCATTAATCTCAGAGCCACTAAGCGCTGAAGCAGAAGAACCCATTGGGTGGGACTTTGAAGTTGCCTCAGTGCATGCAACAAAATCCCAATCATTCGGAGTTGCCGGTTTATGATTTTGTAAACTGCAGTTGACCTTTTCAAAAGATTTGCTAGGGAAAATGCTAGTGTAAACAAGATCTTCAGGGGAAGAGCTCTAAGGTGTGTAAGGAATCATTCTATTTTTAAGCCTTTTGAATGCTCCCATTGGAATATAAACACTATGCTAATTATAAAAACACCTTTTCTGTTCCAAACGGGTGTAACAAGATAGAGAGGGCTGGGTAGGCGAAGGGAGGAGTGTTTAAACAGAGGTTGAACCAGAGATCAAACACCATCTGGCCACAATAGTTGCTCGTCTTTAAAAATTCTGATGTCCCACCTGTTTTGACAACTTGGATGTAACAGTCAGTAGGAGTGAGCTAGACTGGCCCCCTCATCTTCCCAGCACTGGCCTCCAACCTGACTGGCTCATGAAACTTACCTGCATAGCCCCTGATCCATTGAAATTTGCACCCCTGTCTAAGAACAGTTTTCTCTAATATTTTAAGGGCACAGTTAGCATAAAATTGCTCATTTTCTCTCCATTTAACTATAGAGGGAAAATCTTCTACCTTACTTAGCAAAACTTTCAAAGATAAACAGTTTTAGCAGCAACCGATCATTATTGAGCACCTACTATGCATTAGGCTTTGTGCAAGGCGCTGGAGTTTGGCCTCCATGTAGCTTGTTGCCTGCTATAGTCGGCATCACTGAGTGCATCTGAGGTTGCTTTCTAGCCACCAGCCAGGTGTCACTCAAAGCTTCTTCCCTGCCTGTCGTATGATGGACCTCAGCAGAAGATTCTGAAAATAGTGGAAGTGGTTCTTGCCGTTGACATTCGCTACTGTCAAAGATGAGATGAAGGACTAGATGAGCCCCTGAGAAGTCAGGCTGTTGGTTCCCTTTGAGCTTTGTGGATGCCAAGGTGAAGGGGTGGAAGAACTGGGGAGAGACTGGTGGCTTGAGGAGGGTCAGGGACACCAGCTGGAGGAGGTGTGCAGGCTTGCGGGTAGTTAATGCTGAGATTGGTAAAGGGGAAAGATAAAGCCATCCGAGGCTCTAAGGAAAAGGTAGAAAGATTCTAATTAGCCAAGGCTTTGTATGCAAATGGCATTTCAAGATGCTTAAAAATACCTTTTGAGGGAAGCTGAAAATATTAGGTGGTCTACTTGAACAGGGAGTATTTGGGGAGTGGTGGGACATAAAAGGTGTGTGTGGGGTCTCTAGGGGAAGGAGGAAAGGAGAGAGGGATAGAGAGAGGTAGATGTATGGACAGATGGACAGACAGACAGATACTAGCTATTCTTGTGGAGGACCCTGTAAACCAGGTAGAGAATTTTGCTAACCAAGGAAATGAATAATCCCCATGAGGGCACAACCTGTGTTTGCTTTATTCATTACTATGTCCTCTGTTCCCAGCATGGGCTAGACATAGTAGGTGCTTATTAAATATTCGTTGAGTGAATGAATAATGATAATTATAGTATTTGTCACATTTATCTTTATGGCAGCAGCTATATAAGGAGATAGTATTATCTCTTTGTGCTGACAAAGGTGGGCCATTCTGAGACATGCGCGTGCGTCCGTGTGTGTGTGTGTTTGTGTGTCTGTGTGTGTGTGTTGCAGTGTTGGAGAGAAGGGCAGGAACACCAGAAAGCTTTTTTTGCAACAGCTCTGTGAAATATTGATCAATTTGATTCCATTGTATGACCCAGGGACAATTTTACTAGCAGAAAATATGACCGTGTTGTATGGCTGCAATAAAAAATCACAGCCGTGAGCTCAGGCCCAGAAAACGAAACAAGCTGATGATGTAGCCTGGACCGGTGGATTCTGCGTCTTTCTGCTAGAGTTCATTTGCTGTTTGTGCCTTCGTGGTCCTGATGATAAGGTTACAGGTCTCAGCCAAAAACTTACAGAAGAAAAGCCTAAAACTGATTTCAGTTTGACCCCTCGTAAGCTTCTCTTGCAGTTAGGAAATGCCCAGTTGTTCAGTTGTAGAGGTAAGTATACCAGTGTAGGCTGGGAGCTGTCCCATGGAAAGGGAAGGACACTGAAGGTTTTGAAGCAGAGACATGATTGATCAGTGAGTATCGTGGCACTTAACCGTGGAGAGTAAGAATCATGCAGGTGGCAGTTACCCTGGTGTGAGCGTGCCTAGGAGATGAGAACTGATGAGCTTTTGGTCCCTCTCAGAATGAGAACATGTCATCCACCTAACTGTGATTCTCGTGTTGCAAGGTGTGTATCCTTCACCCAACATGGTCCCTTAACACATCTTCGTCTGGTGCTCAATCAGAAAAACATTGCTCTGTCCCAATTCTGGAGGACGAACTGGATATTAGGCTTCTAGAAAACTGGGAAGACAGTCTCCAGCAATGGTACCGTCTTAAGAGATTGTTCAAGTGAAACTTAAACTTTATATACTGGCTTGAGGACTGAATCTTTCCTAAGATGCTACTCTGCCGTGCCTTTGGGCGGCTAATCTGGCATCTTGTTCAGAAGGAACGGGGGCATGGAGAGGGTGGAATGGGGTGGCCAGCTCCCACCAAGGCAGGAATGGAGCTGAGATATTGCCACAGTTCAGTCTGACTTTGTTTTTTCTCTGTCACACCAGACATTGCAACCTCAGGGCCTTTGCACTTGCTGTGTCCTTGCCCAGCATGCTCTTTCCTAGTTATTTTCTTGGCTCATCCCTCTGGATATATCCTTCTTTGCTTAGCAAGCCTTCTCTCTATCCATTTTTTTTTTTTTTTTTTTTTTTTTTTGTGAGATAGAGGTCTGGCTTTGTCATCCAGGCTGCAGTGCAGTGGCTAAATCTCCACTCACTGTACTCACTACCTCCCGGGCTCAATTGATCCTCCTACCTCAGTCTCCCATGTAGGGAGGGACTACAGGCATGTGCCACCACACTCGTCTATTTTTTTTTTTCTTTATCTTTTGTAGAGGTGAGATTTTGTCATGTTGGCCAGGCTGGTCTTGAATTCCTAGGCTTAAGCAATCCACCTGTCCCGGCCTCCTAAAGTGCTGGGGTTATAGGCATGAGCCACCGTGTCTGGCAAGCCTTCTCTTAAGTACTGTTTAAAATTATACTATCTCCCCATTCCAATGAACGCTTTTTGGCTTCATTTTTCTTCATAGTACTGGTAATCATGTAATGGTTATTTTACTGTTTAAAAAACAATTTGTATATACTTCCTCTCTATCTTCCCACCTCTCTTTCCCAAGAATGTAAGCTTTGTGAGGGAAAGGCTTAACATATTTTTTAAAAAACTGTCATTTTGAAAGAGTTCCAGACTCATAAAAACCTCCAAAAATACTAAGAGTTTCCGTACATCTTCACCTGGCTTCCTCAAATGTTAACTTCTGTGCCCATAGTATAATGCTCAGATTATACTATGAAATTAATATTTATACAAGAAATTGGATTAATATAATACTGTTGACTAATCTGTAGACCTATTCGCATTTCACCAATGGCCCCATTAATGGTCTTTTTCCTGGCCTAGGAGCCGATCCGGGATCCCACATTGCATTTAGTTGTCTTACCTCTTTAGTCTTCACCAGTCAGGGGCAGATCCTTGGTCATTCTTTGAATTCTGTGCCCTTGACTCCTTTAAAGAGTCCCCACCAGTTGTTTTATAGAATGCTCCTCCTGGATTTGTGAGACATTTGTAGGATGACTGAGGGTGTGCATTTCCGGCAAGAATACCCCAGAAGTGATGCTGTTTTCTTCTTACTGCATGACATCGGGGACATAGGGTATTGATGACTTACTACTGGTGATGTTAGCGTTGAACACTTAGTTAAGGTGGTATCTGCCAGGTTCCTTCTCTGTAAAGTTACTCTTTTATTCTTTGCGTTAATAAGTGTTTTATGTGGCGATATTTTGAGACTACACAAATATCTCATTTTTCATCATGCTTTTCTGTCCACTAATTTTAGCATCTATTGTTGCTTCTTGCCTACAACGGTGATAACTGTGGTGTTTGCCAAATAGTGATTTCCTATTTCCATCATTCCTTCTATATTTATTAATTGGAATTGTACTGTAGAAAGATCTCTCCTTTCTCCTCCATTTATTTATTTATTTACCTGCTTATTTAGATCAATTTAGACTGCTGGATGTCTATTTTATGGGTTATAATCAATTACCATCATTATTTTTTTTCTGATGCTCAAATCATTCCAGATTTGGCCAGTGGCAGCCCCTTTACGCAAGCTCCTCTGTCCTTTGAACAAGTCCCTGTCATTCTTTGAGCATTTCTTACTTTCTGAGTCTTCAGGATGTACCAGGCTCATTTTGCACCCCAGCCCTGGAATCAGCCCTTACCCCATGGCACAGAGCAAAGGTTTTTGTCTGTATCACTCACTGTTGTATTCTTAGTGCCCATGGTGTCTGGCACGTTGTGGAGTCACAGTAAATAAATTTGGTGTGAATGAACGAATGAGAACTGGAAAGGAAGACTCAGTGGTCACCTTCCAGAGGCCATAATTCATATCCTCACTGGCCTCCCCTACTTAGTCTGAATTAGCAGTTTAGGAGGGGAGGGGCTTTCCCTCATCTCCTCACGTTTTGTCCCTTTCAGCTTATTTTCAGTTTTATCCAGTCTGAAAAGGATCCCAGGGCATCCCCGATCTCGTAGAGCAGAAAGAGCCAAGAGTGTGAGCAGCCAAGGGGAGCAGGCTGGCAGGAAAGTGAGACAGGGCTGGCAGAGCCTGGACCTGCTTGTGGCTAATGACTTGGTTGAACAGCAGCCGCGGCAGGGAGAGATGCTCTGGTGGCTGATGGCAGAGGTCCTGGGACCCCCACTGGTGTGTCTATAGCTGGGGGCTGCCGAGAGCCTCTTGCAGTCTCCCGAGATATGCAGGCCTCGCTTGAATATTTAATGAATTTTTCTTTATAAAAGATTAAAACTCAGCCACATTGGCTTTGAGAAAGCCTGTGATAATCAGATTTTTATTTATGAGTTGAATTGTATGTGTGTGTGCATCCCTGAGGAGGAAAACTGGCTGGCGGGCTTGCCATCCGTGCTGGCAGGCTGTTATGCCAGGAGCGAACTTGGCGAGTGGTAGCCTTTTCATAGTCAGGAGAGGCCTGGTAGGCCCCTGGGCCGGCTGCTGCTGGTGTCCTCCAACGGCGGGGCCAGCCCTCTCCGTGAGGAGGTGGAACTGTCCCCGTGCCGCCTCGATTCCACGGTTCAGATTTGCAGAGCAGACAGATGCCTATGTTCTTGCTGATTCTACACAGTGGTCCTGGGAAGTGGGCCAGGCAAGGAGGGTTGCCTCCAGTTTGCAGATGGAGAAACTGAGGTCCAAAAAAGGGAAGTGACTGGCTCTTCATAGTCTAAGGAGTCTGGAAGTCATGAACATTGTAAAAGTATCACAGTCGACTGCAGAGCTGATACACAGCCTTTGCATCACCCCAGGCTCCCCTTCTTATGCCATCCTCGTGGGTGGGGATGCTGAAGGCTGCAGCCAGGGTCTGGTCCAGCCTGGGCTACACAGGGGCCTGACACCTGGTTGGACCTTTGAACCTGGGGAGCATCGGGGCCCTGGGCCGAATGTCAGGGCCTCTATAGTTCCTGGGTCCAGAGTGGGGAATCACTGTTGGAAGAGATCCCAGGCATCCCAAGTTCATTCTCCCTTGGGCCTTTGTACTCCCAAGTTCCTGACAGGCCTCACTCAGCCAGTTGCCATGGCGATGCAGAAGTCACCTGCTTGATCTCTGACACTTTTGTTTCAAGTGAAGCTATTGGCGTGGAGCCCTTTAGGGGCTAGGAGACCCCTTAATGGTGATTTATGGTGGGGAGGAGCCTGCGGGGTGCAGTCCATGTAGTGTGCTGTAGTGCTTGGGAGAAGGTACTGTAACATAGAAGTAGATCTTGATTTTTTACTTATTTTCAGAGACACAATTTTTTTTTTTTTGAGATAGTCTCACTCTGTTGCCCAGACTGGAGTTCAGTGGTGTGATCTCGGTTCATTGGAACCTCCACCTTCCAGGTTCAAGCGATTCTCCTGCTTCGGCCTCCCAAGTAGCTGGGATTACAGGCACCCGCCACCATGCCTGGCTAATTTTTGTATTTTTAGTAGAGACAGGGTTTCACCATGTTGGCCAGATTGGTCTCGAACTCCTGACCTCAGCTGATCTGCCTGCCTTGGCCTCCCAAAGTGTTAAGATTAGAGGCATGAGCCACTGTGCGAGGCCGAGAGTTGCAGTTTTTAATGAGCTTACATCATAAGGTGGTGGTAAGGATTAAATGAAAGAATGGATATGAAGTGGCAAGCACAGTACCTAGCACATGGGAAGAGACACATCAATGACAGTTTGTGATAGTATCAATAGGATTTAGCATTGGAGATTTGTGCAGTTTGCCATGTGGCTAGTTGTGGTTTTGCTAAGCCATACATTTGTGTCCCACCTAGCTGAGGGTGACAGTGCTACCTGGGTAGCCCATTTCACAAGTGGAAGTCAGTTGTGTGGTGTGTTTCCCTTGCTAGCATGCACGCTCCATCAGGTTAGGGACAATGGCTGACCTATTGGTGGCTCCGGCTCAGCATGTGTCTCTTAGAACCTGACACATATCAGGTGTTCAATACCTTTGCTATTTTAAAAAGTTACTTGAACATATGTATTCATTTATCATGCAGCTTTGGCATCCACTAGACCAAAGCTGGAATCCTGGGTCCTGTGTCTCCCACCTAATACTTGGGTGTTCATAGGCAAATTATTTCACCTTTCTGGTCTGTTTCCCCATCTGTAAAATCAGGCCAGTGTTATGCACCTAGATTCTGCTCTGGACTTCAGAGAGAATGAGTGCAAAGCATACAGGCAAGCCTGTCCCAGGGTAGCATTTGTTGGGGACTGCCTGTATGATGTCTGGTTTCACTGAGTGGAAGGGTTTTCATGAGGTCAGAGATTGAGAGTTGACTTAGCCATCCACATGTTAGGCTGAGGGTGTTCTCTCTTTAGCCAGTCACTTGAAAGGCTTCTTCTTGGTTATGGCCCAGCAGAGAATCCAGTCTGGTTTTCCAGAGTCTCAAAACACCCACATCTGAAGGAGGAACCCCAGAGGCAGACAGAGTTAGGAGTCACCGAGCTTGGAACTGACCAGCTGGGAATGTGCTGTGGTCTTCCTTGAGAAGATGGGGAAACAGAACATGATCTGGAAAGAAGGAAGAAGGAACAGCTTCTGTTCTTCCCAGGGGAAATGGGACTTTCCGAACTTCATCATTCTGAAGTGCCCCACAAATCAAATCCTTTTTTTGACTACTCCTTACATAAAATATTTTTATGACAAAGCTTTCTACAAAGCAAAAGATGCCTTCTATAAAGTGAATCATCACTCCAGATGCTTCATTTGTATAAACCTGGCCTTTCTTATGTTGTAGGGAGGCTTTTTTTTCCTATTATTTGTATTATCCAAAGCAATACATGTTCGCTGTTGAACAGTTAGGAAGTTCCGATGAGCAAAAAGGAATAAAAAAATCAAAATCACCCATAACTTTCCCATGCAGAGATAATCACTTTGGATGTTGATTTTTGATGTATCAATACTTTGATGTATGTACTCAAAACACATATGACATGTACATAACTTAAAAGCTTGTTCATTCAAGAAGTATTTATTGAACTCCTACTCTGTGCGTGATGCTGGGGATAAACCAGGGAACAAAAAATAGACACAATTTCTCCAGGGGACAATTTATGCAGATAAAAGGAAGAGAAGAAATTGGAACAGAAATGGGACTGAGAAGAGACCTGAAACTGATAGCGAAAGTTGTCATGGGCTCTGAGAGTTTTGATCTCACTCTGGAGTGGTTAGGTATGAAATAGAGGACTGGATGGGGCAGAGGGAAGATAAGTTGGTGGCTGCCCAGAGGGCCAATACCTTCTATCCAAAGAAAGTAGTTGTGGTTGGTGTCATAAGTTATGTACACTGGCAGACAAGGGCAGGCCGGAGAGGGTTTTGTTTTGTTTTGTTTTTTTGCATGTGGATGCCCAGTTCCAGCAACATTTGTTGAAAAGAATATCCTTACCCCTTTGAATTACCTTTGTGCCTTTGTCAAATATCAGTTGACTATATTTGTTTGGATATATTTTTGGGCTTTCTATTCTGCTTATTTTCTATTGTTTATTCTGTCTGTTCTGTTTATTCTGATCTACTTGTTTATTCTTTCACCAGCACTACACCGTCTTGTTCACTGTACCTTTATAGTAAGTCTCGAAGTTGGGTAGTGTCAATCCTCCAACTTTATTGTTGTTCTTTGGAATTGTATTGGCTATTCTGGGTCTTTTGCCTTTCAGTATATACACTTTACAATCAGTTTGTTGATATGCACAGAACAACTTCTGGACTTTTGATTGGGATTGTATCGAATCTGTAGATAAAGTTGGAAAGAATTGAAATCTTAACAATACAGAGTCTTCCCTCCATGAACATGGAATATCTCTTTATTTATTTAGATCTTCTTTGATTTTTTTCATCAGAGTTTTGTAGTTTTCCTTGGATATCCTGTACATGTTTTGTTAAGTATTTATACCTACATGTTTTTATTTTTTTGGCACTAATAAGAATGGCATTGTGTTTTTAATTTCAGATCCCAGTTCTTCATTGCTGGGATATGTGAAAGCAATTGACTCTTGTATCCTGCAAGCTTCCTATAATTACTTATTAGTTCCAGTTTTTAAAATGGATTATTTGGGATTTTCTATATGGACAATCATATTATCTGTGAATAAAGATAGTTGTTTTTTCTTTGTTTAGTTTTTACAATCTGTATACCTTTTATTTCCTTTTCTTGTCTTAGTGCATTAGCTATGACTTCCAGTATATGAATAGGAATTATGAGAGAGGACATCTTTGCCTTGTTCCTGATCTTAGGGGGAAGACATTTAGTTTCTCTCCGTTAAGTATGATGTTAGCTGTATGTTTTTTGTAGATGTTCTTGATCAAGTTGAGGAAGTTACCCTCTTTTCCTAGCTTGCTAAGAGTTTTTATTATGAATGAGTGTCAAATCTTGTTAAATGGACAGCTATGATATGATCCTGTGACTTTTCTTTTTTAGCCTGTTGATGTGATGGGTTACACTATTGATTTTCAAGTGGTAAACCAGTCTTGAACTCTAAGAATAAATCCCATTTGGTCAGGGCATACACTTTTTTAAACATTTTTGGGTTAAATTTTGTACTATTTTGTTGATCATTTATCCACCTTTGTTCAGAAGAGACATTGGTCTGTAGTTTTCCTTTTTTGTAATGTCTTTATCTGGTTTTGGTACAGATTGAGTATCCCTTATCTGAAATGCCTGGGACCTGAAGTATTTTGGATTTCAGACTTCTTTTCAGATTTTGGAATATTTGCATTATATTTACTGATGGGGCACTCTTAATCCAAAAATCCAAAATTGGAAATGCTTCAGTGAACATTTCCTTTGAGTATCATCTTGGCGGTCAACAAGTTTCAGATTTTGGAGCACTTTGGATTTAAGATGTTTGGATTAGGGATGCTAAACTTGCATTAGCGTAATGTTAGTGTCATAGAATGAGTTAGGAAGTGTTCTCTCTGCTTCTACTTCATGGAAGAGATTGTAGAGAATTAGTATCATTTTGTCCTTAAGGGTTTGGTACAATTCACCACTTGGACTTAGGGCTTTCTTTTTTGAAAGGTTATTAATTATGGATTCAGTTTCCTTTATATTAATAGATACAGGCATTTTTAGATGATATGTTTCTCCTTATGTGAGTTTTGGTAGCCTGTGTCTTTCAAGGAATTGGTCCATTTTATCTAAATTACCAAATTTGTGGGCAAGGAGTTGTATATAACATTCCTTTGATCATCCTTTTAATGTCTATGAGATCAGTAGTGATGACCCCTCTTTGATTTCTGATGTTAGTAATTTGTGTCTTCTTCTTCTTTTTTTTTTTTTTTTTGTCTTGGTTAGCCTGGCTAGAGGCTTATCAATTTTATTGATCTTTTCAAATAATGAGCCATTAGTTTCATTAATTTTCTCTATTCATTTCCTGTTTTAAATTTCATTGATTTCTGCTCTAATTTTTATGATTTCTTCTGCTTGCCTTTGGTTTATATTGTTCTTCTTTCTCTAGTTTTCTAAGGTAGATGCTCAGATTATTGATTTTATATCTTTCTTTTTACTAATATATGCATTCAGTGCTATAAAATTTCCTCTAATCACTGCACTTGCTGCTTCCCATAAATTTTGATAATTGTATTTTCATTTTCGCTTAGTTCATAATAGTTTTTAATTTCTCTTGAGATTTCTGCATTGACCTGTGTGTTATTTAGAAGTGTGTTATTTAGTCTCCAAATATTTTGGAATTTTCCGGCAGTCTTTCTCTTATTGATTTCTGGTTTAATTCCATTGTGATCTTAGAGAAGATTTTGTGTGGGTTTCTGTTCTTTTAATCTCGTTAGGGTGCTCTTTTGGACCTAAAATATGACTCTCTTGGTGAATGTTCTGTGTGTCCTTGAGAAGAATGTGTATTGTGATGTTGTTGGATGCAATACCCTATAATAATGTCAATTAGATCCAGTTGATTGATGATGTTTAATTTAACTAGATACTGATTTTCTGCTTGCTGGATCTGTCAGTTGTTGCTGGAGGATATTGATGGTGGATTTGTCTATTTCTCCTTGCAGTTCAGTCTGTTTTTGCTTCACATATTTTGTTTCTGTGTTAGGTACATACACATTAAAGATTCTTATGTCTTCTTGGAGAATTGACCCCTTTATCATTATGTAATGCCCCTCTTTTTTCCTTGCTCTGACTTCTGCTTTGTCTGAAATTAATATAGCTACTCTAGGTTTTTTTTAAAATTAGTCTTAGTATGGTATATCTTTCTCCAAACCTTTACTTTTAATCCAAATATATCTGCATTTTTATATTTAAAGTGAGTTTCTTATAGACAGCATATAGTTAGTTGGGTCTTTTTTTTTCAATCCTTTTTGATAATCTCTGTCTTTTTATTGGCATTTAGACCATTCACATTTAAAGTGATTGATATGGTATATTAATATTACCACATTTATAATTGTTTTCTATTTGTTGCCCTTGTTCTTTGTTTCTTCTTTTGTCTTCCATTCTTTTTCTCCCTTCTCTGGAGCATTTTATATGATTCTATTTTCTTCCCTTTCAACATATCGATTATTTTTTTAAAATAGCGATTTTCTTGAGAGTGTGCAGTATACATGTACAGTTAATCTGAGTCCACTTTCAAGTAACACTTTGACACTTCATGGTTAGTGCCAGGTATCTTAGAGTAGTCTCAATTCTTCCCTCCCTTCCCTTATAACATTGCTGTCGTTCATTTCATTTATCCACATGGTATAATCATCCAGTATCCTGTTGGTGTTACTATTTTGAACAAACTGTTACCTGTTAGGTAAGAATGAGAAAAATAAAAGATTTTATTTTACTCTTATTTATTCCTTCTTTAACACTGTCCTTCTTTTTCTGTATGTTTTTCTGACCCAAATTACTTACCTTCTCTCTGAAGAACTTTTTAAAATATTTTCTGCAAGGCAGATCTTCTGGCAACAAATTCCCTCAAATTTTGTTTTTTGTTATTTCTCGTTCGTGTTGGTAGGATAATTTCACTGGATCAGATTTCTAGGTTGATGTTTTGTTTTTTTTTTCCTTTTAGGACTTTCAGTATTTCACTTGACTATCTTCTTGCTTGCATGGTTTCTGGAGAGAAATCCAATGTAATTCTTATCCTTGTTCTCCTTATAAGTAAGGTTTTTTGGATCCCTTTTGCAAAAATATTTCAATATTTTCTTTTTGTCTTTTATTTTCTGCAATTTGAGTATGATATGCTGAGATACAGTTTTTTTTGGTTTTTGTTCTGCTTGGTGCTCTCTGAGCTTCCTGGATCTGTGGTTTTGTGTCTGTCATTAATTTTGGAAAATAGCCATTGCTACTTCAAATATTTCTTCTGTTTTTTTCTTTTCTTTCTGGTATTACCATTACATTTATGCTATACCTTTTGTAGTTATCTCACAGTTTTTGGATATTTGGCTCTGTTTTTTACACTCTCTTTTCTCTGTTTTTTCTATTTATGAAATTTCTGTTATTAGCAATTTCTTTTGATTCTCTCTTAGTTTCTGTCCCTCTGCTTATATTATCAGCAGTTCTTGCATGTTGTCCACCTTTTCCATTAGAGCACTTTGTGTATTTTTTACTGGTATTTTAAATTCCCAAATCTGCACTGTGGCTCATGCCTGTAATCCCAGCACTTTGGAAGGCCGAGATGGGTGGATCTCTTGAGCTCAAGAGTTCGAGACCAGCCTGTGCAACATGGTGAAACCCTGTCTTTACAAAAAATACAAAAATTAGCTGAGTATGGTGACATGTGCTTATAGTCCCAGCTACTCAGGAGGCTGAGGTGGGAGGATCACTTGAGTCTGGGAGGCAGATGTTACAATGAGCTGAGATCGTGCCACTGCACTCCAGCCTGGGCAACAGAATGAGACCCTGTCTCAAAAATAAATACATAAAAAGTAAATAAATTCCCAAGTCTATGTCATATCTGAGTCTGGTTCTGATGCCTGTTGTAGCTGTTCAGTTTTTTGCCTTTTAATATGCCTTATAATTTTTTGCTGAAAGCTGGACATGTTGTATGTATCTAGTAGTAGGTACAGAGGTAATCAGCATTTTAGTGTGAGGTTTAAAGCCTTGCATGATGTATTAGGTAAAAGGAACTGAGGTAAATTGGCCTTTAGTGTGAGGTTTTATGTTTATCAGGTTAGGAATTAGGCTGTGTTTACAATTTATTGTAGCTGTTGGTGTCAGAGGCTAAAATTTCCTCTCTGGTCCTTGTTTTTGTCTCACCTGTTGTCTTTGGGTTTCTTTAGAGATTCCTTAAATAGTGACCAATCCTTGTAGTTCTTTCAGCTGTGATTCCATTATCATACAGGAGTCCTGTTGATGTGGTGCTAAGGTCTGGGCGAGGGGTAGTGTTCTAGAATCCTCTCATTGGTTCTCAGTCTTTTAGTGGGCCTGTGCCCCTGTGTTGTGACCTTTACATGTGCTTGTGAAATTTTTCTTTAACCCCTTAGGTGAGACAGGAAGGCTAGAGGAGTCTGGAGTTGGATATTTTCCTTTCCCTTGTGTTGAAAACTAGAGGGGGCTGGATAAGGACATTTCCCTTCCCCCATATCAATCAGACCCTGGTAAAACCCACTTTGGTTAGACCCTAGTAAATGGTTTCCCTTGAGGGCAGGCTTTTGTTGAATAGAACGTATGTTCTGCAGGTATTTCAAAATGTTACTTTGTCCCTACCCCACCATGAGGAGATTTTTCTTCCATCTTAACTCTGAGAAGCTGGTGAAGCTCATGGAAGTTTTTGTCTTTCAAGCGAGTTCATCAGCTTGTCTTAAGTTGCAATTCCCTTTATTTGCTGTCTCTCCACTTTTAGGCGCAGTGGTTTGCTCTGTGACCTCAGTTCTCTGATGGATCTAAAAAGTTGTTTAGTTTCAGTTTGTTAAGGTTTTTTTCTTGTTACGAGGCATGGAGTGACAGCCTCCAAGCTCTTTACATGTTGGGATGGAAACCAGAAGTTTGCATCATCTCTTTTTGAAAATCTCTTTGTACTTCAGTTTGGTTAGATCCTATTGAACTCTTCCAGTGCAGTGATTTTTTTTTTTATTAGCTGTATCCAGCTACTGATGAGCCCATTAAAGGCATTCTGCATTTCTGTTGCTGTGTATCTGATTTCTTGTGTTTTTGTTTCATTCTTTCCTATAGTTTCCATCTCTTTGCTTATGTTAACCATCTGTTTTTGGATGTTGTCTAATTTTTCCATTAGAACCCTAAACATATTAATTGTAGTTATTTACAATTGCTTATCTGACAGTTCCAAAGTCTGTGTCATATCTAAGCCAGTTCTGATGTCTGCTGTCTCTCTTCAGGTTGTGTTTCTTTCCTTGCCTTTTGGAATACTATGTAATTTTTTTGTTGAAAGCCAGACCTGATGTATCTATTAATAGAAACTGAGGTCATGAGGATATTAGTGTGAAGTTTTATGTTTATGTGGCTAGGAATTGTTCTGTGTTTAATGTTTGCTGTAGCTGGAGATGCCAGAAGCTTCAATTTCCTCTTTTCTTTGTTTGTTTTTTGTTTTCTCTCCCTTTTCCTGTTGTCTTTGGATTTCCCTAGAAACTCCTTCTTAAATAGAATCTGTGTCTTGCCGCTGTCTCATTTGTAATCCACTCTTATTATATTGGAGTCTTTTTGATGTGGTTAAGTATTAGGGAGAGGAAGTAGTCTATACTCTCATGATTTAATCTCAATTATTATTATTTTTTAAGTGGGCCTGCATCCCTGGGCTGTGATCTTCAGAAACATTTCATAGCCTTTTCTTCTCCCTTTATGTGAGATAGGAAGGCTCGACAGGCTGGAGTTGTCCAGTTGTCCTTCCCTTAGGTCAGATAAGTCTGTGGTAAGGTAGATTCTTTCAAGGGCAGGCCTTTGCTCTGGAGAACAGCACACTCTATGCTATTTCAGAATGATTACTTTTCCCCTGGTGTATTTTAAATGGTTATTTTCCACCCCCAACTCCACATTCACCTCACTGAAGGACAATGGGATTATTCTCTAATCTCCACCATGAGAATCTGTTGAAGCTCCTGGAGTTAAAATCTATGAAAATGTGATGACTCCCCTAAGACTGGACCCCAGGAGATTTTAACTCTCAAGCTAGTGCATACTCAGCTTCTAGCAGCTAAGTCAGTTACTGTTTAAATGTTTCTACCAGTTACCACCCCCAGCCACTGCAGCTCCTGGTAAGCTATATTTCTCTGCAGTTGACTGTCTCTCTAGATTTCAGGGTGGTTTGCTCTGTGGCCTCAATCCTCTGATATATCTAAGAAAACTTGTTGATTTTCAGTTTTTGCAGCTTTTTTCTTGTTGTAAGGATGGGAGTGATGACTTCCAAGCTCTGTACATATCAGGGCTGAAATTGAAAGTCGTCACCTGGTAGGTGTTGATGTTCTCCTATTTCAAAACTGTGCTGGAGGCTGTGGCACCCTTAAATTAGCTGGGAGACAGGGATACAGTAAGGGCTGGGGCATGTAATAATGCCTGCTGCCTTCCGCCTTCCCTCTTGGCCCTGCCTGGCCTGGCCAGACAGATCACCAGTCTGTGGTTTGGTTAGTATCCCTGCCTCTTGTCAGGGATAAATGTTGGGTGGACCAAGCTGGGCTGGGAATCTTGGATTCAGGTCTGAAATGTGCTCTCTGGGCCTCAGTTTTCCCAGCTTTATAGTGGGGATAAGGCCAAAGCTCTTCCAGTACTCTGTGCTTTAGTGACAATAACATAACCTTTAGTTCACGTGTTACCAGAGATAAGGAAATGGTTTTGGAATGAGTTGGTGTTTCATGACAGTACTTCCCGATGCCAGCTTTGTCTTTATTGTTGCTTTAAATAACAAAACGGCTTTCTAATAAAGTGGAAACAGCAGTCATCACATGACATTGTGTGAATAACCAGTAACTCAGAGCTTGTTTATCTTGGCTTTTTCCCCCATGATGAGTGTGTTTTTAAAAGCATTTCCTCTGATAACAGGCTTGGCCTATAGGGTTTTCACGTGTTCTGGGAGGAGTGGAGTGGTCCTAGGGTGTGATAAACCAGTGGCCCTCATTCATTCCTCCTTGTTTGCAAAGGAGACCTAGCATTACACATTGCGTGTAGGTTCTGAAGCCAAAACATGGGGAAATTGCCTTCCTTCTGGAATTTCCCCCAAGTTTTTGGGGGAAACTGAGATATATGTCAAGGTTACCTTTTGCTCATTTTCTTAGATAAGATGTCACTTAAGTCATCTGGGGCAGGAAAAGCATTGCACATGTTTTGTTTGCTCATAAAACTTTCATGTTGGGTTTATACATTTAAAACTAGTTTAAATCATAGTCCCAGTTCTACTACTTGAATTCCCTTAAAAATGTTTAGTTGTAGATATGCATTGAGCTTCATGATGGGAAACTTCATAGGTTCAGGGGGCTCCTATTTTTTTTTAAACTTGTTCAAAAAAAGCAGGCTTGTCCTTGAATGGATAAGAAATTATTGCCATTTTAGGCAAACAAACTCAGAGGTGTAATTTCTATTTTTAAGGCTGTTTCCCAGCATGTGGCCTGGTGCCCCGTGAAGATGAAGTGCTCATTAATGTTTGTTGAATGAGTTAGTGAGTGCAGTAACGTACTCACATTTCTGTCCTTTAAAGTTTGACAAGAAGGTGCCCAGAAGCAAAGGAGGCTCTGATTCCTTGCCTTCCTCGCTCAGCAGTGATCTTTCTTTTGAAACAAAGGCATTGCTGCTGGGGGCAACAGTGGTAGCTGTTGGTGCCTTTGGTGTTGGTATTGAACTGTCACTTTTCTGGGCTCAGGACTGTGATGATCCAACAGGATCAGTTTTTCACATAAAATTATTTCTCTTTTCTGGATTTTAGCCTTACTCGGGGGCAGGCAAAGGAAGTAAAGGCCAATAAGCAGCTGGCAATATTTTTACATTAAATTGTGTGATAATTACTCCCCCTCCATTAGAATACTGGGGGAAATAATGAAATTTACTTGGCGTTTTACTTTTTTAGGATAGAATTCAGGGAGAATGGTTAGATATAGAAGAAATAGGAAAGACTGGACACAGAAATACACCATTCACTGTTTTTCTGGATGGTGTGGTGAGTAAGGGCAGAGAGGTGCTGAGAGCTGGAGTGGGCAGAAATGGGGAGTGAATGATGGCCTGATTGCCAAGGAGCCACCTTCCGTCACTAATTCAGTGATAATCATGGAACACCTGCTGTGTACTCAGCACAGAGGCATGAGGTGGTCCCTGCCCTGAAGGAGCACACTTGTGTCGGGGAGATGGCAGTTTAGGAGCGTGGGGCAGGACTGTTGAAGATTGAGTAGGAGGTCTTCAGATGAATAGGACAGGAGCCTTTGAGGCAGAAGGGACAGCGTGTGCCCCAGGCTCAAAGGCAGGGAGTGGAGGGCACAGAGATTTGAAGTCGTGTTGGATACCAGGGGTGTGTTGAGAGACAAGGCTTGAGACTCCAGATGGGCAGGTTTAATGCTTGGCTGGGTTGGAATTTCATCTTGGGAGTGATGAAGTGTCAGGGGAAGGTTTAGGTGTGGGAAGGACCAGATCAGGCTCACGTTTTAGATTTGGGCTGATACAGTAGCCACAAGCCCCATGGGGCTGTTGAGCCCTTGAAACTTGGCTAGTCCAAATCGAGATGTGCTGTAAGTGTAAAATACATACCACATTCTGAAGACTTAGTATGAAAGATTATAAAACATCACTAATAATTATTTCAGTATTGATAGGTTAAAATAACATTTTGATACATCGGTTTAAAAAAATACAATACTAAAATTAATTTCACTGTTTCTTTTTACTTTTTTAAAATGTGTCTCCTAGAAGATTTAACATTGCATATGTGGCTCATATTTTATTCCTGTTGGACAATGCCGTTCTCTACTCCTTGGGCTGAGGGGAGGCTGTATAGTGTAGTGATTGATTCATTCATTTGTGAATTCATTTATTCAACATGTATTTATAGGTCATCTACTGTGGGCTGGGGCCTGTTGTGGGCACTGGCAATATAGCAGTGAATAAGATAAGACTCCTGCCCTGACAACTAAATGATGAATGGAATTCAGATACTGTTAGGTGCTGCAAAGAAAAAGGAAATGGATTTGGGATAGAGAGGGGCAGGTAATGGAGTGGAGGGCTATTTGAGTTTGGGAGTCAGGAAAGACCTCTCTGATAAACAGAGGTGTGCATGAAATGAGGAAGCAAACCTTGCAATTGATGGGGAACAGCATTCTAGGTGAGGGAACAGTGAGTGCAAAGGTTGGAATGAGCAGTAGAAAGGCCACAGTGGCTAGATGGAGACGAGGGGGTGCGGCTGGTTAGGCAGGGGTAGCCAGGACATGGAGGGTCATGGAGGCCACTGGGAAGGGGTTGGAGGATTTTATAAGGTTTTGAGCAGGGGTGTTGACAGGATCCAATTTACATTTTAAGAGGATCCCCTGGCTGCTGTGAGGGAAAGAATGGAAATGAGAAGACTGGTTGGGAAACTTAGAAGGGAGCCCAGGTGAAATGTGATGCTGGTTTGGAAGAGAGGACAGTAGAGAGATGGTGGAGAGAGAGTGAGTAGAGGCCACGTTGGATGAATGGTGATGTCAGACCAGCAGGACTTCCTGGCTTCCTTGGATGTGGAGCGTGAAGGAATTGAGGCTAACCCCAGTCTAGGTATTGGCCTGAGTGCTAGATGATTGGGAGCACCATTGCTAGATGGGGTGAGACTCTGAGGACCAGGTACAGGAGGAGTGGGGTGGAGGTGGGGAATGGGAGCCATTAGGTGAAATTTTAAGATGCCTCTGAGGTGCCCCAGTGCTGATGTTATGTAAGCTGTTGGATGTAAGTCTGGAGCGCAAGCGAGCAGTGGTCAGGGCTGAATATTAAATTGCTGGATCATCCGCATATAGATGGCATTTAATAGTGAGACTTGACAGCTCACCTAGGGAATAAGCCTCAGACTCGGGGAGAGGAGGAGGAACCAGCCAATGGACCAAGGAGCAACCAGCGAGGTGGGAAGATGCCAGAGGGGTCTTCAAAGCCAGGAAGAAAGGAGAGATCAAGCATGTCAGCTAAGATGAGATCTGACGAAAGTCCATTGGGTTTGGCAACACTGGGCACTGGTGACCTTGGGGAGATGACTTCAGTGGAGTCCTGTCGGGGCAGAGCTGGCTAATTAGAGAGGAATGGAATCAACAGAATGGGAACTGAGGTAGAGCCAGTCAGCGTAGGTGCATTTTGAGTTTGCTCTAAAGAGGAACAGAGTTAGGGGCATGTTCCCTAGTGCTGATATTACAGCCTGTTGCTATGCTGTGGAAAGCCTGTGGTCCGGAAGGGAAAACTGATGTTGCAGGAGAGCAGGGAAATTGCCAGCTCAGTGACCTCGGGTCCAAGCCAAGAGAAAGAAGTACAATTCCACTGGGGCAGCACGCAGGAAGAGTGACTTTAGAGTGCGTTAGATCTGGTGGTGGGGAGATGAGTAGTTTTCTCCTGATTGCTTTTATTTTCTCAGGGAAAGTAGCTGTTAGTGGAGAGCAGGTTGTTTGAGGTTTGAGGAGGGAGGTGAAAGTCTCAAATGCCCATCTAGGATCATGAATTGAGGAGGGAAATTGTTGGGCTGTACTAAGGGCCCACTGGAGGTTTGTGGTCACACATTTAAAGTCAGACAATCCACATGGTTGTGTGTGTTCTTCCAGTGTGGGGTAGGCAAGGAGTTGACTTGGGGTTTTGCCAGAGAATAAAAGGAGAGAGGTCTAAAGATGGAAAGATTAGGCAAAGGGGCAGTCATCGTGATGGGCTTGGTCTTGGCTGGGGAGGGATAGCAGTGGGGGAGGGGCATGGCAGGGCAAGGGTGACAGGGTGGTGGGTTGCAGCTCCTGTGGGGGCCAGGATTGGTGGAAGGGTCTGGGAGTCAGGAGACAGGATACTTGAAATTGAGATCATGGCATGGTGGTGTCACTGCTAAGGACAAGGTCTATGGTGTTACTTGGGAGCAGGGGTTGAGCTGGTGGGCTGGGGATAGGGGAGAGAAAGGGGACTGAAAGAAAGGAGATCCAAGAACTGGATTGACCAGAGTCAAATGAGTTGTTAGTATAGCCAAAATTGAAGACAGAAGTAATGGCGGCAGGAAAGTCAGTGAGCCAGGGACTCAACTCACGGGCACGCGGTGTCTAAATGATGCCACTAGGCTGGTGGGAGGGGTTGTCTGGTGGAGGGTGTGCTGGGCTTGATGGACTTAGACTTCAGGCTGCTGCTGTTTGGAAGGAAGTTAGAGGGTCCATGCTGTAGAGATGGCAAGGAGTGGTGAGGGGGATACTCACCCTTTGGGACACCCCAGGCCCAGCCTCAGGTCTGCCACCCACTGGTTGATCTTGGGCAGGTGACTCTTCCTCATCTGCAGAGTGTAGATGACAATTACACCAATCTCCTCTGTGGATTGTGAGGAGTAAATGGACAAAACACGTGGAACGCGCTGAAGCCCGTGTTCAGTTTATGGAAAGCACCACGGACTGGTCGCTCTTTTCACCGAAGCACATCTGTCCTTACACGGGGAAGATTCATTCCCAGAGAGAGATTTGCAAATGTGTTCCCCAAAATGGGATTGTTGGAGTGAGAATACAGCCTCCCAAGGGCACTTTGAGAGAAATGTACCCTGTTGGTTATGAGCATTCTGGCCTGTTGGTTAAGCATTGGTCTTTAGGCACATTGTGAAGAAACAGATAATGATACAAACTGGATTAAATTAATTCCAGAACTTTGTGTGACTCGAGGCAGACGTGTGGAGTCAGGGAAGGCCTTGGGTGTGAGGATGCGCCTGGCCGTGGCCCGAGCTTGGAGAGGCTGGGGACCACCAGAGTATCCTATTTGTACAGCCTTTATGCTTTCTAAGCTCTTTGGCTACAGCAGCTCCGTGAAGGAGCCGTGGCAGGATGAGGAGGGGCCTGGGGCTCAGCACAGTTAGGTCATGCCCAGGATCCCTCACAGGACCAGCTGTCCCCAGGTGCAAGCCCAAGGGGCATTAGACCTAGGGCCTGATTTAATGCAGGATCACAAGGCTGGTCAGGGGTGAGAGGGACCTCAGTGGCCTAGCTGAAGCCCCTGGGCTGGCATGGGGCTGCCGAAGAGGGTCCCCTAACCTGGCAGGAAGCTGCTTTATGGCCCAGGCCCTAGGAAGGAGAGGCTCACCGTGCCATTTAGAGTGGCCCCCTCCTGATGACCTCTGGGTAGTGCCCCTGTGGGAGCAGATGGACGTTGCCTTCCACTTTACATCATGGCCAACTGCAGCGGGTTCACTAAGAGGAGCGTCTCGCCAAGGTGAAAAGTGTCATTGCAGGAGGTAAAGCTGCAGCTGCCAGCCCAGGGGCTGGTCCTAGAGAGGGCACAGCTGATGCCCTCTGAGCTTCCATAAAGGCACATTGGGATGAGAGCTATTTGCAGTGATGGAAGCACCACCTGCACCCCACCTGGCCCTGGAAACCCCATGTGCTGTGTCCAGAGTGTGTCCTTGTTGCTGGTCGTGTCACTCTACAGAATGAGCACTGCCCAGGGCTGGAGTTGGAAACTTTGAATTTGTCCCTCCTGCTGGCTGACCTTTGAATAAACAGTCCTTTTGGGGACTCTGTGAAGCCTCCTTACCTTCACTCTTCTTCAGGCCCAATGAGTCTTAATTGGCTCCATCTTTAGGTGTGATGATGGATACCGTCTGGACTGCAAGCTCTTTGAGGGTGGGTGAAGTCTCTCCCTGCACCCTGCCCTGTGCTGTGTACTCAGGACCTGCTCAGCAAAAGTTTTGAGTGGATCACATGCCTGCTTACTTGTTCCTAAGGCGGATTTGAGGCCCAGGGCAGGAGATCAGGCCCGTTCCTCCCAGCATCTTTAGTGTGATAGTGCGCTTATCCCAGTGGGGAGCGTGGGTCATCTGAGATCACAGGCTGGGATTCTTTTTTTCTCTCTTGAGATAGGGTCTCACTCTGTCACCCAGGCTGGAGTGCAGTGGTGCAGTCGTAGCTCACTGTGTCCTCGAAATCCTGGGCTCATGTGATCCTCCTGCTTCAGCCTCCTAAGTCACTGGGATTATAGGCTTGAGCCTCCATGTCCTGTGCCACAGTCTGGGATTCCTTGTCCTTCTCCAGGGGAAGCCAAAGGCAGTGCAGCTTGGTGGTCAGAGACCAGGCTCCAGAGGCAGACAGACCTGGGTCCAAAACCCAGTGCTTCCTGACCAGTTATGTTACCATGGGCAACTCACTCCCAGAATCTGAGTCTGTTACCTCAGTTCAAAACTAGGAACAAAAAAGCTACTCGCTGATGGTGGTATAAGGATTAAATAAAATAAGTAAAGTGCCCACTATCATGTCAGTAAAAACAGATAATTTATTTAGCGAGTAGTACATATTTGTTGAAAGAATGAGTGGGAATCTTCTAGAATTTTCTAGAATATGACTGCTCCCAGATTATTTGCTTCGGTTTGTTGTTCAGGAGTTCCACAGGAGTGGGGACCTTCTGCCATGAGCAGCATAGGCTGGGAATTGGTGCAGAATTTGGAGACTGGAAGGTGCCTTGGGCCTGTGACCAAAGGTCCCCTCTGAAGCGCGTCTGTGTACTGGGGTAAGAATAGTACCATCACTGGCTTATAAGAATCAGCTGAGATAACATGTAAAGTGCTTGGAATAGAACCCGGCAGTAATACCAGAACCTGGTGGTATTTTCTTTGTCATTGTTTTACTTTCTGTTTTTTGAAGATGCTTTGAAATACCTCTTCATTCCAACATTATTTTTAAAAATCTGCTCTATTTATTATTTTTTAGCATTTTTTCTTGTTTAGCTATTTAATCCATCTGGGATTTCTTTTTGTGTGTTTTTTCCAAGTGTCTCACTCTTATCTGTTTGTTGATAAACTCTTTGTTTTATACCATATCTGATTTTCTTTATAAAACTTGATGGAGGGAGTTGAAACCTTCCCCAACCTCATTCCCCTCGCTTGCCAGAGGTAACAACAATCTAATCTAATTTGGTGTTTATAATTCTCAGATCTGTTTTATAATAATGCTATATATGGATGAAACCATAACTATCCCAAGAGATCTTGGAATTTACATTTTCCTTTTGAAAAACTTATTTCGACATAATTTCAGGAAGTTGTAAGAATAACAATACCCACCTTCCCTTCACCCACATTCCCCAAACGTTAACTGTTCCCACATTTACTTTTTCGTGTCTCTCTTTCTCTCTCTCCTCCTCTTTCCCCCACCCCACTCTCTTTATAAAATTCTTTTTCTAAACCATTTGAGACAGAAGTGAAGGCACGATATTCCTTTACCCCTGAATACTTCAGAAATGTTTCCTACAAACAAGGACATTTACGTATATAACCACAATCATTATCAGGAAATTAACACTGACAGAATACTCTTAGCAAATCTACAGACCTTACTCGTATTTCACTGTATATTCCTATGTTTTTTATAGGAAAAGAAAACCCTGGATTCTGAGTGAAATTGTTTTCCTGTCTCTTTCGTCTCTTCCAATTTAGGAGAGTTCCTCGGTCTTTGTCTTTCCTGACCTTGACATTTCTTATGAGTACAGGCCAGTTATTTTGTACACTGTCCCTCAATTTGGGTCTCTCTGATGTTTCCTTACAGTTATGTTCAGGTTAAGCACTTTGTGCAGTAATGCCCAGAAGTGATGTTGTGGCTTTCTCAGTGCATCATATCAGGAGACAGTATTACTTATTGAATAGTTTATTCCTTTTCGCACTGATTTGAAATGACACAATCACAGTTTTCTAAATTCTCATATATACATGGATCTGCCATTGGGCTTTTTAGTCTTTTAAATTGATCAGTTTTACCTAATTATGTGCCTTTTTTTGTTGTTTTTATTACTATGCCTTCCTAGTGTGATGGCATATGTTAGTCTTTTAAAAAGTGTTTCAGATTTGTACCAGGGGGCTCTAAAAAGCTGTTCTTCTACATGAGCTTTATATCAACTCCACAAGGTCTCTCAAAAGTCCTATCGGGATTTTGACTGGAATCACATTGAATTTATAGATTAATTTTGAGAGAACTGACATATTTATGATATTATATCTTCCCATGCAGGAATGTGTCTCTTTAGGTCTTTGATGTTTTTAGGGAAGCTTCAGGCCCTTTTTTTTTTTTTTTGAGACAGGGTCTTGCTCTGTTGCCCAGGCTGGAGTGCAGTGCCATGATCATAGCTCACTGCAGCCTCAATCAAACTCCTGGTCTCCAGTGATTCTCCTGCCTCAGCCTCCCAAGTAGCTGGGACTACAGGCACACATCACCACACCTGGCTAATTAAAAAAAAAAAAAAAAGTTTTGTAAGGACAGGGTCTTACTATGTTGCCTGGTCTTGTCTTGAACTCCTGGCTTCAAGTGATCCTCCCTCCTTGGCCCCCTCAAAGCGTTGGGATTATAGGCATGAGCCACCACACCCAACCCATGCGTATTTCTTAATAGGTTTGCTTATTAGTGTTTTATAGCTTGTGTTATTTGTAGGATGTGATTCTTCCTCCCATTATATTTTCTTTCTTCTTTTTTTTTTTTTTTTTTTTTTTTTTGAGACGGAGTCTAGCTCTGTCGTCCAGGCTCTAGTGCAGTGGCGCAATCTTGGCTCACTGCAACCTCTGCCTTCTGAGTTCAAGCTATTCTTCTGCCTCAGCCTCCCGAGTAACTGGAATTACAGGCATGTACCACCATGCCAGGCTAATGTTTTGTATTTTTAGTAGAGATGGGGTTTCATCATGTTGGCCAGGCTGGTCTTAAACTCCTGACCTCAAGTGATTCACTCACCTCAGCCTCCCGAAGTGCTGGGATTACAGGTGTGAGCCGCCACACCCGTCCCGTCCCATTATATTTTCTGATTGATTATTGTTGATATGTAGGAAAGCTGTTGACTTGCGAATATTTATCCTGTATCTGGTTACTTTGCCAAATTCCCTTTTGTTTTAATAGTTTTCCAGTTGATTCTCTTGGATGTTTTATTCAGGCAATTGTATCTGCCGTTAATGGCATGTTGGTTTGTTCCCTCCCAATATTTATGCTTCTTGTTTCTTGTCTTCAACTTGGCTAGCATCACCAGAATAAAATTAAATAATATGGTAGTGATATTGGGCATTCTTGGTTATTCCTGACTTTAATTAGAGTAGTTCTGGTATTATATTATTAAATATTTGAGGGAGGTTTTTGAGAGATACCCCTTATGGAGATGTAAAGAAATTCCTAATTATATTGATCAATGGTTTTTTTGTTGTTTGTTTGTTGTTGTTGTTGTTGTTTTTGCCTCATACTGTCTCAGAAGACTTAGGATGATGTCTTTTGGAGTTGTATTACTTTTGTAATTTAGTGCCATGTTCTATTTGCTAACATTTATATAGGAATTTTGGATCTATATTTATGTAAGATTTACCCATACTTTTCTCTTTTAAATTATCTTTCCCAGTTTTAATGTGAGAATTATGTTGGCTTTGTAACAAGAATCGGAATGGTCTCCTCCTCACCCCTCACGATTTAGAAAACATAGATATAATTTGCTTATTGAAAATTTGACAGAATTTACCAGTAAAATTATTTAAATAGTCTCAATATTTTAAGAATTCAAATTTCTTCCTCTAATTATTGGCCTATTTGTTTTCCATTTCCTCTTGAGTCAATTTTGGGTAATTTTTGTTATTTAGAAAATGGTCTATTTCATGTATAATTGAAGATATATTAATATAAAGTCTTCTCTCCTTTCTTCTTCCCTCTTTCCCTCCTTCCCTCCCTCTGATTCTGTAGTCATAGCCACTTTTTCATTTTTTAATATTTCAGATTTATTTTTTAGTTTCTTAGCCAGACACATGGTAGGGGGTGGGGTTAGCCATTTTATCAGTAATTTCCAAGAACATGCTCTTATATTTAATATCAAGTGTTTTGTTTTCTATTTCTTTCACTTTTGTTTATTTTTATTCATTTTCTGTTTTCTTTTGGCTTATTTTGATCTTATTCTTCTTAGTTCATTTCTTTTTTGAGTGACTGCTTTGGAAATATCCCATGGGTTTTGCCATATAATGCTCTCATTGTTCATTTTTAAATAGTCTGCACTTTGTTTTAATTTCTCAAAAAAAAAATACTCCTCCAAATAACCTTTAGGTTACATTTCCAAGTGGTTAAACTTTTTGTGGCTTTTGTTTAGTTTTATTGCTTTGTGGTCAGGGAATATGGCCTGTATAATTTCTTATTTTAAAAAAGTTATTGAGGTTTTTTTTGTGGCCTGTCACATGATCAGTTTGTAATTGTTCCATGGATTTTTGAAAAGATGTGTATTGTTTTATAAGTACATGTAAAAATACATCAAACTGGTTGTGTTTTTCAAGTCCCTTATTACTGAGTGTTTTTTATCCTCATGTTCTGTCCATTTCTGGAAAGTATGCTTAAGTCTCCTATTGTAACTGATTTTTTTCTTCCCGTTTCTCCTTTTCTTTTCTTTTTTTTTTTTTTGAGACGGAGTCTTGGTCTGTCGCCCAGGCTGGAGTGCAGTGGCGCGATCTCGGCTCACTGCAGGCTCCGCCTCCCTGGTTCACGCCATTCTCCTGCCTCAGCTTCCCGAGTAGCTGGGACTACAGGCGCCCGCTACCACGCCCGGCTAATTTTTTGTATTTTTAGTAGAGACGGGGTTTCACTGTGTTAGCCAGGATGGTCTCGGTCTCCTGACCTCGTGATCCGCCCGCCTCGGCCTCCCAAAGTGCTGGGATTACAGGCGTGAGCCACCGCGCCCGGCCTTATTTTCAAGTTTTTGTTTTCTGTATTTTATGGATACGTACAAGTTTATGACTGTATATCTTTTTGTTAGTTTAATTTTATATCAGTTAAAATTTTGGGGGGGTTCTTGGTGATTATTTTGTTTGCCTTGGAGTTTGTTACCACTTCTGATTTTTATTGACATATGCCTGGTGTAGTTTTGTCCATTATTTTTGTAAAAAAACTTTCTGTTTTAAAATAATTTAAGACTCACAAGTAGTTGCAAGTACGATGCCGAGAGTTCCCACCCTTCATCCAGCTTTCCTCACTGATAACATCTGGCATCCCTGTAATCCCCTTTATTTTAGCCTTTCTGACTCTCTTTGTTTTAGCTCCTGGCCTACCTGTGCCCCCCAATTTGTGATATTCTACCTTTTAACAGAAAAATTTATATATCATTCATATTTATTGTGATTTCTTGTTTAAGTGTCAGTTTCTTTCCGCCACCTAATTTTGGTTTTGGTTTTCCATGATTTTTTTTCCTAGCCTATCATTGGACTGCCAAAGTTTTCTTTATTCCCCTCTTTTCTTTATTTATCTTCTTTTTCTTCCTCTCCTTTCTGCTTGTCCCTTCCCCAATTCCTTGCACTTACTGATTTGGAATTCATAATTGTATTTCTCATTTCTGACGTTTAAATTTTTAACAAACATATTTAAACTTGGGCAAGAATAAATCTCTAATTTTCCCCAAGGAATCCTCCCTCACCACAAATATTTGACCTCTAAGGGCATTTACATTTTCATCATTCTCCTTCCATAGTTTGTTTTTAGTAAATATGGCATGGAATTTTATTTCCAACTTAAAACTTTTTTTTCTGCATTGTTTTTGGGGGTTATGTAAGAGCTTCCTTGAGATTCACAGCTCTTATTTCCAGTTACTGTTTAGACTTAATCTGTTTTGTTGGATTACTTTCTCTTTCTTTAAAAATTCTGTCTGATGTCTTCTTTCTTGGATTTATTTTCCTTAATGTTTTTCAGAAAATGTGCCCAGGTGGCCTGAATATCTTTGCATTATCTGAAGAGGCCATTATTTTTTCTCACATTTGAGTGATGAGTTGGTTTGCATTTGAATTCTAGGTCCAGAGTCCCCTTTCTCAGGATCTTGTAGCTGCTGCAGTCTTGTCTTCTGCCTCTTGATCTTGCAGATGAGAAGTCTAATACTAGACTGAGTCTTACTTCTCTATGGGATTTTTTTCTTCTATGAAAGCATTTAGGATTTCCTTTTTATTTTTGGAGTTGGGAAACTTTTATCAGGAGGTGTCTAGGTGTCTTGTTTTATTCTTCTTTAGCACTTGGACCTTTTGTAATGAAAATTTCAGCCTTTTGTACTGTTCTCTTCTCTGCCATGCAGAGCTGAGTGAATATTGGGTCTTCAGGATAGAGAGACCATGAGACGCTGGCAGCCAGATTGCCCAGGATGCCAGGTGCAGCTGGATAGCTGGTCAACCCTCTCCAGACTCACTTTCCTCCTCTGGAAAAGGCAGGTGAACAGCTCCTACCACATAGCGCTGTTGGGAGATGAAATAGGACACAACGGACAAAACATTTAGGACAATGTCTGGTGTGGAGGAAGTGGTCAATACGGGAACTGTTTTTTCTGTAATTCCTCATGGGTATCAGAGATGGAGGAAGAAGTGGGCTTTTGAGCAGGACTTTGAAGGTGGACAAGATAAGACCTTCTCTGAGCCTCAATCTCCCCACTGAAAATGATGGAGCTTGATAGGTTTTTAGGTAATAGTTCTCTTTTTTTTTTTTTTTTTTTAATTTCACACAGAGGAGAGTGGCTTCATGGGATATAATTTCTCACTCCTGAATCTCAAGTCTTCCTTCCTCTTCCCTCTCTCCTTTTTTTCCATGGTGTTTGGTCTTTCTGGTGAGTGTGACTTTGTTGAAGGTAGAATGCAGGAGTTGAAAGAAGCTTTTACTTTGCCATAGAGAAAGAGTGGCCTACCTGAGTCTGTTTTGATATGGTAAATGAAAAGGTAGATGTCTTTGAGCTTGATCTATTATCTGGCATGCCCTCCAGTCTTCTCTGTATCCATAGCCACTCTATTGGGCTGTAAGCTTACCTGTGTTTCCCCAGGCACTGCATGCAGTAGGTGCTCAAGAAGTGATTTTGGAGCAGAAGATGAATCAGTGCTTCATTTTTCCTACCTGGAGAAACGATTGTATCTCACTTCACTGGGCAGGTCTCCCTTGCATTTGCTGTTTTATAAAAGATTTTATTTGTGGTTGAATGACAGTCAGTTCTTTCAGGAAAACGAGAAAAACTGGTTTAGAACCATTGTGAAATTCCATTTTAATAGCAACAAGACCAGGCTCTGGCAAGTTCAAAAAGGGCAATCAAGAAATGCTTGTTTGCTCAACAGAAAGAGCTATTTAGGTGGTTACATGGTTCAGAGTCACCCCCAAACTCCATGTAATTTTCAACTTCTAATGACTTTTTTAGCCTCTAAGGTAACTGGCGAAAGTGTAATTTATTTAGAGGAATGTCTTGGGTTGGTTTCATCAAGTTGAGGATTGTCCCAGGTGCATCTGGAAACATTACCAGGAAGAGAAGAAACTCCACTGGGAAGGAGATAGGGTGGGGCTGTGATTTCCAACATGTCTTCACTCTTCCTGGCATGGTTTACAGAGCAAATGTTTTTGAGCATCTTTTTTCTGTCTGGCACTGGTAAGACAAGCAGGATGCCATCCTTGCCCTCCAGTGGCTCAGAGCAGGCATGGGAATGGATCATTGTGATAGCCTGTGGTAAGTGCAAACTCTGCTCCTAGCTTAAGTGAGCCAGAGGGTCAGGAAAGCTTGCGGCTGGGAGAAGATTGTTGGGTGAGGAGAGGCTCAAGGGGGAGAGAGGGAAGAGAAGGGAGAGTGCTGGGCAGCAGTGACTGTGCGTACAGAAGCCTGGAGCCACGTATGATGCACTTGGCAGCTCTATATCTTGAGTTCTGTTAAGGAGTGTCTGGGCAGGGTGCAGACCCACATGCAGTGGGGCTGGGGAGCCCCTGTATCCCATCTCGGGAGCAGTTGCCACTCAGCTACAACTGATTGTTGCCATGGCAGAACACAGGTCCAGTGTGGCCAGATCTTCTGTTTTTTTTTTTTTTTTAAGAAAAGCTGTAAATCTGAAGTTTTATGTAAAACCTCCCAAAATTTCTAATCATGACAACTAATTGAAAAAAGAGGTCTTATAAAACCCAAAAGTCCCACTCCAGGCCATTGGTTTATGAAACCTGTTTAGGGACTAGAGAGAAGCAGAGGGGACGAGGGGGACTGAGGTCCCCTGCCCTGTCTCGGCTGTGCCCTGTGTAGCCTTCCCTGCGCCGGTGGTCAGGATAGTGGAGGGCTTGGACTTCAGTGTTGAAACAGAGTGCAGGAGACTTTGGAGAACTTTGCTCTTCCCCTGACCTTGCTTTGCTGTGATTCAGAGAGTAAGAGTCAAGTGAGGCTTAGGTTTTCAGGTTTCCTCATTTTAATGCCTTTTCCTTCCTTACTAAATCTGGATGGGGAACGTGATAGGTGATAGTTGAGGCTGGATTGCCCCTTAGAACTGTTAGACTCCCTTTGCTGCTGCTCACACCTCGCCCTGCACAGTTTGATCCAATGTGGAATTTCTCCTCTTTCTGCCTTCTTTTTCTGCTTTATTGAAAATTGGGGAGAGGGCCAGATAAATACACTCTTGGGCCTAAACGAGCCCTTGATGTGCGCTTTTCTGCCTCACTAGTCAATGAATGCTCGTCTTCCCCCTAGAGTAGATGAAAATAAATCTTTTGTTTAAAATTCTTTCTATTTTTTTTTGAGACAGAGTCTTGCTCTGTCACCTGGGCTGGAGTGCAATGGCATGGTCTTGGCTCACTGCAGACTCCGCCTCCCAGGTCAAGCGATTCTTGTGCCTCAGCCTCCCGAGTAGCTGGGATTACAGTTGTGTACCACCACACCCAGCTAACTTTTTTGTATTTTTCATTGAGATGGGATTTTGCCATGTTGGCCAGGCTGGTCTTGAACACCTGGCCTCTAGTGATCTGCCCACCTTGTCCTCTGATTGTGCTGGGATTACAGGCATGAGCCACCGTGCCCGGCCATACTTAAAATTCTTCAATACATAACACAGAGCTATCTAATGGAAATGTCATACAAGTCGCATGTATAACTTGAAATTTTCTGATATCCGTGTTAAAAAAGGAAAAAGACACAGGTGAAATTAATTTTCATAGCATATTTTATTGAGCCCATTGTATCCAAAATGTTATCAATTCAACATGTAATTATAATAAAAATTCTTATTAAGGTATTATACATTTTTAATTTTTTACAAAGTCTTTGAAATCAGTGTGTGTTTTCCTCGTGCCAGCCCATCTCAGTTTGGATTAGCCACATTTCAAAAGCTCAGTAGCCACAGGGGGCTAGTGGCAACCATGTTGGACAGTGTGGCTGTAACAGATGCACATAAAAAAGTGACATTCCGCAGATATGAAGCAGTGTGCAGGCCACCTGTGAACCTGTTAATGAGAATGACTCATTTGATCGTGTCGTGGTCAGCTCTCCATTCTCCTCAGGGTGAATCTACCAGCCCGGTTCCCTTTCCAGCCCCATCACCTCTCTCCCTACCTCACTCTGTCCTGCCAGGCTGGCCTTCTGTTCCTTCCTCTAACATGCCCAACACCTTCCAGCCTCTGAGCCCTCACACATGCTGTTCCCATTGCGTGGATTATGCCCCCTTCCCTCATCTCCTCTCTTTGCTTGGTTTAAGCCAAACCATGTTTTCAGGTTAAATATCAGTTTTTCAGGAAGACATTTCCTTACGTCCTTGCTGCCAACTCTAGACTAGATTGTTGCCCTGTGGGATGCTGTCATGGGGGAAAGAGAGGAGTGTGTTCGTTCTCCGCATGTACACAATGATAGTTATCTAGTTATTGGTGAGATCTTGGCTTTATGTTTCTCTGCTTCATTAGGTGGTGCATGTCAGGAGTACAGGGGCCATGACTGCTTTGTTCACTTGTTTTGTCCACGGCAGCTTGTATAGTGGCTGCAGAAAATAGATGATCAGTAAATATGGGATGAATGACACAGGGCTGAGATTCAGTCTTGTAGAGTAATCCGGGCCCATGGGACCTCCAGAGGATCCAGACCCCTAACAGTGGGCCCAGGGCGTCAGCCCCTGTGGCCAGTCCTGGGTTTCCTGCTTTGTTGTTGGCAGAGTCAGCCTCTCCCTGTCCCTCTCTTGACTGGCTTTTGGTTGCCTGTAAATTATATTTTTGGTGGCTGTTAATAAAAATATAGGGCTGGGGGGAGAAAAAAAGACTTCTCCTAATAGAATTTTATTAAATGGCACTAGTTTAAAAATGTCTCGTAAAAAGTTAATTAATTTGGGATTTGGGGATGAAAGGCGTGATATAAATGTCAGTTATTATTATTACAATTTCAGCCTCACGCTTATGCTCTTGATCCAGTCCCTGATCTGGAGTCTCTGCTACTCCCAGGGACTGGCGGCTTTGCTGAAATGCTGGAGGCAAATTTGAGCTTTGAGGCTCCATCGGGGACAAAGAGGACCTCGCCAAGTTAGGCTGTCCTGCCTTTTCTTCTAGAATAATGCAAGGCCTTGAGAGTCAGCACCACTGTCAGGGCCAAGAGCTGTTCAGAGCAGGATGGTCTTGGCGCTCTGCGGAGCCCCCTGGGCCAAAGCAGCCAGGAATATCAAGGCCACAGGCTTAGCCCCCTCACGGAAACCTGGGGTGTTAAAGCTTTCGGGGCTCCAAGAAATTACAGCCGCATTCTCATTTTATGGAGAGGGAAACTGAGTTTAAAAAGGGGCGGTGGCTTGCCTAGCCCAAGGTCACATAGCAAGTTAATTAAATTTATGGAGAAAAAGGCAGTGAATGCAATTAGTGAAGTGGGGGAAGTCTTCCAAAAAAAAAAGATTCAGGCAATTTATTGGTGACAAGTCTAGAAACTATTTTCCAAGGAAATGGGGAGTCCTGGGACTTCTCATGAGTTCACAGAGGCAGGCAGCCCTTCACTCCTTCAAGACATCCCACCTTCATCCCCCTGATGGCAGACACCGCACCTAGAGGAAGGGACTCGGCCCTGACCCAGTGTGTAATTACCAGTGTGAGGTGTGGGCAAGCTGCGATGTTAATCAGCATCACCGCTGAAGAGTGAGTGTCTGCGTGCGTCTTTTGCCTCCTCTCTGAGAGGGGCTGTGAAAGTACCCCTCGCAGGATGTAAACGGGAGTGTGTGTGTTTATGTGCTGGAAATGGCAGCAAGCAAGTTGGGGATCTCACGCTCTTGGACTCATCTGTCCTTGCAGAGCTGCAAGGGAGCCTAGTGGCTGGTTATTCCCAGGACCCTTCCTGCATGCCATCTCTGCTACAGAATTCCTGACAGATGTTTGCTTGTTTCCAACTGGGCTCACCCACATGTTCCCTGCAGCCCATTCCATTTGAGGTAGTTCTGGGAAAGCCTGCCTCCTCCTGACTGTCTTTGGTTCTTAAATCTGTGTTCTGTTTTGGGGACAACACAGACAGCATCTCCCCTGTCCCCTTCTGAGTGGAGGCCTGTTGTTATCCAGCACCACCACTGACAGAAGTCATGAGCTTGCGGAGCCTGCTGCAGAGGAGGGGCTCAGGGAAGGTTTGCAGAATGAAGCAATTTGGTGCTCTCCACAAAGAATCTGTCCTGGGGCTCTTTAGTGAATCCTTCTACACTGGTTGGCTGGAATCGTCCAGGGGATTTTGGAATCAGAGCTGGATTTGAACCTGGGCTCCTTCACCTGAGCAAGATATTTAATCTCAGTAATTCTCAGTTTCCTCCTCTGGACAATCGAGATAAGAATACTTACTCCACAGCATTACCATGAAGAGGTCATGTGTCTAGAGTGTTTAGTACACTGCTGAGCACATGTGATGGTGGGAATAATTATAATGTACTCGTGACACGTGACACCAGCCAGGTCCTCCTGCTAACGTGTTCCTTGAGGTGTCCATCTTATCACTGAAGTCCCCAAAGTCCTGCACAGGGCCTGACACACAGACCCCTACCGGAACCTTCCAGCTCCTACAGCCATGTGCCTCTGATTCTTAATGACTGTTGAACTGAACTGAGCCGAATTGAGAGTTCTGGCCTGCGTTTTACAAGCTCAGAGTCAGGCCTTCGGGAGACCCCTTGGGATGAGGCTGTCTGTATTTCCCTGAGGCCAGACCAGCCTTGGTGTGGAGGCTTCCAGGCTGGTTCGAGGTCTCCCCCAGCCTTTCAGAATGTGAAAGCAGCCAATAAGAGTCTCAACTAGAAAAACAAGTGCTGCAGCTCTATTATGTTTTATTGGAAATAAAATTTTTATTCTCTTTCTTCCCCCCTTCTCCCTGCAAGAAAACCACAGCTGCCTCAGACTTTGAAGTCCTTTTAAGTTGCAGGCCTAGAAGAATGGGAGGGAGAGGGGAGGTCCAGGCCATCCCTTTGGTTGCCATGTTGCCATTCTTGACAAAGAGCATCAGAATGGCAGCTTGTTTTTTCCTCAGTCAATGGCAGAGCTGGGTAGATTGCATGGATGGAGATGCTGTTGGCCTCTCCAGGAACAGAGCAGCCTCCCCCGCCCTCATCTTTATTGGATTTCAATGAGTCTTTCTGCTCTGGGTCATACATGCAGTGCGACCTCATAAATGGAGCGGTGGAATTTTCACTCCCTTTGTACTGAGGGCCTCAAGCATACTCCATCACCATTGTCAACCCTGGATGGGTAAAACGCAGAAAACCGGGCAGAACTGATTCCTCCCAGGCAGCCCTGAGACCTGGAATATGACAGTTCTAAGTTTCTAGGCACTCGCTAATCAGAACGCGGAATAGGGTGGGAAAGCAGAGATGACATTTCCCACCTCGTGCCCGTGAGTCTTCTCTGGAAATCCAGATCCTCAACACTTTTCTGTGGAATGTATCAGGGCCTTCAAGAGAATGGGCAAGGCTTTGGGCCTCACAGCTTTGCAGCTGTTGCATCAGAGGAAGCCTGTAGCCATGGGAGTTAGAAGGCTCTAGAAAGATTCTGGAGGCCCTCTCAAGCTGAGATGTTTTTAATCAAAAGTTAGTGGATTAAAAGGCCATGTGTTATTTAACCAGATGCGCCTGGTAGTTGCCAGTTAAGTGCCTGTTTTGTGCCACTCGTCCATCCACATATTTTTGAGGGCCCAAAATGTGCCAGCCATTGTGCGAGGAGCCAGCAGTGGGAGTCCCTGATGTTGAAGGAGTGGGAGTCCCTGATGTTGTGGTAGTGGCTACAGAAGGCAGCACTGGTAATAACAGGAAGAAAGCAGTGCCCCCCACCCCACAGATGAGATGTGTACCCAGGGTCAGATCTGTTGATGGCATTATTTCTGCACTTACCAGCTTGGTGGGGAAGGTTCCTGCTTTGCTACATTTTGAAACTGGGAGTTTGCTATGAGATCATCTGTTCTCCCGCTTCTTCCCAAAAGGGGGAACTCAAGGACAGTGGGCAGTTGATCTCTGCCTATTTACTCAGCCTGTAAGTGGCAGAGATGAAGCTTGAATGCATGCCTTCCCGGTCGTCAGTCCAGATCTTGTAATTAGATGAAATGGGTGACAGAAGAGTGAGGCTGGTGCACCATGGGATGGCTGTAATTGCCCGTGACATCACCTTGCGTCTGACTTCTGCATTGGAGCTTCACATCTCCCACATGGAGGTGGCTGCTGGCTATTACAAATTGCTGCATGCATTTGAAAAGATATAATTAGAGAAGGAGCATTTCCATTGTAGTCCCACATCAAGGGCTGGGTGTTCACAGTGTAAGTCCTGTAATTCAAGGGGTCAGTGGCAGAGATGGTCCTCTGATGTGAAGAGTTCCTTTGTCCTCCACCATCCCTCCAGACCCCTGTCCTCTCTGTGGTCCGAGACAGGAGTTGTTTTTACAGTCCCTCGGAGGCGTATGGTTCTTCCTTACGGCTGGTTCCTCTGCATCCGTACCACGGGGTCATCCAACTTAAATGCCTGTGTTGTCAAGGTGCTCACTACCTCAGTCAGACTCTTTCCCTGGAGGAGAATGTTCCTCTTCATCCTGAGCTCAGAGCTGCCTCCTTCTGATTTCTGTCCCCAGGGGTTGTATGCTCCCCGCTCCTCTCTCCCCTCCCGGACTGAAGGGCAGGTCTCTGGCCCTACATGGTCCACCTCTGTCGGCCGCCACCACGCTGGCTCCGCCTGGGAGAATCCTGCCCGCCGATGTGTAAGTGTGTCACTGCCAATAATAGTGCGAAGGCTCCAAATCTGAGGGCCTTTCTAGGATCGTTTCCTGATTAATTAGGTCAGCATCTCCAAAATCAATTTCCAGCGAAGGTGCGCCGCCTGGTAGCGCCGTTCCCTGCCCAGCCAGGCGAGGGAGTTGGCACGGGAGGCAATTCCCTGGCCTCTGGTGCAGTTCAGGTCTTGTCTCTACCTCATCTCTTCTGTGATTATCCTGACTTTTTATTTTATCTGCCCCCCTCAAATCTTCCATTAAACCCCCGTAGATCCTGCTTCAAACAGGCAATTAGACTAACAACGTAATTATATCCCTCAATGCTAATTGTAACTGGTTTAGGGGAAAAACAAAGAGAAAGAGGCTTCAAAATCTCCGGAAACTAAAAGCAGCGGTTATGGTTTCCAGGTATTTTTCTTCCCTGTGTGTTTCTTTGAGAGCCCTGGTTGCTGGCAGGCTGGCATCTCTGTAGCTTGCCCAATGCCATAAGGACCACTGTATCTGTCCCCCTCTTCTGAGCATGTGCTAGTTGACACCCCCACCTCTGTCCTTCTCTGGGTTCCTGGCTCTGCTGGCTGTGTCTCTCATTGTGTCTCCCTGTCTCAACCACTTTCACCCTATCAGATGTGGTCGGGTTGCGGGTGTTGGAAGAAGTAGCATTTCTTCTGGCTCTTGCTAGCGCTCCATCATCACCAGTAACCATGGGTTGATGATCCATGTGAGTCTGTCTTGGGGAGATTGGAACCCGGGCAAGCTGGACCTGGTCTCAGGGTTTGAGCCCAGCCAGGGTTATGTGACGAGGCTGCTATAGGGAGACATCTTGCGCCACCTGCCTATACTCAGCATTTTCCGGGTCTGTTTTTTGGGCAAGGCCTGCACTCTGTGAATAAGCCTTGGTCTCTGCCTCCAGGCTGTCCTCGGCCTGGGGAAAGAGGCATTCAAATCATTGAATGGTGGGACCGCTGGGAAGAGTAGACATCAGAGGGGCTCCAACCCGGCCTCGGGTGGCAGGTGAGATGGGAAGTGGAGTAGGGCAGGGTGGGGACATTCGAGAGGTTCCCTGGTGGAAGGGATGTCTAGGATGAGACTTAAAAGATGGGGAGGAGAGTTGGCCAGGCAGTGAGCGTGGAAGCAGGTCCAGGAGCCCTGGTGTGGCTGGAGCATCTACTGTGAGGGTGGCCTTGGTGGGAGCTGAGGCTGGAGAAGAGCAAGGACTATGTCTCTGAGGAGGAGGAGGGGGAGGGGAAAGGAGGGAGGGGGAGGGGGACGGGATCAGACTTGTGTCTTACAAAGACCAAACAAGCTACAAGTGGAAATTGTTGAATGGGAGGGGGCTTGAATGGAGGCTAGAAGGCTTGTTGGAGGGCTTTTGAAAAAACCTAGGTGGTTTTTCATGAATAACAACTTGCTGTGATGGGGCTGGACTAGCTGTGTGGCTTTGGGGTGGTCGCTTAACCTCTCTGTGCCTCCCTTTCCTCATCAGATTAAAGGGAGGGTATTTATATTTACCTTGCTGTGTTTTAGGGGACATATCAGAAACAGGCAAAGGTTCTAGTTCAGTGTTTGACATAGAATAGGCATCCAAACAATATTTGTGAATAGGGAGCTTTTACCAGGATGGCTTGGAGCACTTTTTCCAATATATATATATATATACTCCTCTCCCATTAACTGTAGTATTTCCAGAGGATGAGAACTCAGGCAGTTGTATGTTGAGGGGCCTCTTGAGTCCATAGCGGCTTTTAAGTTATCATGACTTTTCCCATCTTGGAGTCGTGTCCCAAACCTTGACCTCATGGCTAAGGAGAACAAGTGTGGTTCTGTGCCATTTTCCTTTTCTTAGAAACTGGGTTTCCCAGTTTGATGATTGAATGTGCTGACACCGTTTCCCTTTGGGCAGATGGGACTCAAGTTGCCACCGCAAAGCCTGGGGTGGAGACTTGGTCATCATTCAGACATTGATGAGCTTGGAGCCCCGCTTTCTTTCAGTGACTGCCTTGAGGCTTTCATGGCACTCCATATGGGCCATTTGGTGCCAGGTATCCCGGCCCTGGGTTTGCCATCAGTTATGTGGACAGGGCGTTTCATTAAAATTTCCATTAACTGTTTTTTCTTTTTTTAAGCCAGTGAGCAATTTATAGATTCATTAACTTTTTACTACACTTGTGAAGCCAGGAAGAGGGGAATAAAGGAAATGAAATATTTGGTCCGCAGCACTTCACTAAAACATGGTGGCCCTTAAATATGGAGAGAAAAGCTGGATAATTAAGGCTGGTTTGAAGAAGCATTTAGGAAGGGCTGGCATCTTCCAGAAGGATCCAGAATTGGAATATCCTGGCAAGGAATACCACCTTTTACCACCCCTTCCCTGCACACTGAGTAGCTGATCTGTCCTTTTGCTCAAAATGATTGATTTTCCCCACTGGGTGTCTGTCCACCCCCTGATGACAGCCTCTCATGCGAAGCATACCACCTCAGGACTAACTCTGACTATGACTCTGAATGTATTTCCTTGGTTGGGGGTGCAGTCTGACTCCTTGTAGTCCTCTCATTGCATTCCCTTTTGGGGGAGTTAGGGATGGCATGATGGTTGAGTGATGGGTCTTGGGGCCAGATAAGCTTGGGTTCAAATCCAGGCCCTGCTGCTAACTAGCTATGTGATTTTGGATAAATGTCTTCACCTCTCTGAACCTTATTTTTTTAATCTATAAAATCATGGCAGTTTTAGGAACTGAGAAATCTCAGGAAAGCGACAGTAGTATGTTCTACCACACACTAAGTGGTGAGGACAAAATGGTTTACTAAGGATGCCTGACCCACATTCACATTCCAGACTTGCCATGCAGTTGGACTGCTCACCTACAAACATTCTCAATTGAATTCCATTCCCTAAAACAGCAAGGCATGTCTCAGGACATCAGTTTCCCCTGCTGGAAAGTAGATGAATAATCTCTAGTTAATGAGGATGTTGGATGAGATCAGACACATTTAATGAGCCTTTTAGAGTTGCTGGCACATAATAGTATCTTAATACATACTAGCAGTCATATATCTATTGTGGCTGCAACTACATGCCATATAAAAACTCTGCTCCCAGGGTCTACTGTGTTAAAAAGGCAATAGGCTTAAAGATGACTTTCCCCAAGAGCCTCTTAGAAAGAAAAAATCTCAGTACGTGAAGGTACTTTGAGGTCATCCTGTTTGGCTCCCAGGTGGAGCTTGGATGCCCTGAGTGTTGAACTTCCCACTGAAGGGGTGTGTACCCAGGCCTGTCCACAGGAGAGATGGTAAAGGCAGGTCTTCGTAGAGTCACAGTCTTCTTCAATCAGGAGTAGCATGGAACCCTAGGAAATCACCTCATCCTAATACCAGCCTCTATAGATGTACAGCATGAGTATTTGAAAGTATAATGAATTTTTCCTCAAAAGTGGTAATAATGGAAAGCGAAGCAAGAAAGAGGAAAGTATCATTCAATTTTGAGCCATCCAGGCCAAGTGCTTTTAGGGATACTGCATATATGCATGTGGTATTTGTTTGTGTAAACTTTATGTAAAGTTATATATAGAGAGTTTGATTCTGTTCTTGTCACTTCAGTCAGTTAACCTCTGCTTCTTCCTCTCTGTAACGGAAATCATGACTCCTACCTTGTGAAGAATTAAATGAAGTAATGGATATAAAAAACCACTAAACAAATGTATGTGGGGGATTGATAGAATATGTTATTCCTGCCTCACTCCAGACTCAGGCTTCCGGGAACCTGAGTCACCTTCCCCTTTAAGGATGCTGTGTAGACACACTCTCTGTGCTGGGCTGTCTGGTGGGCACTGGGGAATCCAGAGGCACAGCCCCTGCCTGGGAAAGATGGATGGTCCTGCTGTGAAGACAGGTCATAAAAAGATGACTGAGTATAGCAGCTGGTCGATCAATATCTTTTGAATGGTCCAGGCAATAAGTGCTTTAAGAAAACAGGGGAGGGAGATTGCCCCTGTGGCCTGGAGGAGGTGGGAATGGAACCCAAAAGGAAGGGGAAGGGCCCTTTCTTTCTTTGCAGAATGTGGTTAAATGAAGCCTTTAGCAACAACTAGGACAAAGAGGTTCTGGGGGGTGAGTCTGTGTGGGGTAGGAATGCATTTGCCTTTTATGATACTGTTCAGCAAACTGCAAAAATGTCCTGCGTGCCTCTGGAGTGTCCTTGAATGTGGAAAGTTCTGGGGCTCTAGGAGTGGGTTTCCCCTAGCCCAGCTGGTGTCATACTTTGGTTCCCAGAGCCTCTGATCATCATCCTTACAGGTCTGGTCAAGGGATGCTTCTAGAGTGTCCACTGGGTGCTTGGGTCTTCTGGGCAGGGGGTTGAGAACAGCATTACCCTTCCTCATGATGAGTTTTCTGTACTTTTCTCAGCAACACTGGAGTTACAGTACGCTAGAAGGATACCCAAGCAACCTACATGTTGGGGAACTGGGCTGTGTGGCCAGGCATCCATTTCCCAGACTTCCGGAGTTCTTTAAACTCCAAGCTGTGATTCCACTGGATAGTGCAGAGGATGGTGCAGTTCAAGACAAGGCAGTTCTTGCTGATGAGGCTGGAGTCCAAATGGGGGGCTGGACTCAGGTGGACTCTTTGGTTAGCTCTGCAGGGCAGTGTCTTCAGGTGGATCCTGCACTTCTGGAGTTTCCTATCTGAACTGATTGGTTGGTTTGACCTCAGTTCCATGCCTTCCTTTTCTCTGCCGTGCTCTGTATTGCAAGGAATTGCATTTCCTAGGTGCTCTTGCTCTCTGGCCTTCAAAAGTTTAACCAGTAGGATGCTCATCAGGAAGACTGGAATGTGAAAAGGGAGGGAGAAGCCTGGGGTACTCCTTCTCACCCATTCTCTGCCTCTGGTGGTGTTTTCTGTTTAGCTCCAGCCCTTCCCTCTATGGTCCACTCCCAGTGGGCAGCCCTTTCCATAATTTTACTTCTTGCTGGACAGCCCCAGTTTCTGATAACACCATTTCATCCCTTTTATCTCTCCAGGGCTATGGGTGGTAGCAGCAGCTCCCCCATATGCTGATATCCCTGGTTTTCCCTGTTTGCCTTCTCTATTCACTCATCACCTGTATCCTCAAATCCTTATATTAAATTGCCTCCGTTTAAAGGGCCTAGAGTGACTTCTCTTTTTTTTTTTGTCCTAGACCCTGAAGGCTATTCCCAAATCAGACCCCTTAGAGTGTTTGACTGGGTGTTGCCACCCTGACTCACCCCGTGGAAGTCACTGTAAGCTCATGACTGCCCTAATGAATTCAAGGTACCAGATTTCCACCCTCCCGCCACCACAAAGAAAACAGAATTGTAGAATAATTTCAAAATAGTCTGGTTGTCTAGATTTCTCAGCAGGCACCCATTGGGATGTGCAGAATTACAATCTTTCATTTCTTCATGGGCCTCTCATTTTGTAGGAATATGAGTGATTCCTTCCTTTCCAGCTGTGAGAGGAACTATTTTGCGTCTACTATTTTGATTTTGAAAAAAATTCATGCAGTTGTTCTCCCCCTCCCCCTATTTTCCTGGGCTGTTGATCTTGTGATATATTTATAGAGATTGTGGTTGGCTGACCAGGAGTTATTTTGCAATAGGAATTTATAAGATTTCTACTTTGAGCATGTGTTCCAGACTTTTCTCTCTTAAAAAAAAAAAGAAAAAAAAGTCTTACTTAGAACATCTACTTTGCCCTTCTGTAATTATTTCTCTTTCACAGCAAAAGTAAGCCCTTCACTTTACACGTATTTTTTTCTATGTATATTTCTTTTGTCTCTGGTCTTCTTTTTTCTTTGATGTCTCTTTTTACTACATATTTTAAAAGCCCTCAGCTTCTTTCTTCTATGTGGGAATAGGTTTGCAAATGAAAATGTGACCGGAAGAAGGGTGCTTTGGGGGTCAGGAGGCCTCAGTTTCTCTGTCTGTAAAAGAGGAGCATCCCAGCACTTTGGGAGCCTGAAGCAGATGGATCACCTGAGGTCAGTAGTTCGAGACCAACCTGACCAACATGGTGAAACCCCATCTCTACTACATACAAAAAGAAATAGCTGGGAGTGGTGGCTCATGCCTGTAATCCCAGCTACTCGGGAGGCTGAGGCAGGAGAATCACTTGAACCCGGGAGGCAGAGGTTGCAGTGAGCCAAAATTGTGCCACTGCACGCCAGCCTGGGCAACAAGAGTTAAACTCTGTCTCAAAAAAAAAGAAAAAAAAAAAAGAAGAGCATTGGACTAGATTAGAGGGGGCAAGCATGCTTCCATCCTCAACTTTACCATACTCACTGCAGACATTAGTAATCAATCACAGCACTCTTTCTAACCGAGCTCTGCTGTGACCTCAGAATCTTTCTCAACACATGGTCCCAGGCAGCCACTGCTAAGTGGTTAGAACAGGCCATTCTTAAACTAGATGAAATGATTCCTTGGACCCCATTCACCACCCTGGCTCTCTGACTATTGGAACTACAATTCCTTTATGTTTTAAACCAGTTGACTGACTTTCGTGAAGCCCCATCTTAACGTAACACATCCGTAGCCCTAGGTACCATGGAGCCACAGAGAAGCTGAAAACAGCAAGCCACCCTCACGGAACCTACAGTTTGGTGGGGAGCAAGGCTGCAGAGTGGCGACGTTCTTAGGTGTGCTCAGGCACCTTCTTGGTGCTCTAGGATGTTGTCCTGTGGTCAGGGAAGGCTTCCTAGAGGTGGTTAGAGTAGACTGTTGTCTAGGCAGTGAGACAGCATTAGCAAGTTTCAGAATTAAATGGGTCCTCAAAATTCTCTAGTTCATAGCTAGGGAACAGAGGCCCAGAGGAAAAAGGGACTTGCCCAGATTTGAGTAAGTGGTAATAATTATAGCTAAAGTTTACTACTAATAAATCATTTTATAAAAAGTAATGATTTATTTAGGTGTTACATACTACTTAATAAGTGTCAGACGCTGTTCTGAGAGCTTTATGTATTATGAACTGATTTGGTCCTCAGTCACCTTGTGAGGTCAGTACTGTTATTATCTCCATTTGACAGATGAGGAAACTGAGTCACAAAGGTTAAATGACTTACCCAGTGACACACAGCGTGTAAGTGGTGGAGCCAGGGCTCGAACCCAACCCATCTGCCTGTAGATACTATGCTGGGAACTACTGTGCCAAATAAATCCTGCTGGCCGGAGTGATCAGAATATGTTTGGCTTTTTAAAAAATAATTTTACTTACCACCATCAATGTAATCTTAATGACATCATTCAGATCTGTGGCTGTCTCATGTAGTGTTGTTAGCACTGGCTGAGAATATTACAGACTTTCTATCACTTCATCCACCCAACAGCCGTGGCATGGGGGGATTTTTATCTCTATTTTACATCAGAGGAAACTAAGGCTGAGAGACGGGATGTGTCGAGCTACTAAGTAGCCCAGGCAGAATTTGAACTCAGGCCTGACTGACTCCAGATGTCAGAGTTGGAATGTTTCTGAGAGGCCATCAGTCCAGCAACCTCATTGAACAGATGGGTAGTTTGAGGGCCAGAGACTGCCTCTCGAGCAAGTCAGAGGAGGGCCTGGTGCTAACAGGGGTCTCCTAGAGTGTAAAGTTCCTCCTCCCTGGTGAGGCCATCCAGATATGCCAGACATGCCAGCACCCTGGCCATATCAAAGGAGGCTGAAGCCTTCAGTTCACTAGAAGAGATTTGAGGACAGCCTCTTCCCCTACTGCCATACATAGAAATACCTAAGGGGGTGACTTAAAACCTTGTCCCTGAATTCTAGGTTCACCTAATTTGGAGTTTGCAACCCTTTGTATTTATAATAGGTTTTTCTCTCCATGAAGCAAAAAAAGTTTCCTTTTTTTTTTTTTTACCCCCAACCCCCACTTCCTGCTGATCTGAAGTGAATATTTATCACATATTTAATGAGTAATCTGAGTCTCAGCTTGGTGAGGCTGTACCAGGACATGGTTTATGGCTGATCTGGTTTTAACTCGCTCCAGGCGGTTTTCCCTAGAGTTTTCTGTAAAATCATAAACCTGGAGAGAGAATTTTTGTGGAATTCAGTCACATGACTCACTCTTTTGTAAATTGAGAGATTAACTGTGACTGGAAAGAACTGAGATGCATTTCTTTTTTAAAAAAGAAAACAAGCAGAGCAGCATTTATGCACCCAGAGGAGCATGTCCACGCTGAAAGACAAGGGGGCAAGTCACTCTCTCCAAGGTCACCCCACCAGCCTTGGAGGCAGAATGGCATAGGGTTTAAAAATGTGGATTTGGACTCAGAGTATCTGGGTTGGAGTCCTGGCTGAGTCTTTCCCAGCCGGTCCCTGGACCCAGCATGTCTCTAAGTCCTCCCCTGCACATGGGGACTGGTGACATCCCCACCTCTTATGGTAGTTGAGAACATTAAATGAGATGGTGCATGCTGTACCCTGAGCCAGGGCTGGCACACGGGAGGTGCCCAGTGGATGCTGGCCACTTCTAGATTGCTAGGATTATCTTCATTTGAAGCCCTTTATGCTGAATTGATGATACTAGCTGGCACTACATAGATGGAAAGACCCTGTTCCAAGCACGACTAGCTCATTTAATCCTCACAATGGCTCTGTGAGGTGGGCAGTGGGATCTCCCCATTTTACAGATAAAGGAACTGAGGCACTGAGAGATCATGATGCATCCAGCATCCCACTCACACGTCTGTGTCCAGACTGATTCCCATAAACATCACCCTGTTGCTGCTGCTGGCTTCTTTCTTCCTGGTGTACTGCTGGAGCCTGGGGGCATTTTCATTGCTGGTCCCTAGGAGGGAGACCAGACTTCGCCTTGCCTTAGCTCAGACCTCAGCCAACCCTCCCTGGACTTTGACATCTACCCCCTAACTGGTCTTGGTGTCTGTCATCGCCCTAGCCAGCAGCCTGTTGGAGGACAGAATTCTGACCATGTTACTGCCCTGCCTGGAGCCCCTGATGGCAGGTGAAGGATATATGGGAGCTCCCTGCTATCCCTGAGAAACTCTTTTGTAAATGTGAAATTTCTTCAGTATAAAAAGTGTTTTAGGCCGGGCGTGGTGGCTCACGCCTGTAAATCCCAGCACTTTGGGAGGCTGAGGCAGGCGGATCACCTGAGGTCGGGAGTTTGAGACCAGCCTGACCAACATGGTGAAACCTCGTCTCTACTAAAAATACAAAATTAGCCGGGCGTCATGGCACGTGCCTGTAATCCCAGCTACTCAGGAGACTGAGGCAGGAATTGCTTGAACCTGGGAGGTGGAGGTTTTGGTGATCCGAGATCGCGCCATTGCACTCCAGCCTGGGCAACAAGAGTGAAACGCCGTCTCAAAAAAAAAAAGTGTTTAAAAAAATAAAAACAACACCTCACTGGGCCTGATCTAGGAAAAACCTCACTCTTTTTGAAACAACATTTAGAACACTTTCTGATCCTGCCCAGCTGGGGGAACAGAATGAACACACATTAATCCACCAGAAACTGTTGTAGTACCTGTTGGATTCATGTGCAGACTGAGGGCTCCAGCTGTGGTGGCCATGGGATGGGAACCAAACTGTGCCTTGGGTGGTGAGTCTCACATAGCCCTGCAGGGGAGGCTGCTGCCTCTACCTCTCTGCGGATTTCCCCCTTTTCCTTTATTTTTTTATTTTTATTTATTTTGAGATTAAGTTTTGCTCTTGTTGTCCAGGTTAGAGTGCAGTGACGCGATCTCAGCTCACTGCAACCTCCGCCTCCCGAGTTCAAGCGATTCTCCTGCCTCAGCTTCCTGAGTAGCTGGGATTACAGGAGTCCACCACCATGCCTGGCTAATTTTTTGTAATTTTAGTAGAGACAGCGTTTCGCCATGTTGGCCAGGCTGGTCTCGACCTCCTGACCTCAGGTGATCCACCCGCCTCGGGCCTCCCAAAGTGCTGGAATTACAGGCATGAGCCACCTTCTCCTTTAAACGTCGTGACTCAGGCCTCGGGTTTGGAGGTGAATTCTCCTATTCTTCCATCCCTCCCAGGAGCCCAGGTCTGTGCATGAAGGAAATGAGGCCCTCTGCACATAGTCTAAGACTGGCAGGGGTTTCTGCTGCTGCAGTTTATTTAAACAACAACAACAACAACAAAAATCTGTGTTCACAGAGCAACTAATATGTGCCGGTGTCTTGCTGGGTGTTTTCCTCACATTATCTCAGTTGGTCTGTGCTGCTCCCAGTAGCTCTCAGTCCTGCAGCTTTCTCTCCTCCACCACCTTCCCCAAACCACCATCATCTCTTCCGTGGAAGGGGACAGTGGACTCTGTGCTGGCTACCGCCTCCCGTCTACGTACTGCAGCTCGCGGTTGTTTTTGGGGTGCATATGCCTTCCAAGTCTGTCCATAAGCCTCCAGCTCCCTTAGCCTGACTTACAGGACTTACTGATTCCTGACTGTTGACAGTGATGTCAAAGACAACGATGATGATGATGAAGACTGTATTAGGGTCTGGATCCAATCTGCATGGCTGTCTATCAGAGAGAGGAGAAGAATCCACCTGTACCTGGAAACTCACAAGAAGCAGACAAGACCCACACTGGTTCCATTCCAGGCATGCATGATTTATGTTTTAACACTGGACCTCAGAGAGCCAGGGTTTGGGAAAGACATAAAAGGTATCATAACTGAGAGGCGTAAAGAAAGTGGTCATTTTCCCTGGCTTTTACTTGTAGTTGGAAACTTGGCCAGTTAATCACGATGTCTCTGGGGCCTCCTGTGGAGAAGATGCCTAGACCTGGTTTGGGGACGGTCATCACATTTCTGTTCCATGGAGGATTGTGGCCACTCTGCAGCAAATGAAAAGGGGAAAGATCAAACCATTGCTCCTTCCCCTTCAGAGCTGGAAGCTACCAAGTCCAGAGGGAGGCGTGGGCTCTGGCCTGGGGGTCTAGTCAGGAACTCCTTGTGTGAGCCTGTGCATGTTGGGTGGGTTGGGCCCTTCCTTCATTGGTGAAGCCTTCAGAGAAGGCTGCAACCCAGCGAGGTTCAGGGGCCTGGGTTTCCCAGCTGGGCAAGGTGGTGCCCTTTTCCTCACTGCCCTGCACGAGGTGCATGTCGCTCCCTGCCATCCAGCCTGTGTTAGCTTCATCTGCATCTAGAGTTTTATTCCCCCTGTTGAGTGTGAGCTCTGTGCTCCTTATTCCAGCATCCCTCCTCATAGAAGCTCTTCCTGACCCCTGAAGTCTGTTGGATCCTCTTGTCAAAGATGCTGATGGAACCCAGACCTTTACCTTCAGAGCATGTATCTCAGGTGGTAATTATAAACTGATTGATTGAAGCCATTAAGTCATCAATGCCTGTCCCCTTCACTGTTCTTGTTGCTGTTGTGTCCCCAGTAACTATTTTAGTTCCCAGCCCATAGTAGGCATTTGCATCATAATACATAGTGGTATTTGGGTGAATGAATAAAGAACCGGGTCTGATTCATCTTAGTATCCTCCACCGGCCAAGGCCTTGCCCAGAATCACACATCTGATAGGAACTTCATAAATATTTATGGAAAAATGGCACGAACTCATGTGAGTTCCAGTTCTTTCAGGCCAGGGTCTTCTCTGGCAGCCTCTTGCCACTCCTCAAGCTTGGAACCTAGGGCAGTCAGTGGCTTTGAGTTACCATGTTCAGTTGGGAAAGAAAACACAAAATTAAAAACCAAGTACAATGTGTTAGACACATACCACTGAATACGATCTAAGAAGCAAGGTCTAATTAGAGAATTTATCATATATTTGGTTTCCCAGGAACAGAATCCTCTTTGTAACTTGCAAAGCTCTTTATAATTTTTTCAGCATTGGCCCTGGCACTTTTAAATCGCGTTTTTTAGGGATACCTGGTGAATAAATGCTGGAGCTGCCTGTGCTTGAGTTGGAGCTCTGTAGCTAGACAGAAAAACAGTTCATCCATATGGTTTAGGGCTAAGTTTTATCCATTGGTTCCATAGGGGAAGGGCCAAGTATATAGAGGAAATGGCTGTGGACTTGGGGTGAGAAGATGTGTGAACCTTGGCCAAGACATTGGTGGTGGTATGACCTTGGATAAGTCACTTAGCCCCTCCAGGTGCTTGGTTAATTCTTGGTCAAAGAGGGATAGTTAAACTGCAGTGTTTTCCCTGCAGGGTTACTGGGAGGATCTCATTCAGCGTAACTATCTGTAAAGTATTGTGCTAATGGTTAGTATTCTTATGTGTGGGAGAAATGCAACTCCATTTTCCTTGGTGCCAAAGCCCATGATTTTTGGAATCTTCTTTGACTCTTTCCTTATCTCATACCCCACATCTAATTTACCAGCACCAACCAGTATATTCAGAACTCAACCTTTCCTCACCCTCTTCAGTCCCTGCCACCGTCGTCTTTTCCCTGGACCGCTCCATAGCCCCGCCAGCCTTCTGTTTCCCCCCTGGCCTCATGGTCTCCTTTCAACACAGCAGCCAGAGTGATCTTTCTAAAATATAAGTCAAAGTATGTCACTTTGCCAAAAACCTTCTAGTAGCTTTCCAGAGTAGAAGCCAAGGCTCTTCGGTGGCCTGCAAGGCTCTGCATGAGCTGAGCTCCCATGGTCTCCCCTCCTCTTGTCCTCATGTACTCTGCCTCAGGTATCCTGGCATTCTTGTTGTTTGCCAAGCACACCAGGCATGCTCCTGTCCTGGGGTCATTTGCACTGGCATCTACTTTGCCCCAGATACCACATGGCCAACTCTCTCACCCTCTTACAGTGTTCACCCAGTGATGCCTACCCAACCACCCTACTTAAAATTGCAGCCTGTGGCTCCTCCCTTGTCCCCAGCATTCCTGACTACTCTATCCTTCCCTGTTCATGACTCCCCCGCCTCCCCCACACACCATAGAACTGATTACTTTCAAGCATGCTATATGTTTTACTTATTTATTACGCCTAATGTCTCCCCCCACTTGAATGTAATTGCCACAAGGGTATGGATATATCCCAACTGCCTAAAATGATGTCTGGCATGTAGAAGGAGCTTAATAAATGTTTGTTGGATGAATGAGTGAATTCTCCTAATTTGAGTCTTGTGCCTCAGTGGGGGAGACAGAAAGTTACAAGTTTTGGGGATTCACTGGCTTTTGGAAAGGAAATACATATATAAATAAAGCTTGAGTTGTTTCAGACCAACTGTCCTCTAAATACTAGGGGACATAGAATCATCCTCTGGGCAGGTCCTGGGTTGATGGGTGCTTCTTGCAAGCGCAGTGCCCCCTGCAGGCCTCCAGGTTAAATGCAGTTGGTTGCACCCACTGCCAAGGCCACATATCTTCCTGCAAGGTTAATTTTACCAGCTGGTCGTTTAAAACAATGTTGATGTTTGTACTAACATATAAAAATATATGAAATATGTATTATGGTGTCATATGTATTTGGTAGTTTGAATGTAACATTCAAATGTATTGGTAAGAATTAGTAAGCTACAAGACTTCAAAGGGCATTTGAGCATGCAGAGAAACTCCCATTTCTCTCTGGGTTCATTCATGTTCATGCTTCCCTTCCATAAGGGTGCAGAGAAGCCTGAAAAATACCACTGGGCATTCAAAATTGTCCCCTAGGGGATTTGAGGTCATCCACCCAGAGCCCAGCAGAGTACTTGCCACATAGTAGGTTTTCAAGGACTATCTGCTGAGTGAATAAAGGAATGATTAATTATTTGAGGTCAATTGATAATATTTCATTCAAGCATGATTGCCAATGCACCATTCATCTAAGCAACCTCATTGTAAGTATTTTTTTGAGAAACAATCATAATTAACAGAGTCAACTATATTTGCTGAGTATGCCCTGTGCCAGTCCCTGAGCTGGGTGCTGGTGACATGGTCATGTGTGGGATGTGGTCTTTGGAGGAGGGGCGGCACACACCTTGGGGGGTGACAGACGCTTCAGGAACTGCAGCCCCAGTCCGAGTCCCGTAGAGTTGGTTGATGTCTGCGTGTCAGCAGTGTTGGGAAAACAATGAACAGGGACAAATTAAATCTAGCTGGGGGAGGAGGGAACCATTCAATTCTCTAGAGACCAAGTAATTTTTGAGTTGCGGTGGGGGAGAAAAAGGCAAAATCCTAATTATAGCACTGTGAAAATGTGCTGTGCCAGGTCTATCCTGAACTTGGCTAGCTGAGGCGCCATCTTGGAAATGCCCCCTCCAAGATGGCGGCCCCCCTCTGCCCTCACAGAGCTAGGGGCACTGTGAGGCCCCCACATTTGTGGCAGCACCTCAGCCTCCCCGAGCCTCAGGCTCGGCTCTCTTATCGAAGAAAGGCATTTCATTCTTCGAGATCAGGCAGCCAGGACCTAAGGAGCTGTTTTTCCTCCATTGTGCAAGCATGACAAATCATTAATTTTTGATTGATTTGCTTAGAATTATGGGCGCCCCAGCATTCTTTCCGCCGCTGAACAGCTGTATAACAAATGGATATATCAGTGTGCACAAAAGATTGGAGATCTAAGAGAAGCAATTACATTGGCCACCCTCCCCCCACCCTCACCCCTTCCCGGGCAATGAAGGGAGGAAATTTTTACCAGAAATTCCTCAAGTGGCTTAAAAAAAAATGCCATTTTATAATTGAATTAAATCTTTATCTCTTCATCTTTTGCAGCAGGTTTTTCCAAACACACACTGGTTCCCCACGTGCTTGGGTTCTAGCCATCCAGGAAGAATCTTTAATAATGAAATTTCAACTTGTGAGAATTAAAACCAAAATGAAAAAAAGGAAAAAAAGAAAAGAGCAAATTCTACCCCTCCTTTTTGCTTTTTTTTTTTTTTTTTTTGGTTGCTGCTATTCCTTTAAGATTTTGGAACCATACCAGTGCACTAAATGTGACCTCCATAACTTTTAAATTAAGAATTTATGCTGGCTTGAAATTTATGAAATATTTCAGCATGAAAGAAAGCCTTTTTCCCTCAGGAAAATTGAGCAATAAATCACAGCACTGTGGATTTACTGCCCTAGAGCCTGCGAGAGATAGGATTTTTTTTTTTTTTTTGCTTCATTCTGAAAAAAAAAAAATGTAATCATATAAGACAGCTTAGCTGCTATCCTCCCACTCTCTAGAATTTTTAATTTCAGCTGTTTCTGCTTGGATTTATTTCCAATATTCCTGCTCGGCTTTTCAATTTCCTCAGTTATTAAATTTTAATTCAGTGCATTAGCATTTAAATTAAAAAAGGGTTTATTTTATCGAAATCGTTGGCCAGCCCCCATCCCGGAGCACACGAATTGCCTGTTTCTGCCATTTGCACAAAATGTGAAATGCAGCTAATGTCTTACAACTTACATTTGCACAAATTTAGAAATAAAATTTCTGGGTTTGGAATAATATTTTCTTTCCAAGAAAACCCTTAATAAGAGAATGGAAAAGAACAACTTCACATTCATTTGGGAGGGAAGAGGAGGGTCGAATGAAACCAAAAATAGCCTTGCCCAGGTCCTGAGGGGAAACTGGTGAATAAGGAATGGGTGGGGATGGGAAGGGGGGACAGGCACCTTTATGCGGGGCTGGAGGGCTTGGATATACCTTCACCCCAGCTTCACGAGAGTGAGAAGGAGGACCTCCCTGGGGTCCTCTTTATTTTATTTGCCATAGAGGAGTCTGGTTTTAAGGTTGGGTCAGCTCAACATGGAGTGGGGGAGACGACCTGATTTAACCTCCTTCCCCCGCCCCCACTTTTTACCTATGGAGAATCTCAGGTCCAGAGAAAGGAAAGAGCTTGTCTAAGGTTCAAAATGAGACTCAGAGCCAGGGCAACAAGCTACATCCTTAAGGAGCACCCAGTCCAGTGGCAGAAGATGGTGGAACAACAGCAGCTGCAGTGGGAGTTTCCATTACCTGAGTGATGACTACGTATACCAGGGCTGCGCTTAGTACTTTAGTGACATTACCATCATTCTGGCTGCACCGTTGGAGAAGGCCTTTGGGCTGTGGTGGTCTGGTGGCCACTCACGAGATGCCAACTTGCAGCTTGGGATTTGGGGAAGACCTTGAGGCAGAAGACCCATGATCTATCCCAGGCTGGCTCTGTGACTCGTTCATCTTATACATATCATTCTGTTTTTCTGTGCCTCAGTTTCCTAGACCCAATAAATAGTGGCCTCTATAACTATAGGGTTGTCAGTGATTATTTTCATTATTATAGCCAAGTACTCACTAAGTACTTTTACATGCTATTACATGTTTTACCTTATTTAAGCTATCTCAAGTCTCAAGCCAGTCCTGTGAAGTAGGTCCTGTGATGAGCATCTTGCCATTTTGCAGATGAAGAAATCAAGGCCTTGGGAGTACATGTGACTTGCTGAAGATCACAGAGCTAGAAAACGGCAAAACCAGGACTTGAACTCAGACGATCTAACTCTAAACTCTGTTCTCTTAAGCTTCGGTTCAAATTGAGACTCAGGTCAGATTACACAGGGTACAGATGAGTTTGTTATTTAGGTTGAATCATATGAAACTGCTGGTGTTAGAACATTTTGGCCTCAGCACATGGCAACGTCAGAGGTTCAGCTTAATCCACTTGGAAGGAATGGCTGTGATGTATTTGTAAGGACAGACCACACCGGCCTGGTGTGTATGGAACTCCACCCTGGGAGTTGGTGTTCCCAACACAGTGGGCTTTGGCTCTGTCGTCATGGTGTAGCTGGACTCGGCCAGGCCCACATGCTGTGATTGCCAGGTGCTGTGATACTGACACATGTGTCTTGGATGTCTCCCACTGAATCCATTGTCCATCCATATCCCAATGAAGCGACTCTCATCTGCCACCATCTGAACATCCCACACCCTGCCCGGGTAGAACTCTCCTCTAGTTGCCCCAGTTTCCCAGCAGCACCACCTGAGTCTCTGCAAAAGTATTTGACAACTCTTTGAATATTTTTAGCACTTTCTCTTTGTTTTGTAAAAATGGGTGGAAAACAGAAATGCGTGCAGCTACCAGTAACACGAAGCTGAAGTACCATTCACTCAATAAAAGAAACAAAGGTGGAGGTTATTAGGCATGCTGAAAACAGAGACTCTTATCCCACACTCGGTCACGTGTTTGCTGCACTTGAGCTGGTCAACTCTGTGTGAAATTGTGAAGGAAAAGGACAAAAATGACAACTTTAAAAGTGTGTGTGACAAGCTAAAAATACACGCACAGAATTAAGTCTGAAAGGCGAGAGATCCATTTGGGAGTTAACCATTTTTTTAAGATCTCTGGGGCAGAATTTCCACCCGTACCACTTCTGCTGCTTATGATACAAATATTCAAACAACTTCAGCCTGTTCGCTTTGCATACAAGTTTTTAGGAATGCAAGATGTCAGAAAGAGGCTGTAATTGATCTGTTCTTTTGCTCCCAGTGAAATGATATGCAAACCGTTTTCTGCTTTCTTGTTTCTTCTGTTGAAATAATACATGGGCAGCCCATTAATTTCTTCCTCCCCGACCTCACATTTCTCCCTCCCTATTCGTCCTTAACCTTTCCCTTTCCCTTGTGTGGGAAATAGGAGCCGTTTGATGTCACCCCATTTCCCGCTTGGCTCTCCTGAATGTCTGTGGGAAGTAAAATGCTCCAGAACTGAGGAAGTTGGACTTTGGAGTGACCCAGACCTGAGCTTATAGCTGTGGGACTTTCGATAAATAAATTCTTTGACCTTCTGTGTTCTTGCCTGTAAAATGGGGATATTATGGGGTGGAGGGGGGAGGACCTATGGTGAGGATTAAATGAGAGAAGGCATTAATGTCCACATCCTAGCGCCTAATGGGAAGTTCTCCATGGGGAGCAAGTGTGGATGCCCGCTGGGACCAGACGGGCTGGGTGATTATAAGGCAAGAGGGGGGGATAGAGGCTGTGGAGAACCAAGTATGTCAGCTCTAGCTGCCTGTCACCATGTAGGACTGGGTATCATGGGGTTATCCAGTTTAATAAGAGATGGTGGGCTGGGCGCGGTGGCTCACGCCTGTAATCCCAGCACTTTGGGAGGCCGAGGCGGGTGGATCACGAGGTCAGGCGATCGATACCATCCTGGCTAACACGGTGAAACCCCGTCTCTACTAAAAATACAAAAAATTAGCTGGGCGTCGTGGCGGGCGCCTGTAGTCCCAGCTACTCGGGAGGCTGAGGCAGGAGAATGGCGTGAACCCGGGAGGCGGAGCTTGCAGTGAGCCAAGATCGCGCCACTGCACTCCAGCCTGGGCAACAGAGCGAGACTCCGTCTCAAAAAAAAAAAAAAAAAAAAAAAAGATGGTGGAGATCTGGCCTTTTTTCAGTGCAATTCTTTTATTTTTATATATTGCCAATTTGTTTGAATGGAAGTCTGCCATCTGATTTTGCCAGTTTGCAACTTCTCATAAGCACTCATCAAAAGATGTTTTATTTCAGGTCCTCAGTCCTTCATCCGCAATCCTGAAATTCAAAAAAACTCAAAAAGTTTTTATAACTGATGAGGCAGCAGAACTTGACCTGAAGGGAGAAAAGGCTAGTGACGGTCCTGATTGTTGTCTTGTTGGCATTTATCCTACATAGGGTTACCTATGCATATGTTTTACGATAAAAATATCAATGTGCTTGATTAGCGGGGGCTCTGCCAGGGTTGTTTCAAAATATAAGACATAGGACGGTACATTACCTTTCTAAAATTGGAAAAATTCTGAATTTGTAAACACATATGCACCTGAATTTCAGACCTGTATTAGCCTATGATTCTTATTAGAAGTGTTCTGACAAAGCTCGGGAATATATCTTCAGCTGGCGGTGGTGGAGGATCTAGGTATTGTTCCCAGGTCTGCAACCTCTGTCAGCCTCTGCATTGAGGTCCCTCTGAGCACTGGTCTAGGAGTCAGGAACCCTGGAGTTTATTTTCACGAGACTTCAGGCAGCATCCTCTGCGCCCAAGGCCCCAGTCTCTGCATCTGAACCAGAATTGTATGATTTCTGAAAATTTCATTTGATCAGCTTTATGTCCCCCTCCCCCACACCCAAATAAAAGAGATTAAGAACTGGCACTCTCTTGCCTTCTGCTCATAGGGTTGGGAGAAAGAATATTTTAACATAATAGGATTTTTTCCCTCTGGTTGGTAGGAATAAATCTATAGCTACTGTTTTATTGGAACTCCCAGCTGAAAATAAAAATGGTGCAATTCAATCTCAGATTTAGCTGGTTACTTAACTTTTCACTGAGTTCCCAGGGCAGTGCAGTTGCTGAGTTTGTGTTGGCAGTGGGTGCTCAGTGGGATTTGAAGGGCCAAGCAAATGGGGTTGCGGGGAGGTGTTCTGACTCCCTTTTACCACTGGGCACAAGTTTGTCCAGCCTGGAGGAGCGGGACAAGGTCTTGTGGCCAGCTCACCCCACAGTCTGAAGGCTGGTATTCAGTGGGAGCTTGATGGGGTGGCAGCAGGTCGAATCTACGTCTTCTGCCTTGGCTGATGTAGGTGTTTTGGGTTTCTTTTGCAGGCTGACGGAGCCAGTGCAGCCGGAAGGAAAAGCACTGCGAGCAGGTACACTCCCTCTCCCGCCCCCAGCTTTTCCACCCATCGACTCAGGTCTTCATGACTAAGTTACCATTCTCTGGTCCTCACCTTCCCCCTGAAAGCATGGGTGATCCAGGCCAGCCCTCCTTGGCAAGAAGTATCCATACTTCCCCAGAGAATGTGAGGTCATGGAAAGCATTTTCCATGTGGGTACCTGTGACAAGAAGCCAAGGATGGTTCATTCCTGAACCAGCCATTGGCCACTCAAGTTGAGAACGTAGGAGTGAAGCATAAGACTAGGCAGAAAGACCTGGGCTGGAATTCCATCTGGGCTGCTGCATGGCAAACTCCTGGGGCAGCCAGTCCCATCCTTGTCCAGAATCCATTGGCCTATGTGCTAGTGTCATGTGCTCCTCTCTCTTCACCAGTCATGCCAAAGCAGGGGATGGGATACTCTGATTAGCCAGGGTGGAGAGGGGGTGGCCTGTCCTCACCCTCAAGGATGGCAGGAGAGGGGAGAGGGGTGGTCCCCAATGGAGAACTGGACTGTTTTTACCAAAGAAGGGAGAGATATCAGACAGGCCCAAGCTGTGGACATCATGACAGGTGTCACAGGTAGGTACTTGGTATGTTAACACCCATGCTGCCGCTGCTGTTGCTGCTGTTATGTTGGGTAGAGCAAGGCTGGAACGGCCACGTGACCTTTATTTGGGGCTTTGGAGGCAGAAAGAAGGTAAGGGACAGACAAGAGAGACGGCTCCCCTGAACACATACATAAAATCTAGAATCGATCCTAGGGTTACCTGTTAGAGCTGAAGGTCAGATTGTGAATGCCAAGCAGAGAAATTTGCCTGTTAGCCTGTGAAACACTAGTTCTTTAAAATGTTAATGGATTTTTTTGTGTGAGAAAAAAAAGGGTTCTTTCTGTGGCCCAATAAGTTCAGAGGACAGTGGGTTAAACAAAATTAAAAAGGTTTATTTGCTGTGGGACTTTCCAGATCTTTTAATATGCTAATGTGTGTGCTTGAGAAGAGAGAGCCAGAGAGAGAGAGAGAGAGAGAGAGAGAATCATGTTTCTCAAACTTCTTAACCATGGGACCCCTTTTTTTGACGTTCATTGCATTGAGCAAGCGTTCCTTGGAGCGTACTTTAAGAAACCATGGAAAGACATTGACATTCTCTGAGCAGGAGAGTAATGTGTTCGGCTTGGTGTTTCAGGAATACCACCCTGGCAGCCATTTGTTGGGTGGATTGGAGGCTAGTAGAATAGAGGCCATTGTACCAGGCCGGAGGTCTCTGTAACCCAGAGACCTGTATTGTGTGGCAAATATTTTATGCTTTGCAGGCTGTATGATCTTCGTGGCAGTTTCTCAGCTCTGCCAGTATAATGCAGAAGTAGCCATGGCGATACATAAATATGCCCATAAATGGCCATAGTTTGTCAACCCCTAGTCTAAACTGACCCGTACCTGAGAGCCTCTGCAACTTCTGTTCCTTGTGTCTGGAATGTTCTTTCTCTGATCTTCCCATGATGAATGCCCTTTCATCTTTCAGATCTGGAGTCAGTTCTAACCTCAGGGAAGCTTTCCCTGACCCCCTGTATCAAGGTACCTGCACCCCAGTATGTGGTGTGTGGCCTTCATAGCCTTTTTATGCTCTTTAATTATTTCATTTTCATTATTCGTTATTTCATTCCCTCCCTGTGTTCCTTTTTTTCTGTCTCTCTGAGAATGCCAGCTCCATTGGCAGAGAACATGTCTGTCTTGTTCACTGCTGTGTGCCTGGCCTCTAGCAGGCTCTCAGTACGTGTTTATGGGGTGGGCACACTAGATGAGATGGAAGAAGATGTGCGAGTGACATGGAGACAGGGAGTGTGGAGAGGAGCAGGTAGAGCTTAGAGACGGTGCACTTGGGCCTGTGGTCCTTGGGGGTGACCTATGTAGCCAGCAGCTGCCCAGCGTTTTGTGTTTCTCTCCTGGGTCCCTAGGAGTGGAATTTGTGTAAGAACAATGTGTGAGGTTGTGGCCTGCGGGGCACTAGCAGTTGTCAGACCGGTGCCTGGAAGTGTTTCTTGGATCAGGAAATCAGGACTGGAAGGGGCATTGAGTTTGCCTAGACCACCCTGTCATTGTGCAATGGGGAGATCGAGGCCTTTGGGAGGAAGGGCCCTGCTTAGGGGCGTATAATGAGTCAGTGGCTGTGTTGGGCCTTGAACGTGCCAAAGCTGGTGCTTTCTCCACTCCTCAGTGCCGTGCCCAAGTGAGGGTCTAGACAGCCTCTCCCACTTTCCTCCCACTTTCACTAAGCACCTGCTCTGGTAGGCCCAGTGCTGTATGCTATGAACTCAGATGGGTTAGGTGCTAATTTATTCACCCAGCCAGACATTCAAGTGTCTCCTGCATGGCAGGCACTGTTCGAAGTACTGCGTGAATGAAGAGACAAAGCATCACCCACCCCTCGTCAGTCCTGTGGGAATGTGGTCTGCCCTCACTTTCTAACGCATGAATCGCTCCTACACGAGCACCTCTGCCTGGTAATTGTAGCCGGAGAAGAACAGGCAGGTTTTCCCACGGTGGCTGCCTGAATCTCTGAATTGAGTATTATCCCCCTAAGGCTGTAGTTGGTGGAAGAATGCTGAGATTGATTGGAGATGCCTGCCCAGTCAGAGGAGGGGTAGGGTGGCATGTGAGACATTGATTTGTTCTCCCTGCTAGCCTAGGCTCTCCATCACACATAGTGACTGAGCCCCTGTGTTACCACCATGGCGCCGGAATATGCATCAGGAAGGGCCACCCAAACCTGAGGTTGTGTGTGGCTTAAGGTGTAAAAACAGACTTTCTAATAGTAATGACTACCATTTGGTGAACATTTCTTTGTCAGGCTCTGAGCTAAGTGATTTATGTGTATTAATTTATTAATTTTTCTTTTCTTGGAAACAGGGTCTCATTCTGTTGCTCAGGCTGGAGTGCAGTGGTGCAATCTCTGCTCACTGCATCCTCTACCTCTTGGGCTCAAGCAGTCCTTCCATCTCAGCCTCCCAAGTAGCTGGGACTACAAGCATGCAGCACTACCCCTGGCTAATTTTTGTATTTTTTTGTAGAGCTGGGGTTTCACTGTGTTGCCCAGGCTGGTCTCAAACTCCTGGGTTCTAGTGATGCACCCATCTTGGCCTCCCAAAGTGCTGGGATTACAGACATGAGCCACCGCACCCAGCCTTTATTTATTAATTTAATGTAATCTTTTTAACAACCTCGTGAGAGAGATACTCTTATTATTCCCACTTTACCGATGAGGAACCTGAGGCATAGAGAGGTTTACTGGCCCAAGGCTGCCTAGGTGGAGGTAGGCAGTAGAGCCAGGAAGTCTACCTGAGTCTGACTTCTGTGATGCACTTACTCACCACACCCTCCTGCTTCTTGGTGGGAAGGGATCAGTTAACACGTGTTATAGGAGCCTGTTTGGGGCCAGGGACTGTGCTGTAGGCTGGGGGCCTATCAAGAAGGTGGGACTCTGGAGGAGCTCACAGGCAAGTTTATAGATTCAGTGATGAAAACTAATCCTTTGAAAGACCAACACACTATTACTTATATAGTGACTTGATGCTCAGTCTGAGAAGTGAATTATATGTTAAACGTCAAGAGAACGTTGTTGTGCCTGGTGCAGTGGCTCACCCCTGTAACCCCAGCACTTTGGGAGGCCGAGGCGGGCGGATCACTTGAGGTCAGGAGTTTGAGACCAGCCTGGCCAACATGGAGAAACCCTGTCTCAACTTTAAAAATACAAAAATTAGCCAGGTATGGTGGCACGCACCTGTAATCCCAGCTACTCAGGAGGCTGAGGCAGGAGAATCACTTGAACCCAGGAGGTGGAGGTTGCAGGGTTGCAGTGAGCCAAGATCATGCCACTGCACTGCAGCCTGGGCAACAGAGTAAGACTCTGTCTCAAAAAAAAAAAAAAAAGAGAGAACATTGTCAGTGTGGTGGCCTTAGCTGACACCACTGGTGATTTGACCATGGCCAGGTGGGATTTAGATGGGTAGACACTTTGTAGAGCATTAGAGCTCATTTAATCCCTGCTTCAGATGGAGAAATGAAGGTCCTGAGGTTCCCCAAAGTCAGAATTAGGTTAGACAGCTCTGAGTGGAATGACCTTGGAGGACCCCCAGTCCTCTAACGTGGGCTTCTACCCCCAGCGATGCTATGGCACACTCTGCTACTACGCCAGGGTCTGCTTTTATCCCAGCGCCTTCCTCTTGGCCTGGAACACATAATGTTATTCCTCCAGAGGGCCTCTGGCTAAACCCCAAAATCAACAGCATGGGCCGCTACAGAATTAGTGTTAAATTGAGGGGGACAAGGAGAGGTGGTGTTTCTGATCTTAAGAAACAACCGAATGTGGTTTGGTTTACTTCCCTGTAACCCAAACTGGGTCGATTTTACAAGACCAGTGATCCCAGCACTTGAGGTTAATGTCGATCTGGTGTGTAGGTTACAAATCATGTAGCACAACTCCAGCCAAACCCCACTTATTCTAAGAGTCAGGGGGGCTGTGGGGCCTTAACTTTGGAAAATTCTGAAGGAAATGCAGTTTTTGTAATCAAGTAAATGCAGTTACAGACTTGGTGTAATAAAGAATTATATATAAATATATGTATATATATTTTTCTTTTGTCAGCTGAGGATTTTCAGAGCTGGAAGGACTAGAAAATCTAGTCCAGCCCTTTCATTTTAGAGATAAGGAAATCTGGGATAGAAGAGGTTAAAGGGCTCATTATTTTGTTACAGGTTGCCCAACAAGTGAACAGGATCTTGTAGACAAGGAGATTGGGGAGGAGAATAAGAAAAGATCAAATCTCATCCATTCATTCCACAAATATTTACTGAGTGCCTACTAAGTGCTTGGCACTGACCTGGGTGCTGGAGGCACAGCAGTGAATGAAACAGACAGAAATCCCTGCCCTTGTAGAGCTGATGTTGTAGTGGGAGTAGAGCAGCTGTAATAAATACATAAAATATATGCTTGTTAGATAGTAACAAGTGCTGTGGGGGGAAAAGCAGAAGAGATTGGGAGAGCCGGAGACAGTGTTGCCTCTCTAATTTGAGCATTCAGGGAAAGTGAGTCACGAAGAAGGATCTGAAAGAGTGGTGGGGGCCGAACCAAGCAGTCATTTGGGAGAAGTGCATTCCAGGCAGAGAGAACAACAGGTGCAAAGATCCTGGAGCTGGAGTAGCAGCAAGGAGGCCAGTGTGGCCATTGAGGCCCTTGGAGACCGTTGTCAGGACTTTGGCCATTCCTCTGCGTGAGATCAGGAGCCACTGGGGAGTTTGAACAGAGAAGTGGCATAATATGATTTGGTTTTAAAAGGATCATTCTGGCTGCCAGGAGGATAAGATGTGATGATAGGTGTTGCCAAGGGTTCAGGACAGACAGGACCTTACACAGTAGGCTTAGAGCTGAGTTTCTGAAGGGCTTTTTTTTTTTTTTTTTTTCAGGCCTGAGGACTTTAGTTCAGCAAAGGATTATGTGTAGCCTGCATCCAAAAATGCACAGCCTCCTGTGTGTTTCTTGGATGGCCCCAGAGTGGAACAGCTGTACTCCTGTGGTCTCCATTCTCCATGCCCCCCTGCACCCCCTGCCTGGTCTGTCAAGCATCTTCCTCACCATCTCTAGCCCTGCTAAGGGCCAAGCAGCCTAGTGCAGAATGGAAGCGCCCAGACTGCCTGGATTCAGATTCTGGCACTGCCCATTGCCTGGTTGTGTGACCTTGGGCTCATTACCTAGCCTTCCTGCATTTTGGCTTCCTCATCTGTAAACTGGGGATTATATTAGTACCTCCTTCATAGTGTTGTCAGTGACGATTAGGTGTAATAATATATATACCCTTAGCACAATGCCTAGTTCAAAGCAGGTGTTCAGTAAACATTTATTTTTATTACTACCGTGGTGGATTCTGGTTCCTAGGAGGAGAGAACGTGGGGTGGCAATTGATTCCTTGTAGAGCCTGGACAATGGAGAGAGGGCTGGAGGGAGGGATGACGATGATGGAGCTCTTATTTGTTGAAGGCCTACCGTGATCCAAATATGTGTCTTGTGTCTTATTTGATCTTCCCAGCAGCCCTTTCAGATAGTGATTGGCATCCCTCATGTTCAGAGGGAATTGAGGAATAGACTTGTCTGGAGTCACCCAGATGGTAAAATGGCTTTCAATGTAGCTAAGTCTTGTTCTTTAATTAAGCCAAGATTTTTCACGGGTGGACCATTTTATCTGATAACCACATGTGTATGGCTGCATAATTATTTATATCTTCTTCTTGTTTACCATTTTGGTTTTCAGCAGCAAAATAAAAGTAGCCCTAAACAACGCAATTTCCTTTGCACAAAATTTCACAGCAATACAGATTGAGTATTCCTAATCCAGAAATCCAAAAGGCTCCAAAATCCAAAACTTTTTGAGCACCAACATGATGCTCAAAGGAAATGCTTATTGGAGCATTTCAGATTTCTGGGCTTTAGATTAGGGATGTTGAACTGGCAAATGTAGTGGAAATATTCCAAAAACTGAAAAAAATAAATAAAAAATCCAGATACTTCTGGCCCTGAGTGTTTCAGATGAGGAGTATTCAACCTGTAGCCAGCCCAGTGCTAGTCAATGAACAGTATGGTATTAGCAGACTGAATTATTTTGGAACGGGGTATGTTTTGGGAGATATCTTCATCTTGACTCTAGATTTATGTTCCTGTTACTGGAGTTCAGATTTCATTTCTAGAAATGTATTTCCAGAAATATTCTCACCCTACCAAAATTCGGGCAAAGTTTGTCCACAAAAAAATCCTAAATTGCAGGTTGAATGGGGGCTCATGTACTTATTCCAAAGGGGCCGGTTGCTTTTTTGGTGGGCTGTTTAATTAGTTACCATTCAACCTAGGCTCTGTTAAATAAGACAGATTCTTGAAAATTCACATACAGTCTTAGGTCTGCCCTCTGGAGACAGCCACGGAAATGCAAACCACAATTCACATCCATCAAGATCCATGAGCTGTTTGTGCCAAAGGGCACTTGAACTTGGAGTGGTCCAGCAAAGGGAATTGGTGGAGGTCTCTAGGGAACTCAGTCCTCCCTATCAGCACATGCCCTCCACGTATGCTCCTTGAGCAAAGTAAGAAAGTTCTTCTTGTGAACCTGTGGCTGTTAGTGCAGAGTGTTCAGAATCTTGCCTTGTCCTGAAGCACAATATCGAGAATGTGAAGTAGGAGGACCTGACCTACTTGCTTCTTGAGGCCTTTAGTAACAGAGGCCCTTGATCTGAGAAGGCAACCCAGGAAATTTCCACAGCCTCACCATCTGTCTGGCTCTGCTGACAAAAGAGAACATGCTCACCCTTGGCTTGAGCACCCTCCAGACTCCATGTGGAGTATGACAGTTTACAGTGTCGGGACACCTCAAACCCACCTTCTTGATCACTCCTGCCTGGCTGTCCTGCAGTGGACTTGGCTGCAATGTGGGTCTCCCATCTCTCCTCTTCACTGCTGCATGGAGGGTGGCCTTGTCCCCCACTCCTTTTGTTTTCATAGGGGCTAAAAATTCCTCCTCTACTTCCATTTATGAGTACTCCACTGACGGCCTGTGAGCTCGTCTTTTTCATAGTTAACCTAACTTTTCACATTTTGTCTGGTGTATTTAGTAGGGGCGGGAGAAAAGAACTAATATGCATTGAGTTCCTATTAGGTATAGGGCACTTTACATCCATCCATCCTTTAATCTTCCAGAGTATACTTAGTGGTAAGTATAACAACCGTGATTTGCACATGAGGAAGGGAAGGTGTGGACAGGGTAGGGCTCCTAGCAACGATCCCTGCATCTGCTTTGTCATCCCCAAGCACCTTGTAAGGACTGGATCATGTAGTTAAAAGAGTCCTGTGTGTGTGTCCAAGGGCAGTGTGCCTCCAGGCAGTGAGCAAACCAGGGCTGAGTTCTCACTCTGGGGTGTTGGGGCAAGAGCTGGTTGGTTGTCACACCCCTAGTCCTAGAGACTGCAGGGTGGAGGGGAGGAGGGCAGTTGTAATGCCAGGACGGGGACAGCACCATGGAGAGAGAGCAAAGCTATGTTAGCAGCTGGGCAGCACTGGGCATCAGCTGGCGATGTGGGCAGGAAGGTGGAGGGGTCGCAGTTCTGCTGGGGTGCTTCCTTATCCTTTCATTCCTAGGAGAAGATGGCCAGAGGAGTTGGACCTCAGAGAATTAGAGAAAGGAGTAGTTGCTAAGTCATAGCCTTGGCATGAAGTAACGTGAACAGAGGGAGTGTGTTTATCCTTTGTTTAGACGTCCAGTGTGAGGGCTTAGGGATGGCCTCGCTCTTTAGTGGTTGAGCTCCCTGACTTCTGGGGTCTGCATGAGACCTCATGTGTGCAGGATGGTCTTTGCAGGGTGGTGGGTCTCCGCAGGACAGTGAGCATGGGGCCCCTCATTGGCCTCTACTCCCTACCTGTCTGTTGGGGATATTCTATCTGGGAGACAGAGAGGTGGCCCCTCAGAGAACAGTGCACATTGCTAATTGGTCAGAATTGCACCATTGCCGGACCCACTGGAAAACGAAGGTAGCGTATCTGTTTAAAATGCCATTAACACTGCTTCTTCTTAACATCCTGGGCAATCTTCCACATGCCACAGCACCCTCGAAAGAAGTTCCCAGCTTTAACTGTTGAACCCCACCCTGCTAAATTTTGGAGTTTGTGATTTGACAAGATTGCCCAAGACTCTTGCTTTCCCCCAGTCTAGGTTTAAATTAACCAGGGAATTTACTGTTAATATTTAAATCATATACTATCTTTGTGAACTGCAATATTACCCAACGTTGTGGCTGACTAACACCATACAGTGAGGAAAATTAAGTGCCTAAGAATTATCTCCAGCTAATGACATATTTATGCATTGTAGGTTACTTTGAATTTCTAGACTGTTGAGTTGTTTAATAGGTTAATAGTTTTAATCTATTAATCTAATCTTTTCTACTTGACTATTTATTAAAATATATCAGTGATACATGACAGAAATGGAAGTACAGATCATTTTGAGGGTTCTTAAGGAACAGGTGATGGTGTGAGGATTTGAAACTTAGGCGGAATAGTAAGTACCAGGCATGGGCCTCGCTCCTGGCATTTGTGGACACTGTGGTTCTGCTCCATGTTCTCTCTCTCAGCTCTCCCAGGCTGGTGATGAAGCTATGACCTTTTTCCCACGATGGCTTCTCTCCTTGTCACTAAAAGCTGGAGACTCTTTATGTCTGAAGGACATGTTTGAGCACAGCAGCATTTGAAAACACATCAGGGAGAGAGAGAGAGGCAGGCGGCAAGCACAGAGCCCAGGCGCTTTTCTCTGTGGAAGAGGTGGGACCCATCATTCCTTTCCTTTATTTCATGTCGGTGTGACTTTTAGCATCTAAAATGTGCCCAGTTCTGTCTGTATGCTCAGGAAACAGCAAAAAACAAGGGAGTGTATTCCCTGTGTCTTGGGACTTCTGGCATTTAGTCATGTGTGTGTTCATTCATTCAACAGGTGTTTTTATTATTTTCTCTTGAGAAGAGAAAACAAAAATTATCCAAATGGTTAAAAGCCTAGACTTTGGAGTCAGACAGACCTGGTGGAATTTTGATTCTGTCACTAGGAAGCAGGGAGACTGTGAAAAAGTCACTCTGTTTCTCCAGTCCTTGGTTTTCTTATTTAGAAACCAAAAAATGCCTGTATCAGGCATTGCACAGAAGGATGAGATGGTGTAGGTGTGAGGCCCGGAGCACCGCACCAGCATGTCATAAGCATTCAGTACACCACAGCTGCCCTTGGCATCACTCTCCGTGTTATTTGTGCCATTTGCATCATGACTGTCCTCACCAGCATCACGTCCACCCTGCATGCTGGTGTGTTTTGTCTGGTCGTTTTCTGTTTGTGTCATTGAGCAGACCTTAGCTGACACCTGCCAGAGGACCAGGCAAAAGGATACAAAAAGCAGTGGGTAGAGCCCTGGCCTCTAGAAATCTTCCAGAACCACATGGAATTAATTAGAGGGCAGATTTGGAGTTCTAACAGGGCAGGAGCCTATTAGAAGCAGAGAGGAGCGTTTCCAGAACCGCTGGTGGGAGAATGAAGGCTCCTGAACCATTAGTGGGGACAGCCACCCTGTCACCTTAGGGCCTGAGTGTATGCTGATTGGTGGTCGTGATGGTGACCCTGCACCCTCAAGAGAGAATGTCAGGGTATTACCAGGCTGCTGTATCTTGGCATTTCAGAAGGTGGGAAGAGTGTGTTACATTTTAGAAAATTTTCATCAGTTCACCAGAAGGGATAAAGATATAACTTTGACACTCAAGAAATAAGCTTCACTTATTCAGAAAATTGGCTTCTGTGAAACATCGCTAACCTATGTTATAATAAAGTCCAGATGAATGAGTCATTCTTCAGTTCTGAATATTCAGTGAAGCAGCAAAACCATCGACAGTTACAGTGATGTTGATGGATTGATCACAGAAAAGTGTTGCCTGGATCAGAGGCTACAGGTGCCTCCAGCGCCATGCTGACATTGACCTTTCCTGGGCTTGGTCCTTGGTTCACTTCGTAAACAGCCTCTTGCTGACCATCACCCATGTGCCAGCCACTGCTCTGAGTATCATGAACCAAGGAGACAAAATCTTGTCCTCTAGCTCACGTTCTAGTTGAGGAAACAGACAGGAAAGTGGACAGAGAGGTAACAGAGTACACTGAGTGGGTAGATACTGGGGAACCATAAATGAGTTTCAGCCAAGGAGTGACATGGCCTTGGCTGCTCTGTCCAATATGGATCCCAGGGCAGTGTATAGGGGAAAGGGAGTTTGGCTGTGAGATGTTTACAAGACAGGAGAAAGGGGGAGGTGGCTTGAACTGGAGTGGCGGTCGTGGTATGGTAAGGAATGGTTGGATTCTGGACATACTTTGAAGGTGGATCTGGCTGGGTTTGCTGGTATATTCGTAGTCGGGAGTGACAGAACAGGAAGAGTCAAGGACAGTTATAGAGTCTGGGCAGCAGGAGCTGGAAGGTTGGAATTACTGTTAGCTGAAGTGGAGATGATGGTGGTTATTTGATTGTGTTGTCTTAGATTGCAGGTTTTAGCCGGAAGAGTGCTGGGCTGGGAGGCAGAATTGTTTTCCTGTCTTGGGGAAGAGATGTAGCAGCAGAGTTTTGGACCTGTTAAATACGAGGTGCCTGTTAGGTATCCAGATGGAGATGTCAAGCAGCTGGGGGTTTATGCAGGTCTGGAGTTCGGTGGGGGGCCAGTCCAAGCTGGAGATACAATTTGGGATTCAACACCATGTAGTTAATATTTAAAACTAAGAGTCTAGCTGTATAGTCCCAGCTACTCGGAAGGCTGAGGTGGGAGGACTGCTTGAGCCCAAGAGTTCAAGACCAGCCTGGGCAACATAGAAAGACTCTGTTTCTTTAAAAAATTAAAATTAAAAAAGATAAATAAGAAATAAAAGTACAAGTCTCCATGAGATCACTTAGGAAATGAGTGTGGATAAAAATACAATAGGTTCTAGAACTGATCCTTGGGGCATATCAAGTTGTAAGAGCTAGAGTGATGAAGAGGATTCAGCACAAGAGATAAGAATGTCCAGAAGGCCAGAGATCCACCAGGGGAGCACAGAGCAAAGTGGGCAACCAGCTGGGTGGAGGAGAAGGGGGCCGTGTTAGAGGCTGCTGCTAGAGGCAGATCCGATGGGGACTGAGAAGGGACCACTGGATTGAATAGTGTGGCAGCCACTGGAGACCTTGAAAAGAGAAGCTATGGTGGAGTAGTGGAGGCAACAGCCCATTGGACTTAAAAGGTATTACCAAGGAGCCGGCCTGCCGATATCAGCAAGTAGATAAGAATCAGTTGCACTCATATAGTCAGTGGGTGGGAAGTGGGTAGAGTTGGAGGACTTGGTCAGTGGGCAGAGTCCTGTCTGGATGTGCGTTAATGCATTTAACATCCCATGCATGCATGCATTCATGGAGAGTGTATTTAAGCTCAGCTGGAGAGCAGTTCACCTTCATTCCTAAGGAGTGGAGTTTTATCCTAGGGGGAGTTAACCAAGTCATTATTTACACACTGTAATTAGAGGCTTTTTTCTCCACCCTTAACATTGTTAAAGGTGGGTGAGATATGAGAGTAAATGGCACCCTTTGGAGGAAGAGCAGGGGTCCTCAGGCTGAGTCTTGGGACGTAGATGTACGCCTTGCTCCCCCTCTGTGTAAGGAGACACACACGTCTTGCTGGGTAAAGGTCTGGCCTGTGTAAGGGCCTTAGATGTCTCTGATCCCTGCTCACTCATTGTGCACATTGGAAAACTGAGTCTTGGGGTAGGCAGCCAGCCCAGGGAATCAACAGCAGAAATAGGACTGAAGGCCAGGGTGCTGAGCATTGCTCACGTCTACTAGGACTTGGTAGAACTTTTAAGCATCAGCATTATTGGCAGAATGATGTGGAAATTGTGCTCAGAAACAAAGCCGCCATACTCCCAGGCACCTAGCATCAAGGCAGACTGTCCTCCGACATGCCTGAAATGGCATCTCTTTGGGCCTCAGATCCACTGGTAAGTTACTTGGTTGCGTTGTCTTAGGCTGCAAGCTTTAGTGGCAACAGTACCAGAACAAGAGCCAAAAAGTTTTCAGACTAAGCTCATCACTAAAAATTGTGTGACCTTGGCCATGCCTTTCCTTCACCTGTGTGCACTGAGTTCTTTCTGTGGGCCAGGCATTGTGCTAGGGCTGGGGATACAGATGTGAATAAAACAGACCCGGGCCCCGTTCTGTGCCTTGGTTTCCCCATCTGGCCACGGGGCTCTTGTCAATGCCAAGCGTGATGAGGTGGGCATGAGGTCTTTGAAGAACTGTCAGGTGAGACCCAGAGAGGAGAGAGAGAGAGAGAGAGAGACTTGTTTGTTTCTGAAACCTCCCTGGGCAGAGTCTGCAGACACATTGGCCTGGCCAGACGTAGTAGCAGGATCAAATAGGAATAAAGCAGAAGAAAACCAAGGGTAGTAGAAGATAGTAATTTACAAACTTCACTGCTTTGGAGCTGTTTCTTCAAATTTCATGTTACACCATGTATTGGTTGCCTATGGCTGCTTTTGCTCCTGTTGCTTCACTACAACAGAAGTTTATACACTCCTTGGGGTCAGAAGTCTGAAATCAAGGTGTTGGAACAGTCAGATTCCCTCTGAAAGCCCCAGGGGAGAATCTGATCTTTGTCACTGCCTGCTTCTGGTGGCCATCGGCATTCCTCGACTTGTGGCCACATCATTCCAGCTGTACCTCTCTGGGTGCATTGCCTTCTCTCCTCTGTAACTTCTCTTCTGTCTGTCTTAAATCTCCTTTTGTCTTATAAGGGTACTTACTGCATTTAGGTGTCACTCAGATAATCCAAGGATGAGCCTAGTCTCAAGATCCTTCACTTAATTACATCTGCAAAGACTCTTTTTCCAAATAAGGTCATATTCACAGATTCAGGAGATTAGGACGTGGACATATCTTTTAGGGGGCTACCGCTCACCCCACCACAGAGAGAAAGAGGCCTAAGTCTGTATACATCAGGCAAAAAGCAAAGCTGTGTGTATTGAAGATGGGGAGTCTTAGAGCCTTGCTCAGCACTACCATCCCCATTCCAGCCTCATAGGTGTATCTAAGAGCCATTGCTGTGGAACCCCTAGACCTTCAAGGAACATACTTTGAGAATCATTGCCTTAGAGAAAGGCCAGCTGTCTTAGGGAACTTCTTGGGCAGGGATCCACTTGGTCTGGCTTCTCTCCTGGTCAGCTTGCACAATTAGTAACCGGTGACCACAGATAGCAGGTACTTACTGAAAAATATCCTTTTAATGCTTGACTTTGGATTTTATGTTGAAGTGTGACTCGGGTTAAATATAAAATTCATAGCATATCTTGAGCAACTATTTTGTAGTTATCTATATATAAATCTATTTTACAGCGACACAAATAGAATAGATTATGGAGTGTCAGCATGTAGATAGATTCCGAGTGCTTTTTCACTAATATACCTAATGATTCGTGCTGAGAATATCCAAGGGCTCCACTGTACATTTAAATGGATATAATTAAAATAATGAGCTCTATTTTAAAAAATGATACATGAAAAAAAAATTTTAAGGAAGTTAGAAGGAGCTGCGCCACTAACTCAAAGTGATATAAGTACTTCTGTGATTCCATTGTTATTAGGACACCTAATTAAATGCAAAGCATTTGAGAAAAGCAACATTTGGGCTTGTAAATCTAAAGCCTGGAAGTCGGGGAGAGGGGGAAGAGAAGGAAGTTACCCACGCCTTTGTCGCGGAAAGGACTCGGGGGCATCACGTTTAAGGGAGGGGATGGTTATGTGCTGTTGTGCCCTTGGGCGATAGAGGGCGGCTCACTGGTCCCCATCTTCTGTGAACTCAGTCAGGAATCTGGCTGGTCATGCAGCTGCAGCTGTATTTGCCAGTGTGAACTCTGATTTGTTTGGGGTGGGAGATGTGGGTACAAGAACTAGGGAGAGGCTGCCTTTTCATGGGAGAAAGACATTCCCCTGTGCCTGACTCTCAGCTCCAGGTGTTAAGGGCACTCCAGGTGACCTGAGACTCTGGTGGTTCAGTGGAAAGAACAAAGGATGGGGAGTCTGGAGATGCGAGTTCTAGTTTTGACTCTGCTACACGTCCTGTGCCTTTGGAGAGGGCCTCTCCTGTGATGCATTCATGCCTGGCCCTGTTGCAAATGGGTGACCATCCATTCTAGAAACCCATCTCAAGGATATACTCTGCTCTTCCAGTGGGCCCCAGGGAGTCTTAGGAGGCATATGTCCCAGTGCCTGCTTACTAGAAGGCAGGTATCCTTTTGGTCATTCAGCAAATATCGTATTTATGGAGCACCTAATATAGGCCTACTGGATGCTGGGTATAAGAGGTGCACAACACTCCCAAGGGCCCCCCCTACTTAGGACAAGTGCAGTTTGGTGAGCCAGTGTACAAAGCATTTTCAGGTAACAGGGCTGCAAAGGAAATAAAACAAGGCAATGAACTAGAAGCTAGACTGGAATTTCGGGAAGGGGATGAGCGAGTCAAGATGAGTTCATTAGGACACAATGGGAGGATGGCTGTCAGAGTCACCTGTGCAAGGAAGATGTGGCATTCAGAGAGGGAGTCTGACTCTGCCTCAAGCAAGTCAGGAAGGCTTCCCAGAGGTGAGGATGTCATCATGAACCAATGTCGTCATCATCATGGCAGCTGCCATTCGTGGAAATCCACTCTGTGCCCGCCCCCGCAGCTGGCAAGAGTCATGGTCCTTCTTTAACAGACAAGGAAACAGAGGCTCAGAGAAGGGAGTCCCTTGCTCAGGGCTGCAGGTGTGGGGGTGGGCAGATGAGAGTTCCACCCAGCCTGCCTGACTCCTACAGCTCCTCCCTTCCCCTCCCAGGATGCCATGATGGTGGTGAGGACTTGAGAGCAGGAAGGGACACTGAATCTTTTCAGATGGCATGGTCAGGTGCTCTTGAGGCCTCGGGTGGAGCTTCAGAACACTGGCTGTGAAGAAAGCCGGGGTAAGGGAGTTCTGGGCCGGGGGCCCCATCTGTTTCATCTCCTTCCGTCTCTTTGCCCACTGAGCATCAGGGCCCTGACCATTAGCACCCATGAGGTCTTAGCTAGGAAATGGGAATGTCAGCTGCTTTCTTTACCCCCCAGCTTGAATGTGAATACACATCATTCACTATCAGCTTCATCAGCATGACCACCTCTGCAGCACTAGACAAAGTCCTTACTCCCTCACCGCCTATATCCCATTACTGAACAGTGGTAGAGCTGGCATTCAAACCCTCGTTGGTCTAACTCCACAGCCCATGTGCTAAACGCCTGTGCCACATAAACTTGCATCCTCTGCACATGCCCTTCCCCTGCCCGCCATAAAAAAGACAATAGGTAGATAACAATGAAACATCTCCACTGGTAGCTTACTGTTCTAGGTCCTATGTAGACATTACTTTGTTTTGCCTTACAGCACTGTGGGGTGGGTACCGTATTTGTCCCCATTGTATGGATGTGAAGACTGAGGCTTAGAGGAGTCAAGTCACTTATGTAGGAACCTGCAACTGGCAGTTTTGAGATTTGACCCTAGGATGATCCAACTTCCAAGTCTGGTGCTTGGCCCATTTCACTCCCGCCAGGCCATCAGCCAGTCTGCTCCAGTGCTTCTCGTGACGGGGAGCTCACCACCTCCAGGGGATCCCCTTTTCTTGTTGGCCAGCAGCAGGAATCACCTCCCTCTCTAAAGCCACACCTGTCCTCTTGTGACTTGCTGGACCTGCCAGTTCTAGTTATGTCTTAGGCGTCACAGAACTTGAGACTTCTTTGCCCTGTGGTGTCCTGCAGCTCGGCAGGGCCGTGTTCCCCTCTGGGGGGCCAGGGGGACTCTTGCTCATGATATTATCCCCCACAAAAGTGGCAGCAGCCCGGAAAGCCAGGGAACCTCCTGTCCTCCTGCTCACCCATGAGCACCTTGGTTTTGGCTCTGGCTCTGTTCTGGATGCCGAAGGTCAAAGGTGGGTGATGTGGGGCAGCCTGGGCTGTGGGTGAGGAGGCTTCCCTCTGCGAGTTTCTCTCCCAGTGCAGGCTGCCTGCATCAGGTGCCCGTCCCACCTCGTACCACCCACATGACTTTGGGTACGTTATTTCACCTCTCAGTGCCACAGTTCTAGACTGTAAAGTGGAACTAATACCAAGATTTCCTTCCTAGAGTCATTGCTAAGGATGAAAGGAATTAGTATGTTAGAACAGTGCCGGGCACATAGGAGGCTCTGTTTAAGTGTTTCTTAAGTAAATTAAGGAAATGAATTCTGAGGCGATTGAATCATGCAGTTTTACACTTTCTTACCGTGGAGAAGGGCAAAAGCTCAGACAGTATGTCTGGTGGCCCTGATGGGACAGACGCATGAGGAGGAGGCGCCACTGGGTGCCAAAGAAGCTCTAACAGTGTGTCATTATTAACAATGGTCATGGTGACCGTGTCTTGAGAGCAGTTCCAGGCCAGGTGCTGTGCTGAGTACTTTCCATGTGTTCATTGATTAAAATCTGCATGACAACCCCGTTAACTCCATTTTGCAGACGGCGAAACTAGGCTCAGAGGTTAGGTGGCTGGCTTGAGGCCCACAGCGAGGAAGTGGTTGGCGCGATAGCCCTTGCTCCTGACTGATTTTCCCAGCATGCCTTTTCACTCGTGTTCCATCCATCTGAGTCCTGGCCTCCTGTATGAGTCATCTTGGGCTGCTGTTAACAGAATGCTGTGGGATGCCATGCCTAATGCCATAGGCTTAATTAAACAACAGAAATGTATTTTCTCACAGTTCTGGAGGCTGGAGGTTGTGATCAGGCTGCCAGCACGGTTGGGTTCTGGTGAGGGCTGCCTCCTGGCTGTAGAGGGTCACCCTGTCACTGTGTCCTCACGTAGGGGAGAGAGCAATCTCTTTCCCTTCTTACAAAGCCCCTCATGAAGGCCCCTCCGATATGACCTCATTTAACCACACTTAACCTCCCAAAGACCCTTTCTTCAGATCCAGTCACACTGGGGGTTAGGGCTTCACCATCTGAATTGGGGGCACACAGTTCAGTCCATAGCACCTCCCCATGGCCTTCCTCTATCCTCTCCTCATTAGATGGGGGTTTCCCTCTCTATCTTTGCTCAGTTTCCCAACCTTTCTCCACCTTGGATGAAAGCTGAAGCTGAGAAGGACAGCAGATGTGATTAAACCCATGCTCCTGTGATAAACAGGGCTGCTGAAACCCAAAGAAGAGAAAATTCTTGCCCAAGGCCACACAGCAAGCCCACTGTAGATACGAGGACTGGAGCCTGGGTGCCTGAGTCCCAGTCCAGTGCCCCTGCTGTGCTGCAGTTGGAATGCTGGCATCCCCTGTCTTGAGTCTGGGCCTCAAAATTCACAGACCATGCTCTCCTCTGGCACGGTGGAGAGGCTGGCATGGCCAGGGCAGTGTCTCTGGGCCTGGAACATGACTCGATTTCCCAGTATGTGCACGCCTCAGCTTCCCCGCCTCACAGACAGCAGTCATGGGGATGCTTCCCTTGTCAGAAGGATGTGGGGCCCTTAGGATGATAACATGGACAGCTGTGTTGAAAGGAGGATGCTTCAGGAGTGGATGGCAGGGACCTGGCTTCCTGCCTTGGCCTGTCCCCGATTTTACGTCTGGCCTGAGCAAGTCACAGCTCTGCTTTAGTCCTTAGTGTCCCCCTCACGAAGGACGTTCAGTGACCCACGCCCTGCCCTCTTCAGAACTGACATCATTACCTCGAGGATGTTTTCCGATGTTTAAAGAGCCCCCTCCATGCCATAGTGTTGGCTCCATGACATCTCAACCTAGTGAGTCTTTTTGAATTGGAGTTTCCCATTTGTAAAGCAGGAGCGGGGAAGAGCCTGGACGAGATCCCAAGCCTTCTCGCCTAGGAACGAAGGGAACAGCACTGGATATTGTGTACATCAAAGCACTGAAACCCTTACCGCGCAAAGCGTAGTTTGAGGCCCAGCAGCCCGGACCCCACCTGAGAGCTTGTTAGAAATGCAGAATCTCTGAGTGAGGCGTGGTGGCATGGTGCCTGGAGTCCCAACCACTCGGGAGGCCGAGGTGGGAGGGTCGCTTGAGTCCAGGAGTTTATGTTCTGCCTGCGCAACATAGTGAGACCCATCTCTAAAAAGGAAAAGAAATGCAGAATCTCAGGCCCTACCCCAGAACAGCTGAGCCAGAATCTGCATTTTTTTCAAGATCCCCAGCTGATCTGTATGCACACTGAGGTCTAAGAAGAACTGATTTCAACCAGCTGGAGGTGCCCTTTTAGGTCACTTGTAACTCCAATTATGATAAGTGCAAACAAATAAGTGGCAAGTGAGGCAACTGGGCACATCTAGACCTCTTGAGACTTCAGCTTCCCCAACTGTAAAATGGATGGAGTTGGAGGCTTTCTTGCTCAATGGTTTTCAAACTGTGTTCTTTGAAGCCTCAGGGTTCCCTGAAGGAGCCTCAGGGGTAGCCGTGGGGGTTGTGTTGGAGGCTAAGGGGGCCGGGGGCCCTAGCATTCACTATGCACACAGCCTGGCATGTCCCTGTGGTGCCATGGGCTGGTGGGCTCCTGTGTCGATCTGGAGGAAGAAGCTACTGAACGGAGTTTCTTCTTTCCCAGGGAGCGCTTGAAGCGCAGCCAGAAGAGCACCAAGGTGGAGGGCCCAGAGCCAGTGCCAGCCGAGGCCTCGCTGAGTGCCGAGCAAGGAACGATGACGGAGGTGAAGGTGAAGACGGAGCTGCCCGATGACTACATCCAGGAGGTGATCTGGCAGGGCGAGGCCAAGGAGGAGAAGAAGGCGGTCAGCAAGGATGGGACCAGCGACGTGCCTGCCGAGATCTGCGTGGTGATCGGCGGCGTCCGCAACCAGCAGACCCTTGGTGAGTGCCCAGCGTCTGTGGTCAGGGTGGAGCCCAGGGTGGGAACATGGAGTCAGAGTCCTGGGGAAAAGGGGCCTGGCGCCTCTGCCCCCTTCCTGGCTGAGAGAACCTTTGCTGGCTTCCCTCTGCATTCAGGGAGAGATCTCAGCTTCTTAGACTTGCCTTTGCTTGTGCAGTTTCCGGCTGTAGAGCTCTTCTTTATCTGCTGGGCAGCAGGACCCTATCCATCCATCAATACCCTGTTTAAGTCAAATGCCTGGAGCCTTCTGGGGGCCCAGTGAATCCCTTTGTCTGTCTCAGGGCTCCCATACCCTTGGGGGGTCTCGCACAGCCCTTACTGCTCAGTGTCCTAAATGCCTCTCTGCTTTTCTCCCTCCTGGAGGGAGGGAGATCCCAGTGCCAGTGCTGCTCAGAGCAGATACCCCATCAGGATTGGATCAGTGACAGATGGCGCTTCCCCTGCCTCTTCTGGCCTGGGCCAGGCCCAGAGGAGCTCTGTGGAAACTCACATCTTAGCAACAATTTCTCTCCCTCCCGTCTCCAGCATTCACCAGGGATAACCCTCAGGGGCCCCCTGCACTGCTGCCAGGTTCACAGACTCAAATGCCCACGAGGCGCAACAAATATGTTTATTTAGCATAAATAGAGATGAGCCAACAGGACAGGTGGTGGGGACCGTGTCCAGTTAGAGAACGCACGCCGCGTGTGTGGAGGGCGGCTGCTGCTCAGCTGCTGCGCTGACGGTTGCTGGGTGGGGATACGACTCAGCGTTGCCACATCTCTGGACAAATCACATGCCAGAAATGAACATTTTGATGGGAGTTCTTTTGGCTTTAAATGTTGGCAACCAATTGACCTTTTGAAATCTGCCAAACAAAACATATCTGTGGGTCAGACTCCCTGTGGGCACAAGTTTGCAACCCCTGGTCTGTGAAATAAAGTCCTCATTCCTGTTATAGAGGCCTTGCCTGGTCTGGCTCCAGATTTCTGCTTCCCTCCACACCCTCCTCCACGTTTCCAAGGCTCAGTGTGTTCTTAGAAGTGCTGCTGCTGTCCCGGCCTCTGCTGCCTTCCTGATCCAGCTCTGGCTCACCTCCTACTGACTTCCAAGCACCTCCATCCTCTGGGCGCACATCCTGTATGTGGCACCACAGCCTCGTTTCTGCAAGTTTAGACTCACGTCCTGGTGCCTTTTCTTCCCAACTGTTGAGAATCATCCTCAAACTCCCTTTCCCAGCTGTTCCCTGCTGGTTGTGACCATCTCAGCCCCACCTGGGTCATGGCAGCATCCTGCTAACAGCCATGCTTTTGCAGCTTGCCTGCCCTCTGCCCTGGCTGCCAGGAGGCCTTGGCCAAAACAGAACACCGACCATGTTGCTCCCCTGCTTATAACCCTGGGACTCCCCACTGTCTCTAGAGTCGAGGCCAGAGCATTAAGAGCCTCTGTAACCTGAACCTTCTAGCCCCATTTCTTGCTTCTGGTCTTCCCAGACCTTTCATTCCAGTGTAGTCTGCTCTTCCTGTACTTTGTGTATGCTGTTGCCTCTCCCAGGAATGCCTTCCCCCATTTCCACTTGCCCAAATGCAACCTATCCTTCAAGGCCAACTCCAGTGCCACCTCCTCCCAGAAGACTTCTTTGGTCTCTTCTGGTGAGAGTGGGCTGTTTCTACCCTGCTCCTCAGTTGGTGCACTTTCTGCTTTCTTTTTAGATTAGAGGGGCCCTGTCTGTGCCTCTCTCTTCCATGAAAGTGGAAACCCCTAGAGATTGGGGCTCCAGGACCTGCCTGATTTATGTCTCCATGTTCCCTGCTTCCACTCCGTAATACCAAACAAAGTATTGGTTTCTGGGAGTGGTGATGTTGACACTGGTGCTGCAACTGTCAAGGTGGGGCCAGGTTATGCTGCAGTAACAAAAGATCCTGAAAGGTACAAAATATCTTAGTAGCTCAAAACCACAGCAGTTTATTTCTTGTTCACACTACACGTCCATTGTGGGTCAAGAGGGAGCTCTGCTCCCCTCTGGTCCCAGACTAAAAGCTGTCATGTAGAATGCTGCCAGCCAAGTGACAGAGGGAAAGCACGCTGTGGAGAGACCTACGCTGGCAATTAACTGCTGCAGCCAGAGAGAGAGGTGTTAATTCCGCTCACAGTCATTGGTCGGAACTAGTCACATGGCCCCACCCAACCTCAAAGAGGCTGAGAAATGCCATCCTCCCGTGTGACAGAATAGGGGTGAACCAGGAATGTTTGGGGAGGCGCAGGAGTGACTTAGGCCAGTGTGGAATGAGAGAGTGAGTATTTTCAGGGGCCTGCGCTGACGTTCCTTCATCCGTATTCACTCCCTGGGGCCAGGGACTGTGTTAATCACTGGTGGATTTGTTAGTTAATGGAGAAGACTTGCCATTGCTCTCTTTGGTATCTGTGTGTGTTAAGACTCATTAGACCCAGTGGCTGTTTCTGCCCTTCACTAGGAGATACCCAGGGAAGGATGGTTGAATCTGAATCCTGGGATAGAGCCAGCGGTCTGGATTCAGTGGGGAAAGCCTTGGGCAGCTAGGCCAGGGAAATGCTGGGAATCTTCCTTAGGCCAGCTGCCTGCACAGTGAGAGCCCCAGGACCCGTGAGCCTCATGCCAGCCACCGATGCTGATTTCCAGCTCAGCTGCTGCTCAGCAGCAGGGTCCTTGGCCTCGCTGTGCCTTAGTGTCCTCCTGTGTTAAATGAGGCATGGTCCCCATCCCGGCCACCTCATGGGCATGGCCATCCAAGGCGGCAGTGGAAGGAAACAGTGTAGCCTGAGGAGAATGAGCTGGGATCCTTGGACTGGGAGTGAATCCAGCCTCCTTGACTTAATAGGTGTGCTACCTCGGGCCCTGTCTGTCTCAGTTCTTACAATTACGAAATCATCAGGCTCTCTGAATATTCAATGAGATAATGTATGTGAAGTGCTCAACATTGTGCGTAGTAAACAAGTAGCTAGTATTCTCAGTAGTACTAATATTAATAGTATAAAATGCCTCTTCAAGAGGAAGGAATAGTCATTGTTTCTGCTTTTTCCAATCTAAGAAGTAAGCCATTGTGATATATTGAAACGATGGGATGGGGAAGAAAGTCGGCGCAGGATAAGGTGTTAGAAGACAGGGGTTCCAAGTGGGCTTCAGTTTTCTCCCCTGAGAACTGGACTGGGAAACCTATCTGGACCTTGGTGTTCCTTCTAGTACTGCTTCCCTCCAATTCAGGGACTTTGAGGATCTTGTAATCTGCTTTCGGCAGACCCTTGTGAAAAAGATTTAGAAGCCCCAGTGACAAGGGACATGTGGAGCTGCCATGGTGGAGCTCTACAGAAGCAAGGCCAGAGTGCTCCCTGCTGTCACGGCAGCTCATCTTGCATGCTGGAAGTCAGGCTCTTCTGCCTAGGGATGGGGGTTTTCTTCCAAGGGTCAGGCTCAGAGGAAGCTGGCTTGGCCTCATCACCAGGAAAGAAAGACATTTAAAAACAAAATCAGTGTTAGGGTTGAACCTTTTGAACTCCTCTCATCTCAAGATGGCAAGTAGATTCTAACTTGTGGGTTAAGTCCAAACAGTTGCTACTGGCTGTAAGGAGTTCTCTGTTGAGGATTCTAAAGGGTGGCATGATTGATTGTTGATGTCTGCCCTGGATGTAGAGGTGGGCAGTGGAGCTGTGCGTGCTGTCAGTTTGGTACCCCTGACCTCCTTATTTTATAGAGGGGCAGACAAGGCCTGAGGAAAGGATGAGAGTTGCCCAGGGTCACCCAGCAAGTTGATGACATTTTCTTTCGTGTTATGAAGGGCCTACTCCACCTCACAACACCTACCTCCCACCTGCTTCTGAAAGTGTATCGAGGGAAATCTCTCCCAGGGACCTGGCTGGGGTGGGATGCTGGTTAGAGCTTGCTTTTAAGTGAGCTCCTGCTGCAGTGTGCATTCATTGTCGTGGTCGCTGGGCATGGGGGGTTAACGTGTTCCTGGGGCACTTGGTGGGGAGTGCTGGGTGCTGTGGTGCCACGGGCCTCCTGAGTACTTTGCTCACCCAGCCTTGCTCCGGGCTCAGAGACGGGCTCTGTTGCTGAGTAGAATAGTGTTCCTGTTCAGTCACCCAGGGCTGCGCCGTGAGGGAGCCTCCCCGAGTCCACACGGGCCCTTTAATAGCCATCAGACAAACAATGTTCCCAGTGACACAAACATTATCCAAGGCACTTCCCATGGAGGAGCCCGGGTCATGGACACGCAGATGGCATTGGCAGCTTCTCCTGCTGGAGTCAGGAGGGGCATCAGTGCCCAGGAGGCTGGCTGCCAAGTTTGCAGTGGTTGCTGCTGCTTCCCTGCTGCCCATAGAATTCCCTGTGCTGAGAAGGGTGTCTCTCACTCCGAGAAAGAAAGTCACCGCCGTTGGAGCTGGTGCAGGGTTTGGGGGCAAGACCAAGAGCTTCCTTTTAGAGTAAGAAGAGCAGAGATGATAGATACTAAACTTCATAACTTTGTTGGATAAAAGCAGAAATGAAAGAAAGGAAGTTAACAGACGTCTGCACCCACCTGACAGGCTGCATGAACAGCTCTGTACGGCAGCCCCAAGAAGGAAGGGCAGACCACACTTGAGGTTTCAGGGGCTCCTCTAGGAGGAGGAGTAAACACAAGGCACTACCATTGCTCCTGCGGTGCCAAGGGCCTCCTGAGTACTTCGCTCACCCAGCCTCACTCCGGGTTCATGGCAGTCCCATGTTCATGGCAGACACTGCAAATTGATTTATGTACATTTTCCAGTTGATTACTGTACATTGTACTGTACATTGTACAATCCTTCTCAACACAGTATGCCAAGAGGTCTCTGCCAGTCAGCTAGAATTGAAAAATTAGAAGTGGAAACCTACTTGCCATTCTTTTTGATGAAGATAAGGCAAGTTGGGTTTACAACAATCAGAGCATCCAGCCCTTAGACTATTTCCTGGTTCTAAGAGATAAGGATGCCCACATCCCATTATGGTGGTCCAGGTGTACTGTCAAGCAGTGGGTACTCTTTCCTGTGCTGTGAAACCACTGGTCCTTAATCCTGAGGTGTTTACTAATGAGGGAGTCCAGGGAGAGCAGTAGGGGCCCGGAGACCCGAGACTTAACTGAGTTTCCTTAGTAGCAGTGCAGGAGACCGTGGAGGGAATGAGTGGCCCAGACTTGACTGCTCTTCACATGAGGGACAGGGACCAACTGGGTTATTCCCCGATAGTGGAGACCTGAAGTGGGGGGATGTTGGAATCTAAATATTCACAATTTATAGCATTTTGCAAGGTGCACATGGAGCAGACACATTGCAGGGTGTCCTAGCCAATACGGAGAAGTCTCCAGGAGGGGATTTCAACTCAGTAAAAGGAAGGACTTCATGTGATCATGGGAACTGTTTGGTAACTGGACATAAGCATGTGAGGGAGTGAGTTTCCCATCCTGACACAGGTGATCAGGGAGGGTCGCTGGACAAAGTGCAGGAGGGGGAGTCAAGGATAAGATAGATGGGAGACTGGATTCTGCAAGAATGTTTGTTTGTAGGCAGCAAGCTTTCAGGACCGACGTACAGAGGTGTTCTCACACACATAGGGCAGCCCAGAGAGCCAGGAAAACGGGAGGAAGGAGCTCCAGCCAGGAGGCAGCAGCCAGGCTATGGTGCTGGAAGGAGCAGCAGAAGAGCTTGACAGTCATTCAGACACAGCCACGTGGGTTTCAGCCTGTGACAGACCCAGGCAGCGTAGGTGCCAGGTCCTGCTTCATCGTGCCAGCTGATAGTTAGTTTCCTGTTTCAATAGGTTGTTGGCAGGGCCTCACACAAGAGCCTGCCAGAACCAACACTCAGCTCTTTGCTGCAGCCACTCGGAAAGGAGGAGTTCTGGCCACCCTCCCAGGCGCATCCTGTCTCTGCTACTGACGCTTCCTCTTGTGGTCTGAAGGGTTAGAGGGTCCCTGTTAGAAAGGGCCCCTGGGCTGTAAGTCAAGAGCCCAGGGTTTACCCTACGGTGGGGCCTTGGATAAGCCCCTTAACTTCTCTAAGCCACCGTGTCTTGAATGGTCAGTAGGTAGAATAAAAGTCTGCCCCTCTTTCCAGTAGAATTGTTGGGGGCAGAGTGATGTAACAGGTATGGAAGTGTTTTTAACAGGGGACAAAAAACGTAAAACCAGTACCACTACTATCAGCTGAAACCTCAGGACGTTGATACCTCTGGGGTTACCTCTAGAGTGACAGGAACCTAAAAGGCCAAGGTTTTCAAACATTTGTTTTTGCTCAATACCTCCTAAAAGAACTTTGAAAACTGTATATTCTTTTTCACATGTTTGAGTTGACATCTAACGTTTTTATCCAAAGTTTAAATCATTGCACAGGATATAATTTCCAGGATATTGTGTAAAAAAAAAAAAAAAAGGTGGCATTTTGGAAATAAAACTGTGAACCAATTTTCAAAATGTATCCAAGGGAATCCAAACACTACCACTATTTGATATCCACCATCATCACTTCAAAAACATATGAACAAGCCTATCTTTAACAGTCAGAAATTTTACGTCTTTCCTTTTTCTCCTTGAGCTCATATTTCCAGTCCACTGCCCCCACAGGGTTTTATCCTAATGTAAAATATATTGTTTATGCTTGAAAGTCTTTTATTGATCACTGCTGCACACTCATCGCCGTAACAAGATGTACATAAATTGAAATTGAAATTTCTAAAAAAAAAAAAAATTTCCTGGGATCATAAAGCTCTACATTCTGCAACTTTTTTTTTCCAGATTGAGTTGTTATTAGCATACAATTCATCAAAAATAAATTTAGGTAAATAGTAAATGTAAAAGTAAAAAATTATTGAGAATGCATCTCTTAATGAAATGGATAGGGCTTCATTTCTTTCTCAATTGGCTCATGTATCTGTGAATTAATATTTCTTATTGCTAGAAGGAGACAAAATTCGGCATTAATTTAATTCGTGTCTTTTGGTTTTTGTAGGTCTAAGTGCTTAGAAAGCTCAGTCACATAAATAAGTAGCTGGCAGTGGATAGAGTTTTGTTTTAGCAGTGTCACTCAATTCTTTGAATTCCTTCCAAGTTGTATGCCAGAAATCACACGGGGGTCTATCATCAGACGATATTTTTAATGGTGTCTTCGCTGACAACTCCATTAGATCCTCCTCTAATTTTGTTGAGAGCAGAGAGTTGGAAGTCACCCGATTCGAAAAAGGAGTAGTTCTTGGTCATTAGATCCACTCACTTTCTGAGCCCGACACCGGTATTGTAGGGTCACCTCTTTGCTTGGAGCCCCAAGGTTTTCATCTCTTGGGACAGGCACCGTGGTAGGATTAGGGGTGGGTGAAAGGATTGTCTTTTGTTTGTAACGTGGCACAAGGGTGAAGGTGAGAGTGAGAAGAACCAGCGAGTGGGGCCTCCCACCTGCCAGATTCTCTGGCACATTGATTTTAGGAAAGAATACATTTAGAAACTGATGATTCTCTTAAGGCTTCGTAGACCTACTTACCCCTTGGGCAGCCACCACACACCCCCAGGAGATTTGTGCTTCACTCGGAAGACCCTGCTCCAGAGGACATTTGGTTTGAGGCCAAGCCCCAGAGCCTCAGGAAACCCACTTGTCCATGACTTCCCTGTTCACATCCCCTGTCCTTCGGCAAGCCCTGGACCCAGCTCCTGTTGCATGTTTGAACAGAGAGGGCTGGACACACTCCTAAACATTTGTTCTCTGAACAGTGGCTCCTGAGATGCTCCAAGCTAAATATGGGACTGTCCATTGTAAGGAACCAGCCTTCTGTCCCTACCCTTGTGTTTTTCTTCTCTCATTCACCGGCTTTGGATTTCTATCTTGTCACATTTTGTGTATGATGAAAGGTGTCTGAGCTTCTCTAGACGTGGCTGGGTGCAAAGGGTTGCTACCCCACATTCTTTCTCAGAAGCCTGCATCCTCTCCTAGGCATCTTCCCAGCGTCCCCCTCTGTGACCTCAGGAACTAGACCCCCTGTCCTCACCTGGTCTGTCTGATGCTCTGGGAGGGAGCTAAGCCAGGTGTTTAGGGAAAGTGCTCAGTGGGAGCTGTGAACTCGGATTTGTTGGGATGGCGGCTGTTGCATCACTTGTGATAGCAGGAATGGGGAGAGGAAAAGTGCGCTCCTGCCTCCTGTGTGCTGGTGAGCCCTGCCAGCCATCCCTGGCAGCAGTCCCAGGGCTCTCAATAGGGGACTCTGGGGAGTCCTATGGCAGCACCAGACATAGTGGGGGGCTCTGCTGCCCTGTAGCATTTAAGGAAAGTGCCATGACTGAAAGGAACACACAGCTTGCTTGGCATCCAGCAGGTGACCTGGGGTGGTGGCAGTAGCATGGCTCTGGATCCCCAAGGCCTACTTTGAGCCCAGTTCCTTGCCAGCCACTAACTGAGCTGATGCTCATCCTTGCAATGGATGTTGAGTTGCCAGCCTCTTGAGGACTTCTGGGAAGATGGTGGACGGAAATGAGACCTGGTAAAGGTTCTATCTCTCTCTTTCTTTTTTTCTTCTTCTTCTTCCTCTTCTTTCTCTTCTTTTTTCTTCTTCTTCTTTTTTCTTCTTTCTTTCTTTTTTTTGAGATAGGGCCTTACTCTGTTGCCCAGGCTGGAGTGCAGTGGCATGATCACAGCTCACTGCAGACTCGACCTCCAGGGCTCAAGTGTTCCTCTCACCTCAGCCTCCCAAGTAACTGGGACTACAGGTGTGCTCCACCATGCCCAGCTAATTTTTGTGTTTTCTGTAGAGATGGGAGTCTTGCTGTGTTACCCAGGCTGGTCTTGAACTCATGAACTCAAGTGATCTGCCTGCCTTGGCCTCCCAAAATGCTGAGATTCACCGCGCACAGCCCACAAGCACCATTTCTTCCTGGTGCTTTCCAAGAGGCTAGTTGTGTGGCTTGGGAGCAAATCAGATCTGACCGACCTCTGGTGCTATGCGTTACCCCTCTGGTCCTCACTTTCCTCATCTGAAAAATGGGGATAATAATCACCTTTACCTGCTGGAATTTGAGGATGAACTGAGCTGGTGTGAGAAGCCCCTGAGCCAGGACCCCGAGCCCACTAGCTGGCTGCATGAACTGGGTGAAATGCTGCGCACAGCTGCCCTAGCCTCTGCTTCCTCACCCATGCCATGGGGCAGAGGTCAGTCTGCATGGAAACATTGCAGATGAAGTGAGCCCAGACTGGTGGTGATGGTGATAGCCATGGTTCATAGAGGAAAAAAGTGGCTGGGATGAACAGAAGAGGGAGTGTGCTGGGCAGGGAGTCAGGCATTGGGGCTGAGGACTGTCTGAGCTGAGTCCCCAAGAAGGCCCTCCTTGTGCCACTGCATCAGTCTGAGTCTGTGGTGGCCACCGGCCAGGGGGATGCATGGACACTGCACCCGTGGACCACATCTCCTCGGAGGGTGATTTTGCTGGAGGGTTTTTGGGTAGAAATTGTGTGTTCTAATCATATGATGAATAAGAATATAGAGAAAACACAAAACTGAATTCGGGGAGCTGTTGGCCCATGGCTGCTATATTCTGCCGTGTGCCAGCCTCCCTGGGGAACATGTGGATGCCCCTTGGCCAGCACAAGGTTTTTAATGAAGACGTAGGCAGTGTGATCTTGTCCACGCTTCTCAAAGTGCAGCCAACTTCACCCCTTCCCTAACCTTCCAGGCATTCTCCAACTTTAAGGGCTCTTTCTGATTTCTTACGTAATTCAGATGGAAAAGCGCCCGAAGGCAGCCCCCACGGTGGATCTGTGCGAAGCCGGTATTCAGGGACCTGGATTTTTGACCAAGCATTGAGATATGCATCTGGTACGTGATAGCCAAGGGGTAGTGCCTGATCTGGGGCCAGTATGGGTGGGGGCACAGCTGGACACAGCCATCAGCTACACACCTGAGTAAGCAGGGCCTGCTAGCATCTCGGGGTAAAGAGGGGCCGCCTTCTTCATCCCCTGTCCTGGCTACACGTGAGCAAATCTGACTGGGACCCTGGAAGTACTGGACTACTGGAGGGACGATAGAGCATGTGGAAATCTGGACGCCTAGAATGTCCAGAGCATTTTGGCAGCACTTCCTATGGGCCGCAACTCTGAAACAGGCCAAGGAGACAAAAGGGTTCTAAGCCAAATGTGTTTGGGAGACCCTGGGTTAAACAGTAGCTGACCTCTCTCCCTGCAGGACTTCGCAGGGCCTGCAGCTGCTCCTGTGCAGTGGCCTCCCCAGGACAGGCCATGCCACGAGGTCTCCCTCATGCACACTTGGCCGTGGTCCTCTTTTTGCTGGGGTGCATTCAGGAAGTTGGGTTCCAAAGAATAAACTTCGGAAAATGCTGCTAGTAACAGCAGCTGACCTGTATCGTGTGTCTGCTGTGGACCAGGCCCTGTGCTAAGGAGCCACCACGTTATCCCTCACAACCCGTCCCCCTGAGGGGTGTTCAGTGTTACAGAGCGGAAACCTGAAGTGTGGGTGGTTCCATGACTTGTCCAGGGCTCCCTCTGCTGGGACGTGGTGAGCCAGGGTTTGCACCCAGGTTTGCTGGCATCGCTGCACTGAGGGCCGCCCCTCTGGTGAACTCTCCCCATGCCCCGCCTCTCTGGCCCCATCACATAGGGGAACCTGAAGCCCAGAGTCGGGCTGAGCGAGGCGCAGGCGGGGGCCCTGGGCTTTAGGCTGAGTGAGGGACAGGCGGGGGGGAGGGGCCCCTGGGCTTTAGGCTGAGTGAGGGACGGGGAGGGGGGGCCCTGGGCTTTAGGCTGAGTGAGGGACGGGGAGGGGGGGCCCTGGGCTTTAGGCTGAGTGAGGGACAGGCGGGGGGGCCCTGGGCTTTAGGCTGAGCGAGGGGCAGGCGGAGCCCTGGGTTTTAGGCTGAGCGAGGCGCAGGCGGGGGCCCTGGGCTTTAGGCTGAGCGAGGGGCAGGCGGGGGCCCTGGGTTTTAGGCTGAGCGAGGGGCAGGCAGGGCCCTGGGCTTTAGGCTGAGCGAGGGGCAGGCAGGGCCCTGGGTTTTACGCTGCATGAGGGGCAGGCTCAGGGTCCCTCCTGCCAGCACACAGTGCTCAGTCCAGAGACTCCGTGTGCCAGACAGGCTGCCTCACTCTGCATTGGGGGTCAGGAACCAGCCGAGGAGAGGCTGAGGAGCCATCATGCCCCCCATGACTCCCTCTGTCGGGTGACACCTGCAGGCAAGGCTGCATGTGCCCTCAGCTCTCCCACAGCTTGGGGTGAACTCCATACTGCCTGCCAGTCGGGCCTTGGCTTGGCTGTAAACAGTATCTACTCCACTGACTTGGGCCCCCCACTGCAGTTGGGCCAGGGTCCTGCCTCTGTGCCCCCAGGCCCTGCATTTGCTGCCCTAACGCCATCATCCTGCGTTGTCCCCGTGCCAGCTGGCCTGAATGCTTCCTATTAGACGGAGGACAGGGAGCGCACCTTCCTCATTGCTGGGCCTCAGTGCCCGGCACATTGCGGGCACTCGTAAATTCTTCACTGGTTGAAGGGGAATTGGCAGAAACTGCTGAAGAGTGGGTGGAGGCAGCAGGAAGAGAGATGGAGGCAATTACTCAGTGACAGATGAGTACAACAGCAAGACACCATGGATTTATGGAGCCCTCGCTGTGTGCCAATCACAGGGCTAAATACAAAGAAATATGCAATCTGATCTTTGCCCTCCACGTGATTGTATTTTTCCCTGTGTGACAAGGGTAATACACATACAAACCACTAAATAACAGACTACTAAATCCCACGCTGGTGTTAGGATGACAGCGGCCCTTGGAGTGACCCACAGTAGTACCAGTGGCACCGGTCCCGTTCCTCAGTACCTGTGGTGTGCCAGCCGACTCACATGATGAACCTCGTTGATACGGACCTCAGTCATGAATTGTAGGAATCAGAGTCCGGTTTTGCAGGTGGGGAGACAGAGGCTCGGACAAGTGAAAGGTTGTGTCGGAGATCAAAAAAAGGATGTGTCCGAGACCAAACAGATAAGGCAAACTTGTCCAGCCCACGGCCCATGACTGCGTGTGGCCCAGGGTGGCTTTGAATGCGGCCCAACACAAAGTCATAAATTTTCTTAAAACATTATAAGTCTTTTTGTGATTTTTTTTTTTTTAGCTCATTAGCCATCATTAGTGTTAGTGTATTTTATGTGTGGCCCAGGACAATTCTTCTTCCAGTGTGACCCAGGGAAACCAAAAGGTTGGACCCCCCTGAGCTAAGGGATAGCAGAGCTGAACTAGGCTTCAGACTCCACATCCAGTGCTCTACCAGCTTCGCTTCGTGCCTCAGGTACACACTCAGGAAATGGGCCTCTGCTTCCAGGCAAGACTAAGAGAGTAGGAGTTGATGATCTTCACCTGCACAGAGGGTCTGGTCTTGTGCTGGAAAGTCTTCATGCAAACTCAGTCTTCACACCAACACACTTGAATCATCCGCATTTTTCCCAGGAGGAAATTGAGGCCCAGCCAGTAAACGGCAGAGTTAAGACTCTTATCCCAGGTCTGTCTCTCCCATCCCCAGATGCTGGGTACCAGAATTCCCTGGGGACCTTGGAATAGGCAGGTCTCCACCCCAGCCACTCTAGATTGCTAAGCCTGGAGTGGGCCGGGGCCTCTGCATTTGTCCACACTCCCTGGCTGTTCTGTTAGGAAGAGCAAGGCCTGGGCCCAGGTGGCATCAGGCCTTCATGAGGGCTGATTTAGGTGGAGAGCAGGCAGGGTCTCTGCCCCTGGGGTCCCTGCCAGGCTGGATCTGAGGGGCTCTTCTTGGCTTCCTACCATGGGCCTTTGCTCTGGCCTCTACATGGGCAGGCTCATCTTTTAACCTCTCTGCAGTGCTCACTAGGAGCTTGGCCAATTCAGTCTCCCTGCTCCTGGGAGAAGGGCCTGGCAAGGGGCTGGGGGGGCCAGGCATTTACACCATGTCGGTCTCTGTGTGTCTGAGGGAACAAGACAACTCCTCAGCAGGTGTGTGTGGGGGGATCCTCTCCTTGCCGAGCCTGTCTAGAGTAGGGCTGGGCACTTCCTACAGGGAGTATAGGGCTACCCCTACAAGGTAGGTGCATGTGGTCCCATTCTGCAGATCAGCAGACTGAGGCTTCATGCATCTAAGGAAATTACCAAGGTCATGCTGCTGGTAAGTGACAGAACAGGGACAGGGACCCAGGTGTGTCTGATTCTGTCTTAATCTCAGTCCCATTTCGGCAAGGAAAACGGGTTGCTAGAAATTATTGTAATGCATTGAAGTAATGATTTCCTTATGTGGATGCAACTTATTCCTTTCAGAGCACTTTTATGTTCATTTCCTTTTTCCCCTCAAGGTATAGGGCTGAGAATTAGCTGAAGAAGTTACCTTCTCCATTTTACAGGCTTGGAAACTGAGGCCCAGAGATGGGGGGGTGCCTTGCCCAAGGTCACCCAGAGAGTGGGAAGCAAACCTGGATCTAGACCCAGGCTTCCTGACTTCTAGCTTGGTGCTGCCTCCTTGTCAGGCACCATCTCTGCCCCTGGGACAGAGAGTTAGCCACACTTGTAGGTATCGCCTGTGGGTCCTGGGACCTTGTGGTCACAGAGGTTGGGTGACCAGTCCTTTCCTCTTCTGTTTTCCAGGGTCTTATGAATGTGGAATCTGTGGCAAGAAGTACAAGTATTACAACTGCTTCCAGACCCACGTGCGGGCGCACCGAGGTGAGAGGAGTGTCCCTGGGGCAGAGCCCAGGGGCCGCACCTCCCACTGTCTGTCTGTTTCCCATTTGGGCCCCGTGTGGGTGACCCCAGAGGCCGTGACAGCTCCAGCCTTTCCCATTCTCCTCCCACTTTCATCAGTAGGACAGGGTGCCAGGCAGGAGAAGGGAGGCCTCCTGATGCGGGACAGCTCGGGTGTGGGAGGGGAACTCCGCAGGACACACCAGACCTGTGCCCCAGGGCACCCCCTGCTCCCCATGGGCCTCATGCCTCCCAGAACATCTCATCACTGCTCGGTGTCAGTGGCCCCCACAGGGCACTTGCTGGGGTCAGTGTGTGTGTTCCTCATGACAAGCTTGGGAGTTGTGGATAGGAGGGGCGGCGTCTGTTCCTCCCGGAGCCTGGCAGACAGGGAGGAGAGGCTGGCATCAGGAGCCCGGGGCGGGACTGTGAGCTCTTCCCCTGTGGCTTCCATCTTCTCTTTTGCACTTGGCACTGGCCCTATCATCGGCCCGGTAGCCTCACCCCCATCCCTCTCTCTCTTTGCAGACACCGAAGCCACCTCAGGGGAGGGAGCCTCCCAAAGCAGTGAGTACTTTTTCCTCCTCGTGGGCTGCTGAGGGCCGAGGGCTTGGGGTGGGACGAAGAGGAGCTGCTCGTTCCCTCCCCCAGAACTGCTCCAGGTGGCCTCTGAGAGACACAGTGCTGGGGTCCAAGCTTTGAGGCCAGACCATCCTTACAAAACCGCAATGCGGTACCTCAGAACAGCCCTTCCCAAAGCGTGCTCCATGGCAGGCTCATTCTGGGAAGGTTAGTGGGTGTTCTGTCCATGATGATTTCTCTGGCCAAGTAACTTTGGGAGACCTTGAGTTTCACTAAGGTGAGCAGGTTTCTTTCTTGTGGACATTTCCAGCCCTTCACTGACAGACACAGCCGTGCGTCTCCCATGGATGCCCTGGATATGTAGGTCCTTGTGTTCTTCTGACTCTGATTCATGACTCTGGGGCTCCGTAGTTGACTTCTGGGAAATGCTGCTTTGGAGAGTTTTCTCCTGAGCCCCGACAGCCAGGGGCACTAATTGCTTATTGGTGATTTGCCCTGGGGTGCCATATCCCAGCACCTGGGGCAGCACAGGGCCTTGACATCTGCAACAGCGCTGCTGCTCACAGGCCCTGCTTGCCATCCCTCCAGTTCTAGACCCCAAGCTCCTGGTAAGTGAGCAGCCAAGCTGGTGTAGACTAGGATGGAATCTCCCCACCGAATAATAAGAAGCTTCAGAAGTCATAGTTCCACATGTAGGCATGTCGCCAACAGAAATGTGTGCATATCTGCTGAAAGATGCAAACTAGAATGTTCTTAGCAGACTATTCCTAACAAACTAGAAGCCCCCAAATGCCCAGAGCTCATTGAATGGATAAGTAAGTCTAGTGACACAAAAGACTACTGTAAAGTAGTGAGAATGAACAATTTATAGCTACACACAGCAACATGGATGACTCACAAACAATGGTGAGCAAAAGAGGCCAGGCGTAAACAGAGTTCATTCTCTAAGATTCTGCATAGAGAAAGGGCAAAAGCAGCTAAAACTAATTATTGCCGGTAGAAGTCAGAAGAGCGGTTCCCCTGGGGAAGGGGCTTCAGGGTTCTGTTTCTTGAGCTGGGTGCTGGTTACATGGGTGGTTTCAGTTTGTGGAAATTGAACAAGCTGTGCACTTAGGATTTGTACACTGTTCTACACCAGGGGTTAGCAACATTTTTCTGTAGAGGGCCAGATGGTAAGTATTTTAGACTTTATAGCCCAGACGTCTCCGTCGCAAGTATTCAGCCCTGCCCTTGTAGTGGGAACATGCCAGGAACAGAGATAATATGTAAATGAATTCCTTACCAAAACAGATGGTGGGCAGGATTTGGCCCACAGACTGTTGCGTGCCAATCCCCGTTCTACGGGTTTGTTACACCACACCATCATAAAAAAAGATTTTTAACATAATAAATAAACATTACCACCCCCTGCCCAACAAAACCCCAAACCAGAGCAGTTTGAAGAGGTGCCGATGGCTGAAAAAAGATTTTAACTGGCCTGGGTCCCAGTAGCATTTCTTCTAAGGCACTTTCCCATCCACTCCGTTTGGATTCTTATGCCAAAGGAGAGGCTGGCATATTCCAGAGAGGAATCTGAGGCCCAGGTCGGCTAGACACCTGCCACAGGACCCCAGCTGGGAGGAGATGGGAGCCGGGCCCTCCCCCTCCAGCCCCGCCTTTCCTGCCCCTGCCACTGCCCCATCCCCAGCCCCAGCCCCAACCCCAGCCTGGTCCTTGGCTCCCATCTCCTTCAATAGCTCCATTCTTTTCCAGCTCCCATGGACTGACTGCGGTCAGCCACACATTTAAAGAACTTCCCTATTTATCTTTCCTTCCTCAGCTATTCTGGGCCCCTGGCCTCTCCAGCAGCCCCTCAGTGATCTGTTGTGTTCCGTCTGGCTTCTGTTGTCCGCGGGCTTGCTGGCTGCTGACGGCTCTGTAGCGGGGGTATTTTTAGTCCTTCCGTCACTTTTCCCTTCCTCCCTGTGGAGTTTCCTCCCTGCGGCCATTGCGCACTATTTTATTCTCAGTCCCGCAGCCCTGCCCTGACCCAGACTGGCAGCACCTGCTTAGAACGCCTGGCCTCCACTTTACAGATCCCTGGCCATGAAGTCATGGAGCCAAAAGGGCCCAACTGAGAAGACTGAGTCCAGCCCACCCATTTTGCAGATGAGGACACTAAGTTCCAGAGAGAGGGAGTCATACAGGTTGTGAGCAGTGGAGGCGGGCCTTGAAATGAAATGAGGTCTCACACATTCTATTAACAGTTCTAGGACTTTTCATTTATTTATTAGGAAAATAGTACAGTCATACATAGAAGCAGAAAGACATATTCACTCACCCATCTGTCCACTGAGGAATAAAAGATTAGCTCCTCATGCTACTGTCATATTGATATTTGTGACAGTATTAGGTTACATTTGGCAAGTATTTATTGGCTGTTCCTTGTGTTCCTTTATTCTTTATTATAACTCTGGGAAATGAAGAACCTCTCATTCCCATTTTACAGATGAAGAAACCGAGGTGCAGAGGTTAGGCAGCATGTCTGAGGTCTGCCGCACTTATAACTGGTAGAGTTGGGTTTGATTAGGCAGCATGAATCCAGAGCCTGCCTCCCTGAATGGATTCACAGTGGCATTCTGAGAGACACCGAGATCTCGTGTCTGAAAATGCAGCGGTTCTGAAAACGTGCTTTCACTGATAAAAAAATGATTCTGCTCTCCTTTTTGGGGATAACCCTCTTGGCCTAATCATTTCCTGACTGAGGAAGACCTGGGAACGGGCTCCCCATCCATGTCAAAGAGATGTCACGGTGTCAGAGCAGGGTGGGGGTATTCTCAGCAGCAGAAACCTGGGGGCTCACGTTTTATTGGAGGTAACAGATGTGGCCCTAAAGTGAGGGGTCAGGCCCAGCTGGCCAGGGAGGCTGGGTAGAGACAAGTGGGCAGGTGGCGGCAGATGGTGGGTAGCACTGGTCAGCTTAGGAGAGGAATGTCAAGGCAGAGCCCGGTCTGGAACCAGACCCCGGGTGGCCTTGACTTCTGTGTCTCTGTTCCTGGGCAGGTGTCCTGCACAGAAGGCAGGGTTGCAAAAGAGACACTGGGGACCATGGTCTGGATGGGACCAGATGGGGAAGTTGTCTAAGTTGATTGCTGGCCACATGAAAGGATTAAAGCCTGGGCCAGGCACAGAATCCTAGAACCACCATCCTGGGAGAGGCCCCAGGAATCAGCTCATCTACATCCCTTTCCCAGCTCCCCAAATTATGGGGGAAAACAAGGAAGCAGGACCAGCCTCTCCTGCCCCACGCCCTGCCACCTCTTTCTTGGATGATTCTGGTATCCAGCATCCTCAGAATGTCTCCAAGGAACCTGTGGCTCCTTGCTCAGGGACCAGTTTGTGTCTGGGGCTCTGGCACCTGCTAAGGCATTTTCAGAGAATACGAAGAGGTGAAGCTGGTGGTGGGAGGGAGAGGTGGCTAATGCCATTTGTGTCCCTAAGTTCAGAAGGTGGGGCCAGAAACCTTCCCACAGAATTACCTGGCAGCGTAACCTTGTGGTAGAGGATTACATCAGATCCTGTATTTGGGTTCTGAGGGACAGGAGGGGGACCAGGAGAGAGGTACCCCACCAGCCCAGTACTGATTTGCAGCTTATTCAGACAGAGAAGGGCCACATGCCCTGACTCAGCCTTAGCTTGGAGTTAGTAAGTGCTTGAATCCTAGCTCTCCCTTCCCCTCCCTACACCAGGCAGCCTTGAGCATATCACCAAGCCTCCCTGTGCCTGGGATGATGGAATTGATAAGCCCTCCCTGCATCAGCCCAAGGAACACACACATGAGGTTCGTGCCAGCGCAAACGTTAGAGTGTGCCATTGTGGAGGGGGTAATGTCCTGTGTCCAGCCTCAGATGTTGGGTAGACCCAGGGGATCATCCAAACTCCGACCTCATGTTAGTTACCTATTGCTGTGTAACAGATGTCCCTAAAACTTAATGACTGGAAACAACAAGCATTGATTATCCCTCAGTTTCTAGGGTCAAGAATTTGGATATGGCTTTGCTGGGTCCTCTGCTGCTGGGTCTTTCCCTGGCAGCAGGCAAGGACTTGGCCAGGGCTGTGGTCTCATCTCAAGGCTCAACCAGGGAAAGAACTGCTTTTAAACTCACTCATGTGGTTGTTAGCAGGGTTAACAACCCTGCTAGGGTTCTGTCCTTCCCAAGCTCTTAGACTGAGGGCCTCACTGGCTGTTCACTAGAGGCCACCCTCAGCTCCTGGTCACGTGCGTCTCTCATGGGGCAGCTCACAACCCAGCAGCCAGCAGGTGTGAGCTGGAGAGAGAAGGTATGCTTGAGACAGAAGTCCCAGTCTTTTGTAAGTTACCCTCAGAAGTGATATTCTGTCACTTTTACTGCATTCTGTTCATTAGAAGTCAGTTACCAGGTCTAGTCCAGACTCACAGGGAAGGAAGGGGTGATGTAGGGCGTGAGCATCAAGAGGCAAGGAGCCCTGGGTGCTGTCCCCAAGGCTGCTCATCACAGGCCCTCCCAGCTGTGCTCTTGGGGCAAATCCCTTCTGATCCTCAGTTTCCTCGTGTGTAAAATGAGAGACTGCTTCCTCCCTCTGCTGCAAGAATGGAGGAGAAGGAGGGGAAGAGCCTGGCCTGCTGCCCTGCTTGTTGTAGCATCTGGGCATGGGTGCTGCAGTGACTGTTATTCTCACAGAGCTTCCGCAAAACATGTGCCAGATCATTTAGGAACCAGGCCCTGAGGAACTCAGCTCACCTAGGGCAGGTTTGGGGGTTGGTTTTGGAGTCCCTTCTGGGCTACCAGTCACCTTGTATGGTCTGGATCTCCACAGAGGACCCTGACACCCCATCCTACATCCTGTGGACCCAGGAAGCAATACAAGGCTGGCTTGGAGTGGAGGGTGGGGCCAGCACTGAGGCAGGAGCTTCACCCTCCTGTACATCGGGGAGGAGAAGCTGGGTGTTCCAGGGGGTAGGTGATGCCATGCCCTTCCATGGTCCAGAAGACTTGGGCAGTGCCAAGGTACGGACTGGCTCAGGAACTGATTCTCCATGGGGTCATTCAGCTGGAGCCAGACTGGGCTAGTTTCATCTTTGGTTTCTGAGATGATCTGGCCAGAAAAACCCCACCCCACAAGACTGAAGCCCTGGTAACCAGGTGTGTGTTTTCATCCCGTGCAGACAATTTCAGGTACACGTGTGACATCTGTGGGAAGAAGTACAAATACTACAGCTGTTTCCAAGAGCACCGAGACCTGCACGCAGTGGATGGTGAGTCAGGCCCCTCACTCCCTGGAGTCATGCCAAGAGGCACCCTTCCTCGGAGACACCAGCCCCCAGCCCTCCCCGCCTCCCTCCTCCCTCTTACCCAGAAAAAGGCCAGGCAGTAGCTGGAACCGTGAGGGGAATGACCAGCCCTAGAGGATTCTGGGGGCGGGAACGTCACCATCACACTCCACATACACTTCTATTTAGGTTAACCCAAGTGAAATTGCCATTTTTATAGGTCAAAATCAGTAGAATATTGGAATTTCGTAACGAGTCATTTTGTAGTTTCATATTGAGCATTTGCATGTTCTGATGAAATTAAACCGGTTTTAAAAAACAAATGATGGCCTTTTAGCATCTTAGATTATACAATTAGAAATTAGAACAATACATTTAGCCAACACATATTTGAGTCTTAAAAATCCTAGAAAGAGGGTCTTAGACCTTGGAAGGGCCTTAGGGGTTCCCCATCTAGCCCCACACCTTCAGCCCATCTTGAGCTGTGACAACCAGGCCCACCACCTGTTACCACTGGCCCATCCCTTTTCTCACCTCCTCTTTCTCTCTCCTCCCAATCTCTTCCTCTTCCTCTTTTCTCCTGCCCTGGCCCCTTGAACCCATGATGGCAATCAGAAACAGATCCAGGCAAACTGTCTGCCTGCACCATGGGTGGGTGCCCATCCTAGTGAGGACAAGGGATTGAGGCCCAGGCTGTGTCCTGGTTGGGATGTATCCTCGTGTTGTCCTGATTTTGGGGGGCTTCCACAGTGGCCAGGGCAGTCCTCCTGGGCCCCAAGGCAAACCCACAGGGATAGGGGCTGGGAGCAGCGGCAGAGGCAGCTCTGGGCAGGGACTAACAGGGCTCCTGTTGTTTCTTTCCTTCTGCGGCTGCCGCCTCCCGCCCGGGCGCAGTGTTTAGTGTGGAAGGGGCCCCTGAGAACCGGGCAGGTAAGTCCTTGGTGTCTGCTCACCTCCCCTGTCCCCGGCTGGGCTCCTGAGACCTGGGGGACCAGGGCGCTAAGGGCTGTATGTTCTCCCACAGACCCCTTCGACCAAGGTGTCGTGGCCACTGACGAGGTGAAGGAGGAGCCCCCGGAGCCATTCCAGAAAATCGGGCCAAGTATGCGGGATTCCCTCTGGGGCCAAGGGCTGGGTGGGGGCTGGCCAAGGGAGGCAGGGCTCAGTCTCACTGCTAGGGCAGGGGTAGCAGTGGGTGACATCACTTAACTGCACCAATGGTGCCCAACCTGTCAGTTGGTCCAGTCAGTGTTAGGACTGGAGCTTTCGAGGAGCAGCAGGGCAGCACAGGGGCAGTGAAGGCAGCCAGGCTGGGGCTGAGTCCTGGCGCTACTGCTTACAGGCTTGGTGTCCTCATGGTCTGTTAGCCATCCTGAACCTCAGCCTCCCCACCTGTGGAGTGAGGATGACATTTCCCCACAGGTTTGTTGGGGGATTAAATGAGATCCTGGATGTGAACCACTTGTTAGCACAGTGCCTGGTACATAGTAGGTGCTCGGAAAATAACACGTTGTAGTCACCTGAAGGGGCCTATCAGCGAATGAGCTGTCCAGGGCAGCCACAGGCAGACTCTCTGTCTCTGTCCCAGGACACCCCTTGAGGGCAGGAGCCACACACATGTCTGGCCTGTTTTTGGTAAACTGGTATTGAGTGTTGTGGGCACACAGCAGAGAACAGGACACATGTGGTCCTGCCCTTGGGTAATTCAGATGGGGCTTGCGGGTGGGGGGACAGCAGATCATTGAACAGATAGTTCCAACACACCTTGCAGGGAGCTGTGGGAGGCCTGAGGGAATGCTGGAAGCTTTCGGATGGGGACGAGGGTAGGAGATGAGCCCCAGCATCCCATGCCAAGGCAGGAGAGCCCTGCTGGTCCCAAAAGTCGATGATGGCTTCAGGTCTTACAGAGACTTGAATGCCAGCAGGCAGCATCCTCAGGCGAATGAGCCAGAGAGTTTTTACTAAGTGGAGAAGGGACTTGATCCAATTTGCATTTTAGGAAGCCCCATTTTGCTGCTGGGAGGAAGATAGATTGGGAGGGGCTGGGTGGCCAGCCTAGGGCAGGTGCTGTGGGACCACAAGTGAGTGAGACTTGTCCTTTCCAGCTGTTCAGGAATTGCCATACCTGCTGTTTATCTCTCTGTTTTCTGTACCTCACTTACTACCCAGCAAGAAGAGACCTTTATGGTCTCTGCTTCCTTCCAATAAGGATCTAAGGCAGCTTGTAAAAATATACACAAAAACAGAACAAGCAGATGAGGATATCTGAGTGAAGGAAAATCAGAGGAGCTGAAACACTAAGTTGGATACGTTCGTCAGGGCAGAGCTTGATCCCAGCTCTTGGAAGGGGTTGGGTGGGTCGCCTCCCCCTCCCCCTCCCCCTCCCCCTCCCCCAAATGCTTTTTCTTCCTCATCCATTGTCTGTGGTCATGGGATGATTCTTTGCTTTCTTCTTAACTCTTCTGAAAGCATTCAGGAAACTGAAGATGAGATAATGTCTATAAAGTGGTTAGCACAGTGCTTGTCACATGCATAGTAAACACTCGATAAACAGGAGCATAAAAATCATCTTAAAGATGAAGAATATGGCCGGGCGCAGTGGCTCACACCTGTAATCCCAGCACTTTGGGAGGCCAAGATGGGCGGATCACCTGAGGTCGGGAGTTCAAGACCAGCCTGGCCAATATGGCGAAACCCCGTTGCTACTAAAATTAGCCAGGCGTGGTGATGCACACCTATAGCCCCAGCTACTTGGGATGTTGAGGCAGGAGAATCACTTGAACCCGGGAGGTGGAGGTTGCATTGAGCTGAGATCGTGCCACTGCACTCCAGCCTGGGTGACAAGAGTGAGACTCCGTCTCAAAAAAAAAAAAAAAAAAAAAAAAAAGATGAAGAATATGACGAAACCCTCCGTGCTCAAATACGAGAAGTTAGACGCTACAGGGGAAACACAGATGTGAATCAGGCATATTTGCAGCATTCAAAGAATTCTGGCTGGGCATGATGGCTCTTGCCTGTAATCCTAGCACTTTGGGAGGCCGAGGCGGGTGGATCACAAGGTCAGAAGATTGAGACCATACTGGCCAACATGGTGAAACCCCATCTCTACTAAAATACAAAAATTAGCCGGGCGTGGTGGCATGTGCCTGTAGTCCCAGCTACTTGGGAGGCTGAGGCAGGAGAATTGCTTGAACCCACGAGGTAGAGCTTGCAGTGAGCCGAGATTGCACCGCTGCACTCCAGCCTGGTGACAGAGCAAGACTCCATCTCAAAAAAGAATTCCAAAGAATGCATAGTTTGGTGACTATGACAGATATTCATAGGCAGATATAGGACAGGAACAGAGGATCTGTGACCTCCCTGTTGAGTATCTGTCTAGGATCTGGCAGTGGTCCCAGTGTACTGCTGCTCTTCCAACCGTGTCATTTTCCTTAGAAAGATGGGCTTTGAAATCAGACAGGCTTAGGTTTCAATGCTGTTGTCACCAGCTTACTAGCTCCTTACCCCTTGTGAGTATCCCATAAGTTGGGGACAAGCACATCTCTGAATTTTCCAGTGCTGTTGGAGCACACACACATAAAATGTTTCGCCGAGCACCTGGCTCATATCCAAGGTGTAGTGAGACCTGTTACTGAGAAAGAGTCAAGGGCAATAGTTTTAGAGCCAACCGAAATAGGACTCCCAGCTTGACACTTAATAGCTGCATAATGTCCTACCAGTTTTCTAATCTGTCTAATCCATAGTTTCTCTACCTCTAAATGGGCTGATGACAATAAAACTCACCTTTCAGGATTGTCATGGGGCTTAGATGAGATTATATTTGTAAAAGAATTAGCATAGTCCTTACACATGCATGCAAAGCATTAAATAAGTGGTACCTTTAATTACCCAGGAAGATGCAGAACAAGATGAAGTGTGTTCTCTGTATCTGTAACTAAGTCTGACAGACAGCCAACGCAAGGACCTGGGAGGAATTAATCAAATTATTAGGAGTGTAGAATTGCATTGAGAATATCAGACTGGGTCTGGCTGCCAGCGTGCTCCCAGCTGGACTGAATGGAGCTGAGACTGCTGGTGTGGTGTGAGACCATCCCTTGCTGACACTCAGGAGCTGCCTTGTGAGACAAAAATGTTGCTTCTTCGGCTCCTGCTACTTATAAGCAGGCCAATGCTACAGAATGCGAAAAACGATTAGCCAGTAGAGGCACATGTGTTCTGAAGGGACTGATTGCCCAAGTAAAGCTCTGTAGTCAGAGGAAGAAGAAACACCCTGGCAGGAGTGAGTGCTGGGAAGTACACCTTTCACATCAGCATCAGCTGAGCGCATTAGAGAATTAGGTACTTAGGTTGGAAGAAGCCCAGGCAATGACAGAGCGGAGAATCCTGCTAGAAAAGAGAATTGACCCAAGAAGCCTTGTGGGTTAACTCGCTCTTCATCTGCATATCCAAGAATTACTTCCATGATAATGGGCAGAGGGAGAATCAAGGAAAACTCACTTGTGTGGTCTGTTGAAACAGAGTAAGTCTGGAGTCATGTATGGGTTACTTGATTTTTATGCCTGAATAAGGAAGAGTCACTTGAATAATTAAAAAAAAAAAGAGAGAACTATGTAAATTCCACATAACAAGAAAAAGAGAATTTAAGAGACTCAGAGAAGAGCACACCTCTGAAAATGATCTACCACAAAATCTAGAAGACCATTCTGTTCGACAACCTCCATCTCATGTAAGAAAATGTGACCTTACACATCCACTTAGGCTGCCACAACAAAATATCACAGACTGGGTGGTCTGAACAATTTATCTCTTACAGTTCTGGAAGCTGGAAAGCCTGAGATCAAGGTGCCAGCATGGCGGGTTTCTGTTGAGGGCTCTCCTCCTGGCTTGCAGATGGTCACCATATGTCTGGACCTGATGGTGAAAGGGAGAGAGAGCAAGCTTTCTGGCCTCTCTTCTAATAAGAGCACTAATCCCATGGTGGGGACCCTACCCTTATGACCTCGTCTAACCCTACTTACCTCCCGAAGGCCCCATCTCCACATGCCGTCACATTAAGAGTTAGAGTTTCAACGTATGAATTTGAGGATGGGGACACAGTTCAGTCCATAGCATGACCCCTGTGAAAAGGGAGCCGGAAGTTGTATGGTGAAAAAGCAACAGAATAAGAAGGCAAAGAGAGAGGAGTGAGACGAGGAAGGATTTCAGGGAAGCAGAAAACGTTAAGAACAGAATTAAAACCTGCATTCTATGTAGTAAAGAGCTGAGTTTATCTGCAAAATTGGAATTAGTGATGTGAAGGATGAACTTGAACAGATGAAGATAATGAGAGGAAAATATGATAAATGGGGAGAACAGGGAGCCAGTTTCAGATAATTGATGTTATAGTACCAGTGGCCAGAAACAGTGCTCCTAAGATCTAATAGAAGAAAAATTTGCTCAGCTAAAGGAAGACCTGTATATGCAGATTTAATAGGCTCATCATGTGTCAGATAGATTTGGTATAAAGAGACCTGTACCTACATAGATCTCAGTGACTTTTTAAAACTATAGGAAAAAAAAAAACCTATATAAGCATTCAGGCATAAAAAAGCAAGTTACCTATACATGAATTCAAGGTGGACTTGCCTCAGACTTCTCTTCAATACTACATCTTAGAAGATAATGGATAAGTTTTGAAGGGAAAAAGTTGTAATCTAAGAATTTTATATCTAGACAAGTTGTGGTTTGTGTGTAAAGAGAAAAGCAAGGGCTTAAAAACGTACTTTTTTTTTCTATGTGCCCATCTTCACAAAATTATTTGAAGATATACTCTGGTGAACTAAGTTGTAGAGTACATGTAAAGACTCAATTGTGAGAAATTCATAGTATAAGAGGAACTGTGAGTAGTAAAACAAGATAAACTAGAAGTTAGTTTAAAATATTCCAAATCTGATTATAAAATTGCAGAAGGCAGATTTATTCTAAAATATTAAAAATAAGAGTTTTATTTTATTTTATTATTTTTTTTTTTTGAGAGAGAGTCTTGTTCTGTTGCCCAGACTGGAGGGCAGTGGTGCAATCTCTGCTCACTGCAAGCTCCGCCTCCCAGGTTCACACCATTCTCCTGCCTCAGCCTCCCAAGTAGCTGGGACTACAGGCACCTGCCACCACGCCTGGCTAATTTTTTTATATTTTTAGTAGAGACGGGGTTTCACCGTGTTAGCCAGGATGGTCTCGATCTCCTGACCTTGTGATCCACCCATCTTGGCCTCCCAAAGTGCTGGGATTACAGGCGTGAGCCACCACGCCCAGCCAGGGTTTTATTTTTTTAAAAGGAAGGAGGAATTGGGGAGGGCTACAGTAAAGTAGGTTAAGCCTTCCTATTCATAGTGTGGCTCCAGACCAGCAGATCAGCATTCCTGGAAGCTTATTAGAAATGTATATTCTTAGGCCCTACTCCAGACCTACAGGATGAGAATTTCTCTAGCAAGCTATGTTGTAACAGTGTTTCTAGATGATTCTTTGACGTGCTAAAGTTTGAGAAATACTGGATTAAACTACTTTTCTCCATGGTGATAGACAGAAAAATGTCATTTCACACTTGACTATTAACAATTAGAGAAATATATCTTATATACTGTCTAATTGTCTAAAACAATAGAGAAAATTGGAAAATAATGGAATATCAGAGAATAATGGAAAAATAAAGAGTTCATATATCAAACAAGTGGGAATTAAGGCAGCAATCAGAAAGGGTGGAGCATGAAGAAGACTTGTAAAACCAAATCAATTATAGCAATAAAAGCAAATGGCATAATCTCCTTTATTAGAAGGCAAAGCTTGTCAGGTTGATTTAAAATAATCCAGTTATTAATGGTTTATTAGAGACATTAGAGACAAGGTTAATTCCTTATCTTTACTCTGCACTTGAGCTTCTCTTTCCTACTTCCAGAACTAGATTAAATTCCCTATCATGGGTTTTTATAGCACTGCATATGTCTCCTTGAGAGCACTTACTGTGGATGGAGTTTTAAATTTGTCTGAGTGACTCTTTGATTTTTTGATCTCCTTTTGTTAGACTGTAAACTCCTTGAAGGCAAGAATTTTGCCTGTTTTTGCTTAGCATTTTGTGCCAGCACTTAGCACAGTACCTGTTTAATGAATGACGGTGCGAGAAAATATAGGGACATGTATTTAGGTACGTATAAACAAATAGAAATCAGGATCTGACAAATTAATTATCAAATTATTTATGCCAGACAAACTAATAAAACAGAATAATTAAATGTTACAGTAAGCTTTCCCACACATCAGAATTTTCTGGAGGGCTTGTTAAAACATGGATTGCAGGACACAACACCTAGAATTTTTTTTTTTTTTCAGTAGGTCTTAGGTGAGTCCTAAGAATTTGCATTTCTAACAGGTTCCCAGGTGATACTGATGTTGCTGGTCCAGGGACCACACTTTGAGAAGCACTGTGTGGGAAAATAGTTTTATGTTACTAAATACAGTTCACAGTGAAGATTTTGATCCCATGAGCCTTTAGGTATCAAACAACATTGTTTCCAAATATATAAAATAAATTTAGAAATAAAGTGAAGTGGAAAGATTTATCACAATATTTAGTCTTTGACAGAGCAAGTAGACAAACAAGGTTGTATAGAATTTAAATAATATATTTAATACAGTTGATCTAATAACTGTGAATCCTACCAAGAGCAAGTAACTTACCATTTCCAATGTTTATGAATCAGTTACAAAAATTATTTAACTACTAAAAATTGTATAGCGGGAGAGAAAAACCATAAACAGACTAATAAACCAATTAAGAAAAAATTAATTTTAACACGTATAACAAAATGTTGATATCCTTAATCTACAAAGAGTTTGGCGATTTCATAAACGTCAATATGCCTGTAGAAATGCTGGCTGTAAACACAAAAGGAAAGTCACAAAAGAAAAACAATAGTTAATTAAACATGAAAAATAATCAATTTCCTTAGAAATCAAAGAAATGGAAAGTAAAATCAGTGTAATATAGTTCTTCTCATCAGATAGGCAGAATTTAAGAAGATGATAATACTTAATGCTGGCTGTAGTGTGCATAAACAGTCATTTTCATACCTTTCTGGTTGGGATGATGGTGCTATGGTTAGCAAAGGCCTTAAAAATACATACCCTTTCCCTCTCTTGAATTTTTCCCCAGGAAATAATGTGCAAAGATTACATGGAGTAGCCTTTATTTTGTGATAATGTGTAAAATTAATGGGTAAATGTGCAAAAATTTCTATAAAAACATGAGTCACAGCATTTTTTTTAATAGGGAAAAAATTTTGAAACACTCAATGTCCCTTGGTGTAGGGGACTGGCTCAGCAAATTCCAAAGTCCAGTGGGAACCATGCAGCCAATAGATGCAATAGAGATCAATATTTATTGATTGGGCAAGATGTCCACAAAGTAATGTCGATTGAATACACCAGATTACAAAGAGGATATTGATCAGGACTGGCTAATTCAGGGCTCACAGGAGCCAGACAGGTGGTATCAGTGAGAGAAGCACACCCCAGATGAGACAGAATGAAGAGTGGGGACCAGGGCACCCTCCCCCAAGGGGGTAGATGCTGCTCTTTGTTTGGGGGTTACAAATGACTGAAATTTCTCTTTAGTTTTTATTTTGTATTTGTATTTATCAGTATTTTATAATTTTCCCCCAGTGAACAATATTACATCAGACATTTTTAAGAAGAAAGAAGTTAGGCAGTGCCAAAAGAGAGGTAAAGATAAAGTCGGGTGGGACTTGAGAGGAAGAAGTGACCCCTGCTGCTAGTGGGTGGGGGGTGCTTGGGGGCAGGGAAGGTCCTGGAGATGAGGGGACCCCGGGTGTGGCCACTGCAGAGGGCAGGGCTTGCAAAGGGGCTGATGAAGAGGTTGGTGTTGGAGGTCAGCACATTTCTTGAGCACCGGGGCTGGGGTGGAGCGATGTGCCAGGTACTGTTCTAAGCACTTGCCATCTAAATTTAATCCTCACAGCAATCCTACAAGGTGGTCCTATTATGACCTCCATTTTATAGATAGGAAAACTGAGGCACAGAGAGGTTAAGAGACTTGCCCAAGGTTACCCAGCTCGAAATGTCTGAGCTGGGATTTGAATAGGGGTCTTCTAACTCCAGAGTCAGAATTGATTCCAGTTGATGGTCCCAGAATGGGGAGGAGTTTTTTGGGGGGTGGGAGCACACTGATGCTTCTTGGTGGGGGCCAGTTGCACATTCTTACACCTTCATTTCCTTCCTGGACAGAAACTGGCAATTACACCTGTGAATTCTGCGGCAAACAGTACAAGTACTACACTCCCTACCAGGAGCATGTGGCCTTACACGCCCCCATCAGTGAGTACCTCCTCCTGGTGGGGATGGGGGTTGGGGGACCGGGGACAGGGTGGGCCGGCCGTTGGCCAGCCCTCTGGAATTTGGCCAGGAAATGGTGAAAGCAAGGTGAGCTCAGTTCTGGGTCAGTCTTTAGGTGTTAAGTCTGACCCAGGGCCACCTGTCTACAGTGGCCAGCATAGCTGAAAAGTCCCCCTCTTAAGCCAGAGCACAGTCCGAGCCCTCCCTTAGTGGACTCAGAGTCCTGTGCCCATGTGATTGGGGTGAGGAAGGTGGACATCACTTGTCCAAGTCCTGCTGTGGCCCTCTTCTAGGTACCTCTACATCACAAGGTTTATGAATCTCCACCCCCAAAGCCAGTTCCCCGTGATGCAGCTTCAGTCTGAACAGATGCAGGAAGGAGCCCAGGCTAGGGGCATGGTTAACTGGACAGCAAAGCTCCCTCTTGGCCCTTGATGGTGGGAAGCTAAGGAGGTGGCAGGAACCCTGAGCTGGGAGTCAAGCCCTGGCTGTTAATCCCAGCTGAGTCCCAGGCCTGCTTGTGTCCTGGGGCAGGCCCCATCCTGACCCTGGACCACCATCTCCCACTCTGACCAAGAAAGGAAAGGGCTCTGAGGGCCCTTCCCACAGGGACATCCTCACCTTCCATCCTCCTGGTGCCTGTGAGCCTACCTTACTGATTTCCCAGCTCCTTTTCTGGATATTAGAGGGGTCTCCATCGTCAGATCCCCGAGTATATGAGCTAGGGGGCCCATCAGCCTCCCTGTCTTTCATGTACAGGTGCAGAAACCAAAGTCTGACAGGGGCGGGGCTTGTGCAGTCTCAGGGCAGTAGGGCTGGATGTTTAGCAGCGTTTTTGGAAGTGTTACTGGTTTTGTTTCTCACAGCAGAGCTGTGGGGATCCCTCTCCCCATTCTGTGGATGGAAAGACTTTGGTCCAAACGGAGAGGGAGGGTTTACAGAAGGTCACTGGGGGCTGAAGCCCCTTATAGTCTGGGAAGGCCCAGGTCCCTCCTGGAGCCCTGCTGTTGGGATACCAAAGGTATCGGATAGGGAGGGAGAAGTATTCAGACCCTGGAGGGTGGTGTAGGTAGCTTCCCCAGGAATTCCTCCCCTCTGGGCAAAGTGGCAGGGGCTGAGGGGTCTTCCTGTGGGCGAGAACTCCAGTCCCGAGGTCGAGCACTGGGCTGAGATTCTCATCCCTGCTTGCCCCTCACTGCTCTGTGACATTTGTGCCTGTTGCTTTCCTTCTCTGAGCTCGTTTCCCATCTGTGAAAGCTGTTTAAGGTCTTTTCAGCCCAGGATCTGGATTATAGATATCTCTGACATGAGGTACCTGCTATGGCCCCACTGGAAGAATCCATTCCACCTCCCAGCCTGGGCTATATGGGTCATTCAGTACCCACCACAGAGCCAGATCTTGTGTGGAGAGAGAGAATGCAGGATTCCACTGGGTAGGCACCAACTGTCCAGTTGACCCACTTGTGGTGCTGATGCCCAGGCAGCAGGGCTGTGGTCGGGCTTGAACACCATGGCCTGCGCCCCTCTGGGGATCCAGCTTTCCATAAGCAGGTACAGGGCAGCCATGTCTGTGTTCTCCAGTGAAGCAGCAACTGCCCTGCTCCCTGGTACCCAGGCTGGATGCTACCCAGAATGCACTCTCAGTGAGGTGTTAGCTACAAGGCCAGACTATAACCTTGGGTTCAGCCTTTGGAGACTATCTTCAGTGCTTCCTGGGACAAGTTGAGTAAGGCCATGGAGTTAGTAAGATGGGGAGCTTGGCTTTGAATTCTGGCAGGCAGGCTCCAGGCCCATACTCAACCATGAAGCTATCCTACATCCCATGTCAGATGGTAAAGCAGAAAGGGGTGTGTCTCTTCCACCCTAAGTTTTTCCCTGACAGCCTGGTGCATCTCTCCTGAAGGGCTGTCTACTTTTCTTTCTCTGTTCCTCACTTTCTTTTGCTTTCTGTTATGAACTCTCTTTCTTTCTTTCTGTATCTGCTTGTTGAATTAATCTCTCTGTTACCTACTGAAGTCTGGGGACTCAGGGATCATCTGTGTTTAAAATACAGCATGAGGGATTTAGCCTAGATTCAAGAGAGAATTATTTATCCAAGGCTGTCCAAGAGATAGCTCCTGCGGTGGCCTCTGGCTGGTTCTAGAGATTTCTGTGCCAATGGACTCCTTGTGGAGGCAGGGGCGGGACTTGAGGGCTTCATCGGGTGGTATCCAGGGCTGGGACTTGAGACTCTGGGTCTGATGAGTGTCCATAAGGCCACAGGCTGACTGTGGAAGAATTTCTTAGAATTTGTGTCATAGAATCTATATTCTTTTATGTCTGACTTCTTTTGCTCAACAGAATGTTTTTAAGATTCATATTTTATCATATTCTCATGTATCAGTTGTTCTTTCTTTTTTACTTCTGAGCAATGTTCTATTGTATGAAAATACCATTTGTTAGCCATTTACCTGTTAATTTGGGTTGTTTCCAGCTTTAGGCTATTATAAATAAAGCTGCTATGAAAATGCTTATATGAGGATTTTATGGGCATATGTATTCATTTCTTTGGATACATACCATGGAGTAGAATTACTGGGTCATGGGGAATAGTATGTTTAACTTTTTAATAAGTGACAAACCATTTTCCAAAATGACCATAGCATCTTTCACTCCTGCCAGCTGTGCCTGAGTTCCACTTGCTCTATGTTCTTGCCAACATTCGATGGCATTGGTCTAATTCCAGCTATTCTAGTGAGGGGATAATGGAATCTCACTGTGGTGTTAATTTGTATTTTCCTGATGACTAATGACATTGAACATCTTTATATTTACTTATTGGCCACTTACATATTTTACTTTGGAAATTGTCTCTGTAGGTCTTCTGCCCATTTATTTGGTTGGGCTGTTTGTCTTTTTTATTATTAAGTTGTAGGAGTTCTTTATATATTCCAGAAGGCCTGGGTTCTTTGTCAGATATATGTACTGTGGATTTTTCTCCTAGTCTCTGGCATGCCAGTTGATTTTCATACAGCATCATTTGATGAACAGATGTCTTTCATTTTGATGAAGTCCAGTTTATCATTTTTTTCTATAGTTAGTGCTTTCCGGGTTCTACCTCAAGGATATCCTTGCCTATCTCAAAATGGTAAAGATACCCTCTTTTATTATCTTTTAGAAGCCTTATAATTTTAGCTTTTTCATTTATGTCTGTGATATATTTCAAGTTTACTTTTCAAATGATGTGAGGTATGAGATGAGATTCATTTTATTCCATACAGATACCTGGTTATTACAACACCATGTGTTGAAAAGATTATCTTTTCCTATTGCATTGCACTGGTACTTGTGTGGAAAGTTATTTGAATGTATAAGTGTAAGTATTTTTCTCTTCCGTTGGCCTGTTTGTTTATCTTTATGCCTATTCCACATGATTTTACTTAAAGCTTTCTAGTAAGTCTCAAATCAGCTACTCTTAGTTTTTCAACGTTGTCATTTTTTAAGACTATTTGGCTATTCTAGGAACTTTATTCTTCCATATTTATGTTAGAGTCTTCTCTAATTTCTACCAAAAAAATGCAACTTGGAGTTTGTCTGGGATTCTATTGAATCTATAGATCGATTTGGGGAGAATCATCATTACAATAATATTGGGTCTCCCAATCCGTGAACATGGTATATTTCCCCAAGTATTTAGGGCTTATTTAGTTTCTCTCAGCAGCAGTTTGTACTTTTCAGAGACGTCTTGCACATATTTCATTCCGTATCTCCAAGTATTTTATGGTTTGTGACACTACTGTGACTTTTAAATTTAATTTTCCAATTGTCTTTTGCTATTGCATATAAAAAAATCAATCTTTGTGTATTGAATTTGTATATTGCAAATTTGCTAAATTTACTTATTAGTTCTAATAGATTTTTTGTAGATTTCTTAGGATTTTCTTTTGCATATTGATGTCATCCACAAATAAAGACAGCTTTATTTCTTTCCTTCCAATCTGTATTCTTTTTATTTTTTTTCTTCCTCACTATTCTGGTTAGGTCCCTCCAGTACAATGTTGAATAGAAAAAATTAGTGAATATTTTTGCCATGTTCCCAGTCATAGAGTTCAGTTTTTCATTGTTAAGCATTGTGTTAGCTAAAGTAGGTTTTTATAGATGCCCTTTATCAGTTGAGTAAGTTACCTCTTATTTATAGTTTATTAAAAGTTTTTCTTATAAATTGATGTTGCATGTTTTTTTCCTCCATCTTTTGAGGTGATTCTATGGATTCTTATATTCTCTTCTGTTAGTACTGGTGAATTACATAGACTTAAAAAAAATTCACCATTCCTATACTTTATTAAAACACATTAAGAATATCAGAAAGTCAAACTGTAAAATGAACTGAAGAAAGTTACAACCTGGGGATGATTATTCTTTGCCAGATAAAATGACTTCCTTCTTTGAAGCTTCTGTTTTTTCTTAATAGGATATATTTAAGTTGTATAACTTGATTATTTCATATGTATACGTTGTGGAATAACCCCACAATCAAGTTCTTGCATAGGCATCTAAATTACTTAAAGATCCAAGGTTAGTTTATAGAGTAATTAGTTTTTAAGAACATGTTTTCCTCTCACTTCTATCTAAAATTCCTCAGGATTTTACTTGCTTTTGATACCACTCCCAAAACTGTCTCCTCAAGGGCAGGGAACTACAGTCCTAGGATTAGCAGAATGCCTATATTTAATCAGTGGTGTGTTAATGAAGGTCATAATTAAGAAAATGAATATTTCTGGTGAAGCTTTTAAATATTGATTGAAGTATATTGTCGTACAATAAAGTGCCTGTTATTTAAAGTGTACAGTTTGATATGTTTTGATCTATGCATGCACCCATGAAAGGGCCACCACAATCTAATTAACATACCCATCACCCCCAACAGTTTTCTCATGCCCTTTTGTAATTTGCTTACCACTTCCCCATCCCGAGGCAAACACTAATCTGCTTCCTATTACTGTAAATTAGTTTGCGTTTCCTAGAATTTTACATATATGGAATCTTACAGTATGTAAGTATGTATTTTTGAAGGGAGAGATCTGGCTTCTTTCACGCTGCATAATTATTTTGAGATTCATCCATGCTTACATGTATCAGTAGTTCATTCTCTTTTGATTGATGATGAGTAGTATTCCATTTCCAGATAGATATACATGCCACAATTACTTTGTTCACTTATGGGTGGATATTTAGAGTATTTTTGGCTGGAGTTCTGGAGCTAATACAAATAAAGCAGTTATGAACATTTGTGTACAAGCCTTTGTAAGGACAAATGCTTTTATTTCTCTTGGGTAAATACCTAAGAATGGAATGGCTGGATCATATGGTAGATGGTTGTTTAACTTTTAACAACAGCCATATTGTTTTCCAAAGTAGTTGTGCCATTTTACATGCCAACCAGCAGTACAATTTTCTTTTCTTGTAATGTTCTTGTCTCATTGGGTATCAGAGTGATGCTCCGGGAAGAGTACTCCCTCTTCTTCAATTTTCTGAAGAGTTTATATAGAATTGGTATTATTTTACGTAAGTATTCTATACAATTCAACAGTTAAGCCATCAAGCCTGAAATTTTCTTTGTAGGAAGGATTATTTAGAAATATATTCCATTTCCAAATATTTGGGAATTATCCAGATTTTTTGTTGTTATTGACTTCTAACTTAATTCCATTGTGGTCAGAGAACATATTCTGTATTTTCCAATCTTCAAAATTTATTGAGATAAGTTTTATGACCTACCTTATGGTCTCTTCTGCTGCGTGTTTCATGTCCACGTGACAAAAAAAAAAAAAAAGCATCTCGTATTGTCAGTTAGGCTAAGTTGGTTGATAATGTTGTTCAAATCTCTATACTCTTTCCGACTTTTTTTTAAATTAGTTTGTCTTACCAAGTTCTGAGAGAGAAGCATCAAAATTCTCAACTCTAATGGTGGATTTGTCTGTTTCCCCTTTTATGTTTGTCAGTCTTCGATTTATGTAATTTGAACCTTTGTTATTAGGTACACACAGTTAGCATCATTATGCCTTGATGAATTGACCCTTTATAAAGTCGTGCAGTGCCATTCTGTATCTCTGGTAATGCCTGTTGTCCCGAAATTTCCTTTGTCTGTTACTGTAAGCCATGACAGCTTTCTTAGGATTAGTATTTGCATAGTATATCTCTTTTCATCATTTTATTTTAATCTACCTTTATCTTTGTATTTGAAGTATGTGTATATAGTTGGTTCTTATGCCTTTCTTTATCCAGTCTGGTAATCCCTGCCTTTTAATTGAAATGTTTAATTCATTTACATTTAATATACTATATTAATATGGTTAGATTTAAGTTTACTATCTTGTATTTTTTCTGTTTGTCCCATTTGTTCTTGTTAATTTTTTCCTTATTTTCATGCCTTCTTTAGTATTAATCAAGTATTTTTTTAAAATGCTTCTTAGCTTTTTAGCCATAACTCTTTTTCTTTAGTGGTTTCTCTATGATTTATAATATACATGTTTAGTATGTTACAGTCCACCATGAATTTATATCATAACACATTACATATAATATAAAAGCCTTACAATGGTATACTTCCCATTTACTGCCCTCCTGTCCTTTGTGCTATTTTTATCATACATTTATGCCTACATGTGTTATAAACACAACAATTACTCTTTTAGCTTTAAACAGTAATTTGTTAAAGTAACTGAGAAATTAGAAAATGCCTTTTATATTTACTTACATATTTTCCATTTTCTTTGCTTTTCTTTCCTTTGTGTACATTTGAATTCCATCTATTATCATTTTCTTTAATTCTTGAAGAACTTCCTTTAACATTTCTTATATTGTAGGTCTATTGGTGAAAGATTCTCTCAACTGAAGATGTTTTTATTTCACACCTTTTTTTTGAAGGATTTTTTTTCTGGATATAGAATTCTAGGCTGATAAATTTTTTTTTTATGTTTAAAAATGTCATTCCTTTGTCTTCTAGCTTAAGTTGTTTCTGATGAAAAGTCAGAGATCATTCTGATGGTTATTCATCTATATTTAGTATATCTTTTTTCTCTGGATGCTTTTAAGTATTTCTTGGGTTACTAGTTTTTAAGCAATTTCATTATTTGTGTTTATCGTGTTTGAGATTCATTGAGCTTCTTGGATCATGAGTGTACATTTTTCATCAAATTTGGAAAATTCTCAGCCAGTATTTCTTCAAATGTTTTTCTTTCCTAATCTCTCTTTTCTCTCTTGTTGAGACTTTAATTACACAGATATTTGATAATCAATAATGTTTACAGATCAACTGAAGCTCTGTTCATTTTTTCAGCCTTGTTTTCCCTCTGTGCTTCAGTTTGAATAGATTCTATTACCCCATCTTCAAGTTCACTGATCTTCTCTTCTGTGGTGTCTAATCTGCTTTATTAGAAAAATCCATTAAGTGATTTTTTTCAGCTATCATATTTTTTTTCAGCTATCATATTTTATTTCAGCTGTCATATTTTTCATCTAAGTTTCATTTGGTTTCTTTTTATAATTTTTATTTCTCTTCATTATTTTTCATCTTTCCTGTCATTTCTGTATGTTTCTGTTCACTGGTTTTTCTCTTGATTACAGGTCACATTTTCCTGTGTTGCCTGGAAAATA